>NC_137504.1:10215000-10532500 GCF_041902795.1 Electrophorus electricus
TATATGTGTATTTAAGGGATGTCAAACTACTACATTTTCTTGTGCTCAGTAAGACTACCAGTATTGTTATAGTTAGTGTTTGTAACGTTCTGGCCCGAGTGCGGAAGGGCGTGGAGCAGGACGCACAGACCTCCTCGACATGGAGAAACATTTATTTCTATACAACATAGAGGACGAAAGTGGCACTCATGTGTAAACACAAACAATGACCATAAGCACACTAAACACTAACGACTTCTAACACTTAACACGATATTAAACAAACATAGTTAAAACTCGATACATATAGTTACAAATGATATGCTACATTCACAATGACCAACACACTGCAAACATTGGCACGGATTTAAATACACATAGACTAACACAATGCAGGTGTGTGCAGGTGTGGTTACTAACAAAGATCCTCCCACTTCACGTGGCGGGCCAAACCACGTGACTCGCGGGAGGCGAGCATTCCGTGACAGAACCCCTTCCCAAGGGCCGCGGCTCTCAGTGCGTTCGTCCAATGAACGTGAAGCTCCAGGCGCCACATACAGGTATACACAAATACAGCACGGCCATGCCCGGTGTCCACCCAGTACCAGGCGGAGCTAGGTGCTGCCAGCAAGGGAGACCTCGCGGCAAGAGGGAGAAAGGCAGCTTCCCTGCCTCTCTCAGGGTAGTCCGGTACGCTCCCACCGGCGTTACGCTTTTGGACATACGAAAGGCGCATAGACAAACAAACAATAGCACCCCACACACAAACATATACGGCACAGTGACGTGGCACCCGCCGTCCACGCAGGCGCTTCGAACGTGTCCGTGGCCTCAACGGACACGTGGTGGTGAACATCCGCCCCGGTTCCAGACGAGCCACCCTCCCCAACAGTCCTCCTTTTGCCTGCCGTTCTAGGAGCATCCCAGAGGCGGTTTGCCTCCGGGGCTTTGGGCAGATGCCTCCAGCCTCGCTGGTGAGTCCACTGAAGGAAAGGTACTCGGGCTTCAGCTGTGCCCTCTGGAAATCCTGATTGCTCCACTCAACCGCCCTCTTTCTGGTCAGTTTGTTGCGCCTCGGTCCTCCTCAGCCAAGGCTCAACAGCCTTAGGCCCCCCAAGAAATTCCTGGGGGTGTTCCCCTCCACTTCCGGAGTGGACACTGACAGCGGTCGTGGTCCTCTCCCCAATCTCCTGGGATCCGGACAGCAGTGCTTATGCACCTCCTACTAGGAAGTCAGTTTTTTGCCATTTTTTGGGAGCTTGTGTTCTGTGGCGGTTGGTCATTCTGTAACATTCTGACCAGAGTGCCAAAGACCTCCTCGACATGGAGAAACATTTATTTCTATACAACATAGAGGACGAAAGTGGCACTCACGTGTAAACCCAAACAATGAACATAAGCACACTAAACACTAACGACTTCTAACACTTAACACGATATTAAACAAACATAGTTAAGACTCGATACATATAGTTACAAATGACACGCTACATTGACAATGACCAATACACTGCAAACATTGGCATGGATTTAAATACACATAGACTAACACAATGCAGGTGTGTGCAGGTGTGGTTACTAACCAAGGTCCTCCCACTTCACGTGGCGGGCCAAACCACGTGACTTGCGGGAGCGTTCCGTGACAGTGTTAAGTTCTTTATGGTGGTAGCACAATTGGACTGCAGAAATGTCACTGAGCAGTAGAAATTATTGAACTTGTGTGTCAAGGGTACTGTTTTAATTTTGAGTCAAGCAAGGTATTTATAATTTAAAAGCTATGTATACACAAAATGCATTGAGTAGGTAATTTATGGCTAAGCCTTTTAAGAATGATTCCATCCTTGCAGCTATAGGGAGTGAGAGATCTCTGTAAGGAAGTCACATGACAAGATCTTACAGACCTGGTAAGCAGCAAAGTTCTGGGTGCTCTAGAGGAGCAATAGCATATGAGGGAAGAAAAGCTGGTAGTTAAATTGAAAATGAAAATCAGAATGAAAAGCCTGGTTGAGAATTTGGCCATCTGTTCCTAGCTTCTCAGTAAGGATTGTACTCTTTTGCAGAGTAAAAATCTGAAGGATGTGATAGTGGATGAAAGCCATCCACAACCACCCCACGGATATAAGAAGTATGTGAGGGAACAATGAAAGTGTCAATGGTAATTGAAGGGTCAAGCATTTCAGAGGGTCAAGCATCTTTTCTATCTTATCCAGACTGTTTCAAGTCTTTATCCAAGCAGAGATCATTTGATTTCAGTAAGTCATAGGTGGTGGAAGATGAGAGGTACAATTGTATATCATCAGCAAGCTAAACCAAGTGATTTAGCATATATGGAGAATAAGAGTGAACCAACAATGGACTCCTGAGGAACATCAATTGCAAGGTTATGAGGCTGCCTGCTACAATTAACCTGGAAGATGTGATAAGAACATTTCCCAATGGCCAAGCTAGAAATTATGGAGTAAATATCAAAGACATCAGCCAAGCAGGATGGGGAGCTTTTGTCTCCCATTTTCAACAGTAGGATCATTCATTTGCATTTTTCACTGTCCCGTCTAAGGTTATTTCTCTTTCTCTTTTCTCTCATTTTCGACGGCGTCCTTCTCTGTCCTGTACAGGAAAATCTTAGAGGTGAAGATTATTGATGATGAGGAGTATGAGAAGAACAAGACCTTCACCATCCTGCTGGGGGAGCCTGTGCTGCTGGAGATTGGACAGAAGCATGGTCAAGAAACATGTTTTGGACTAATCCAAGAATAGCTTTCCTGACACAAGCATAGCCTAACCACAGCCTGACAAACCCCAGCATAACTGAGCCTAGATTGGCGGCAATATGCAGCTCTTACCTGCGCTTTTGCTTTCTGTGCCAGCGCAGACTGGAAGCTCTGTTAACCATGTATTATTAGAATACATTTCTGCTCCTGGAAATTAATACTTATTGAAGCAGTCAAGCAATTTACTATAAATAAAAGAGAGCCTGCAGACCTGTAGTCTTATTTTCAGCTGTACATGAAATAGGAAAATGCAAAATAGAACAGTACATCTATTCTATATATACTGTGTCATCCATAGGTGAATCACAAGAATTTGGACAGTTGAATATTTAGTTGCATGAAGCTGGAGCCAGAAAAAGAGACCTATCAGGACAGAGTAATTGGTCCCAACACACACGACCATGTTAGAGCAGTGTCTCCAGGCCTTTTCTGCACATTAATTACATACTTACTGCTCTAATTTGATGTTCTTCATCATGCTATTCAATTTCCCAAGCTATTGTAGGAACCCATTAACAATGTCACTGATACCATTTAAAATAGTTTCTTCTTCCCAGATTTTTCTTTCTCTAATTGCTTTCTATTGTGTGTGTATTATATATACCTTAAATACATGCATGTCTTCAACTACAGGTGATTCCAACGATAACAAGCCAGCAGTAGGGATTGAGGAGGAAGAGGTGGCCAAGATGGGCTGTCCCAGTCTGGGCGAGCACACCAAGCTGGAGGTGGTGATTGAAGAGTCCTACGAATTCAAGGTAACTTCTGAAAGCCAGACTGGCTGAAGAACAGTGCAGTGTTTATGCCGCTAGCCTTTCACCCACGAGCAAACACACACAGACTCTCACTCACACATACAAAGACTATCTCACACATACGGACTCCACAGGTCACTGTTTCATTAAAGGTGTCTGGAATCCCTCACACTCAGGGGACGGTCATAGTGACAGTCTCCGTACAGCAGGTTGTCCAGGTGAAGCATCTTATGTGAGACAGGCACGTCACAGCTTCTTTTACACAGTCTACGCCCTCCAAATGAAACCCACCACCAGCAGCAGTGGACCACATGACATCGGACAGAATGAAATTCAGAGGGGTTTATTTTTCCTGGCGCCCTGGTGCTTCACTGTTCTGAAATCAATCAAACCAAGATCTGTCCATGCCCAAGCTGTCTGGAGGGCTGGTTTTGTCATTGATACTGTTCAATGTCACACCAGAGATGAGGTGAGCTTGTTCATCTTCAGCTGTGTGTGTGAGTGTGTGTGTGTGTGTGTGTGTGTGTGTATATATTCAGAACACGGTGGACAAGCTGATAAAGAAGACTAACCTTGCATTGGTGGTGGGCAGCAGCAGCTGGAGAGAGCAGTTTGTCAGTGCTGTTACTGTCAGTGCAGGTGAGCATCTCCGACAGACACACACACGTGCACACACACCATTTCAGTCCATCCATGATTAATTATCCCACATCTCATTTAAATTCAAATGCAATACAGGCTTCTTTACATGAAGCATTATCCTACAGCTTAATATGATGCACAACCCCTTCAGCCTTCCATCAATCATCTGTTGTCACCCATGTGAAGGTGTGCAGTAGATCTTGAGTATATCTGGACACCTTACCTCTCATGTCTCATTCCCCATGAAGTCTTACATAACCCATTAGTGTGGCTTTGTCCCCCAGGTGATGATGATGAGGAAGAGAGTGGTGAAGAGCGCCTGCCCTCCTGCTTTGATTACATCATGCACTTCCTGACAGTCTTTTGGAAAGTTCTGTTCGCTTTTGTGCCACCCACGGAGTACTGGAATGGTTGGGCTTGCTTTTTTGTATCCATTTCGCTCATTGGGGTCCTCACCGCTGTCACAGGAGACCTAGCCTCCCATTTCGGCTGCACCATCGGCCTGAAGGACTCAGTCACGGCTGTGGTGTTTGTGGCCCTCGGCACCTCAGTGCCTGGTGAGTGTGCATGAGTATGCAACCCATTCTGTAGGTCTAACCCAGCGAAGTGTGGACATGTTATAGCTTATGTTCTGTGAATGAATTGACTACATCCCAACTGTCTCTGCAGAGCTTTTTAAGCTGTTTAAGTGAACAGCAGTAGAAAAGCCCCTCCACTTCTCCCTCTTTCACTCTCCCCCCCTCCCTTTCCTGGTCTGCATCTCCTCAGACACCTTTGCCAGCAAGGTGGCCGCCATCCAGGACCAATACGCCGACGCCTCCATCGGTAACGTGACTGGAAGCAACGCGGTGAATGTGTTTCTGGGCATCGGCGTGGCATGGACCATCGCTGCCGTCTACTGGCACAGCAAGGGTCAACAGTTCCGTGTGCCACCCGGCTCGCTGGCCTTCTCCGTCACGCTCTTCACCATCCTGGCACTGCTGTGCGTGGCCACGCTTCTCTACCGCCGCCGGCCCTCCATCTCCGGAGGAGAGCTTGGGGGTCCGCGGACTGCCAAGCTGCTCACTGCCCTGCTGTACCTCACGTTATGGCTCATCTACATCCTGCTGGCCTCACTGGAAGCCTACTGCCAAGTGCCTGGCTTCTAAGAGCGAGAGTGAAAGGGAGAGCTAGATAAAAAGAGATCTCTTTCCTGTGCAATTATTCTCTCTCCCTCTGCTGTTGTGACATACTGTATCTGTAAAATGTCCAAAATGAGTGTTTACATTACTGCAGATTATTAGTGTTGCTGGAATGGGACCAGTTCCTTCTCACCAACACTGGGGTGGATCTCTAGCTTGGTGCTGTGGGGAGGGGAGGGAGACTTTGCTGTTCTGATGGAACTCTTTCAGAAGCTTGAGGAAATGCAGAGACTGTAGTCACTACACGGGGTTACTCACTATACTCATTACACGCTTTACTGGGCTCTACCAGCTCCTGCAGGTTCACGCTTGACCACATGAAAGAGACGCACTCCAGAAAGCTGTCCATGACAAAAAAAAAGAGGCATTTTTATCCTTTCCATCAAATTATCTTTTTTCTCCCGGGCATTTTCTCACTCCTCCTGGTGATATGTCTGCTCTTTGCAGCACCCGCTCTCTGTCAGTAGACTCTTGGGGACCTGCTCCACAATGTTCCCGGGCCCTGAGGCCAGGCCGTCGCAGGCCAAGCATCCTGCTCTCCCGCTCCATGGAGCCCTGCAGCCGCTCAACATCCTCCCCTCTGAATCTGGACAAACCAGGCTCCACAAGGACACCACTGGTCCTCAATGCAGCCTCCTTTTCTATAGTTTTCTCCTCGTTTCTACTCTCTTCCATTGTTAAGTACTTGTCTTGTGCAGTTTTTGAACAAAAGTTCTGTGACAAGAATTCTTATTATTACTGAACTGTTAAGACAGAGGAATGTGGTTTTCTTGACAGCTTGTTTTAAAAAAGAGTTGCCACAAAAAAGAGATGCACAACTTGCATGGTACAAGAGTTGGAGTCTGAAGATCAAAAGAAATGATGAAAAGGTAAAAATTATATCAAAGGTGTTGGTGTACATTTATACGGTTATTATATTATTTATTATCTTTACTATATATTGTGTGTTCAGGAATATTGTGCACTGTGTGTCTATGAGGATATCCTGGAAGGACAACGTGGCCCTTAAGGAAAAAAAGTGTTGATTTATAATGTGTCAGTGTTGGGCGGGACATTCAGTCAAGTCATTGTTCAAAATCTTGTAAGTAGAACTGTCCTAATGTGAACTAGTATGTTTACTACTGCCACACACATAGAGACATAGACATGCACACACACACACACACACACACACACACACACACACACACACACATATACAAAATCACACATGCACTCACATACAAGTTTGTGGTCTTGACTTCCTTCCAAAGTCCTATGAGCTTCCAAGGAAACTTCCTTGAGTTCCATAAACACATAGACACTGGGGCAATGTATATATTGACCAGTGAACTAGGAAGACCCTCTACTATGCTGGAGTTAGTGTATGCACTAGTGGAGGTACTGTATGTGTTTACCGCTTCCATAGCAATAGCAAGTGACTTTGATGGGATTGCAACACACTTATGGATATAATCTTTTTTTCTACTGCTGAATTAGACTGGACGTTTTATGTCTGAAATGTGGATCCCTTACTGTCACTATGTTAATCCAGCCCTGTTCACCATTATTGACTCTTCAAGATAACATAATCATTGCTTCATTTGAGTTTATGTGCATGCTTAATGCACTTTGGATTAAATTTCAAATCAATTTATTTTTGTACCCTCTAATCAGTTACTTCCATCTGTTCCTTAACTAATGAGGCCTGATCCTATTCCAGTCACCCAGGAGTTAATCTGGTTGTTAGATTAGTTTGTCTTCCCTCCTTCTCCCTTCCTCTTTATCTTTGTGACTAATGAAGTCCAATTGAAAACTTTTCAGATATGATACATTCAGATCCGTTTACAGGATGTACACAGTGTCATTTTTTCCCAGTACCTATCACTTTGAGAAACGTATAGAACATTTATTGTTCAGCAGAGTAGAAGGTGATCGCTGTCAGTAGTCCTGCTTGGATGGTGCCTGAAAATGTTTTTAAGGCACTTAAAAGGCTATTCTAAGTTTGTTCTTGTTTTGAGTAGGTGGATCTCCCCTTAGTGACTCTCCCCTTGAGCTGGATTTGGGGAGTTTGTGAAAGTTAGGGACCGTTCTTCATACCATTCTGCTAACGGCTTGTCTCAGGGACTCACGGTGATTGAGAGAGGCAGAAGCTGGTAGAGGTGTTCAGGCATTCACAGCCTGGAGGGGCTCATTTGGCCATTTTTAGTGTCTTCATAATCGGTAGAAGCCACGATGGTTACTGTTTCTGGAAAAGGAAGCTTTGGTGTGCATTTTTATTGTCATGTGAGTTTAGTTTTGCATGATACCAGGAAGACTGACTTTTTACATGATAGCAGGCAAAAAAAAGAACAGGGAAAAAAGTGCAGAGTGAGTATTTTTAGTGCTTCTTGTTGCTAGGCGACATCTCGAAGACTCATTGTCTTTCTGTCACAGTGTAGTCTGGTGTCAGTGTATGATGGTGGCTGTGTAGCAGACATAGCAGGACCACCGAGCACTAATCCCCTTTTAAGGTTATACCCACCCTTCTCCCGTCACATAGCACAGAGGGTTAATGACTTTAAGCCCCTAGATCAAATAATAGCCCTTAATGAAAGCTATATAGATTCCATTGAGATCTAAATGTGCTGCAGGGTGTGGGAATGCAGACAGTTGGACTGCAGTAGTGTTGCTCCCACATGTGTCATTTAAGTGTGCTGACTTGGCTTCGTAGGATTCCCTGTTTATACCAATGTTCATTAGGACATACATGGCCAAGCAAATCCTACCTTAGTATTCCTACTGTGAGGCACGTGGTGAACACCTCTGGGACTGAGGTACTGATTGATTTTGGTGAAGAAACCCCAGCTCAGTTCAAAACTAACTGGAGCAGGATTTAGCGAGGCCTGGCTTTATTTATTTGTTTACTGTTAGTGGTATGGCAGCAGCAGAGGGTAGAGTGGAAGTCATCTCCGTTATGCCTCCTGAGCAAACAATAGGCTTCAGCCTGAGCTGATGATGCACATGGTAATCTTTAGAATTTCATTGTATGCCTTGTCCTCCAAGGGTGAAGATGAGTTTCATGTAAGTGGACATAATAGGACTGATGTGGATAAGCTGTCATTATGAACTCATGTGTCAGCCAAGATGGGGCACATGCCACATTTTTATGCGAGGTTCCTCTGGTCCCCTATGCTCTTAGCATCTTAAATATGGCAACGGAACACAAGCACATCTCCTGAAAGAACAATCCAGTTTTTCTAATCTTTTGTCCTGTTTCAAATGCTGCAGCTGTTGGCCCAAAGCCAGGTTTTATCATAATGCCATAGATCATCACCACTTTCACATGATCAAGCACAAAGAAATGGAATACAATGGGTTCTGGCCATCCGTACATGCCAATATAAACACACTATTTCCCCATTGCGCGCACACACACTCACACGTTCTCTCTCTCTCTCTCTCTCTCTCTCTCTTTCTCTCTCTCGCATACACACACAATTCCTTTGAGTATATGAGAGATAGGTATTGTTCTTTTCTTGCATGCTTGTTTCACTTCTGTGCGTCACTTTGCGTAAATATGCTGTATCTCAGTGTGTCTCACATGTGGTTGTATGTATCTCAGTGTGTCTCACATACTTGCTCATGCGTATCTCAGTCTGACACACGTGTGTTCGAGATCCTGCAGACTTCAAGCATGTCCTTTCTATGTGCGCATTTGTGTTTGTCTTTTTAAGCTTTTTTTTATTACGACACTGAAATATTTGCAAGAATGACAATGAAATATTTACAAAAGTGACAATTTGTGTTTGGTTTTGTATGTATTAACATTTGATAAATTACTGCTTTAAAATGTTTTTTTCTCTAAATGCCAAGTGTTCTTAATTTTAGTATATGATATTCTTGTCTTGAAATCTGTACTGTACAGAGGATAAATTTCTATATAAGCTAAAGAAATTATAATAATGTGCTATAGGCAGCGCACTACTATTACTATCACAAAAGCATTCATGTTATAGCATTCATGTTTAATTAGCATTAATTATTAAGTATGTATGTGTGTGAGCAAGAAAGGATGTATTTATGTCAACACACTAAAAATGTTCTGTGAAGGTAGAAGGGGTAGGGAAATGGGGAGTCTGTTTCAATTGCTAATCATTGGTTCATTATTTTATTTATTGAAGCCTACATTAAAGTTGGAATTGTATATTATACAGTCACAGTGGGTCTTCCATTGATGCCATTTCAAAAAGCCAACCGGTATCACTGAGTTCCCTGAATACCAAATTTAGTAGCATCAAGCAACCAACTAGTAACCTACCCAAATGATGTGCATGTTTTTTTATCATTTCATAGTTGCTGGTATCCAGGACTGTCAGATTTAATTGTGGAAGCATATTACTTAAACCAGTAAAAATGTTTATAAGGCTTTTTGAAGTCCAAATGCAGTAGTTCTATACATGTTAGTGGTGAGGTTTAGGAATCTTATGTTTAAAAAAAGCTGTATTTACCCCAGAGAGTTTGTGCAGGGCCAAAACCAGCAAGTTTGAACACTGTACATGCTTGAATGGTGAGAAAGTTGAGACTTGCACAAAGAAGATCTATTCTCAAGAATAAAGACTAGAGAATTCTCAAGAATGCTTGACAGATGGCACTCGACTTGGTCCTGTTCCCCCTACAGATCAATGAGCTGCACAAAACACTCATTAGACACACACACAGAATAAGAGAGAGAGAGAGAGAGAGAGAGAGAGAGAAAGAGAAATGCATGTTTTGGAATCTAAATGACAGAAAATACAAAACCTCATGAGGAAAGGGGAGAAGGAGACCAAAACATCTCAGCAAATATGTAAGATTGATGGAACACTTCCTTTATCACTACTGTGGCTTTGCCTGAACGAAAGAAACAGCTCCCAGCTGCAGTTACAGAGACCAAGCAATTAGACAGAAATAATGTTGAATCCTGGCATCACCATGAGACATGTGTGACCTACTGCAGTAATAGTTTTAGTTGATCTTTATGAGACAAAGTAGGGAGATTGCATAGGAGCACAACAAAAATATTATATATAACAATAATATTGTATTATATTGAAATAAAGCAATATAACAGTATTGCTATCATTTTTCATTTTTTACAGTTTGCTCCCAACAAGATCTGTATGTGGCCACATTCCACCTATCCGATTTGGATCCGATTCGTTCCTTTGTGGA
This sequence comes from Electrophorus electricus, assembly GCF_041902795.1. Taxonomy (NCBI): domain Eukaryota; kingdom Metazoa; phylum Chordata; class Actinopteri; order Gymnotiformes; family Gymnotidae; genus Electrophorus; species Electrophorus electricus. The sequence goes on from NC_137504.1 coordinate 10,225,501, forward strand.
TTTTATTATTTTGCTCGTTTTCTCAGGTTACAAATCTGTTTGAGGTGACATCTCCTGCTCTGAAGAAAATTGTCAGAGGTGTGATTGCAAACTTTACCAGAAAAGCAGGGGTAACGAGGGAGCAGAAATGTACTCTCTGCCTGCCACTTTGCAGTGGAGGAAAACTATGTGTTTATGTGTTATACGATTTTCAAGATCCATCCTCCTCTTGCGAGACAAGGTCCTCATAAATTACTGTTCACACCTATACTGGACCCCACCCCACCCCCTTTCATTAGTGCTTATATCTGTTTTCCTGCCCTCCCATTTCAAACAGAGCTTCACTCATAACATGTGAAGTGAGTCATTTGGTATTATGCATATACTGCGGCTCGGGACCGATGTTGTTATGTAACACTTTTTCAGATTTCACAGAAGAAGTTGTTTTTACTTCTGAACCCGCTCGCGCCTGTATTCTCATCCTGGGACACTCTCCCTGCAGTGGGACTTCTAGACTTTACCCAATATATCTACCAGGTTCACTTAAAGCAGTTTTCCACCTACACTAACTAGGGTTGTTGCAAGCACCCATATAAAATCGTACCAAACATATCAGCAGTAATAATGCGAGAGCCCAAACGTCATTGTTGGATGTTTTGTTTTTTTCCCTTTGGAATGTCAAACCGAATGCCAAAAATGTCAAAGAAGAAAAATTAGCATTCCAGGCTTTGTCTTTTTTTTTTTTTTTTTTTGTCAAAACATATCTGAGTCATAGGATGTCAAAGCACACGAAACCACTTGGAAAATAAGAAATTAGAAAGCCATTGTTTTGCCATGGCAATTTGTCTGAGCAATCCCCAGCTCTATTTTCAGATGACTTGGTATGGGGGTGTGTGTGGGGGTGTTGGGGTGTGTGTGTTGGGGTGTGTTGGGGGAGGGGGGCAGCTGCATTTTGGTGTCATCAGTCACCATCACTGGAGCCCTGCTGCAGTAGACACCCTGAGGCCAGATTCACACCACGTCTTTTCTCTCACACACGCACATGCGCACATTGTTCCGACGTAAGATCTGGCTGATTACAGCTGTCACGTTTCACATCTTTGATGCGGATGCCAACTTGCAGGTGGCATGTCGTCGATGCTTTCTGTTGTTAAACAGGTAGGTTTACGTGGTAATTATGGTGATTAATACTGTCTTATGTTACAGTAAAAAAAACATCCTTGTTACAGAGAGACCTAATGTAAATTATAATACTAAGTCAAAGCCCGTGTTATATAAAAACTAGTATCAACTTTTCCTCATCTGCCCCCTTTTGGCTATTATCTGAGAGATCAGCAATAATTTATGTGTTACTTGGATTACAATGGTTTATGATAATTAAAAGCAAGTCCTGCTTGGATAGAACGAGGCAAAACATACGCGCCATTTCTCCTGTCGTCTGTCAGGTCACCCAGATGTCGAAGCGAGAGGGTGCAGGAGTGACTGCAAGTGGGGGGGATGCAGAAAATAAAGTGGAAGTGGGAAGAGAGGCAGCGATTCGGCGCTCGTTTCGTGAATCACCAGCTGAAGTCAGTTAGTCATCACATGGTGTTACTTCAGGATGAGGATGATTCACCCGCCCTGCAAAGCAGCACTGTAGTCTTAACTTCATCCTCCTCCTGGCTCCTTAATAGCGGCGTAGCGAGCAGAGCGGGGTGCTATCGCGCCGCTTGTTTTGCTCCAGTGTGGTGGCCACACCTCAGGAATAATTTGGTCACAGCGAAAACAGATTTATATCTGTTTCCCGGCCCAGGGGGGAGAGGATGTAGCGTTGGATACGTTTTCCACTGATTGTACTCTATCATCATCGTCATCTGGTCACCAGAGCCATGGCGGCAGCCTTGGTTTCAAAGCTCTCCATGGTTGTCAGCTCACTGAGATGGAGATTGAACATACTGTTATAGAAGTTAGTAACTGTGTCTTTTATAGGCAAAGAGAGACAGAGAGAGAAAGAGACTATGGCTAAAAGGCTTGCTGTGGTAGATTTACCACCAAGCCCTCTAGTCTCCCAGCATGACACAGTGTGTGTGTGTATATATGTATGTATGTATGTGTATATATATATATATATATATATATAGAGAGAGAGAGAGAGAGAGAGAGAGAGAGAGAGAGAGAGAGAGAGAGAGAGAGAGACTGAGCTGTTGGGGAGGAGGGGGCTTTGGATGCTCAGTTTGAACATTATCCAATATTTCAAGCCTCTCCGGCTAGAGCTTATGCAACATTTGATGCTCTTGTTAGATTGTTGGAGTGCAGGCTCATGCTGATTGGTAGTCCTGGGAAAGGCTGCCTCTTCGTACTGTTCTAGGACCAGCCCACTCCACCCAAATCCTGACTTTATTTATCAGAGGGGAAGCTGCAGATCTCATCCTGGAACAGTTTCTGCCAACACTCAATATGTGCTTAGTTTTGGCAGAGATGAGAAGGTGAATGAAGAATGCTACAGGACTCAGAGCTCATAATCTACAGCTGCTATACGATGCACAAGGGTTGCTGGACTAATTAAATGCTGCATTAGAAAACTGAATGCGACTCCCTTTGGGTGAGACTGATTTCGTTCAGGGTCAGCCTGAGAGGACCGCGTGACACTAAAAGAACAGTGCTTGACAATCACTACCATCTTCTAACAGTGATCACGCAGACAACAACAATCAAAAGGCACGGTGGACACAATCAACACAACTCATGTGTTTGATGCATGTACGGTGTCTAAAATTTGCAGTGCTGCAATGATAAATGCAACTGGCATGCCTCGGGAAATCCATCTATTTTTGGTTTAAAACAGTACAGAAACACACTTATTCAGCCTTCTCAACAGAATGAAAATGCAGTGCGTCTTCCTTTCTCCCTTTCAACAGCAGTGCTGTGTCCTTGTGTGACGCTTCCTGAAAAGGGATAAAATGCGTATCATATTGAAAATGTGGTGATCAGAGTCTGCCACCTGGTGGTATGGCGAGGGGTTGTCCACAGAAGCAGCAAAGAAACGCTACAACCTTAAAAACTATGTTCACCGCAATCAGATTGTAAGGCAATCATGTATGTAATCGCATGATTTCGATCATTTTGAGCAAGATTAAAATGATAGTTGTTGCCAATGGTAATAGTTTCTGGCCTTAGACTGATTGACTTCAAGGTTAATAGTTGTACTTTGAATAGTAATGTAAGAATGTGAATGTGTCAGAAAAGTGCAAGAGAACCAACAGTCACACTTTTACTCCTTTAATAACTGCCAACCCTAATATGGGTCTAACAAATAAAAACAACTAGCCAAAATTCTAAAAGAAAAGAAATCCTTAAAAAGGAATTCACAGACAATTCTAAACTTAACCTCAGACCTTTATAATATGTGTCTGATAGGCTACATTTTAGTAGAATCAAGGACCAGCACAGATGCTGGAGTGTACTTTACACCATTCGTTCTGAAAAACAAATAGAATTCCTTCTTTTACATGAAATCAAAACTGAGGATTTGACAAAAGTTAGACAAAGAAATGTACATCTTTTCTGAAAGAACAATACATGCTTGTTCATTTCCCACTTGCAAAACTAAAGAAAAAGAAGGGGAAAAGTGACCCTAGAGCTTCATGGGACCCACAGAAACAAAAATAAAGCTCATAAAGTCTTGGCTACAAACCAAAACAATAGATCTTTTCATGAAAATACTTGGTCATTTGTATGACAATTGTAATGTATAGAGTATTTTTAAATTTAAAACATTAATCATTGATTTGCCAGTGAAATACAAGAGAGAAAAACTGAGAGCACCTGCTCAGATGAAAACCCAAGCTGCTATTATTGCAGCTGAGAGGAAGCAAAACTAAGTGATCTGTAGCTCACCACACACCATCACACCGTACAAACCTGCTTAACTCAATGACATTTTAAAAATCTGTTTTCTTACTGTTACATACAACCCAACTGAATTTCACTGAACTTGATTATCACTGTATCGATACCAGTTAAATGACCAGAAACACTTGAAATTAAATGAGATCACCTACTAAGGTACAGCCAACCCTTAAGTAATTCATAAGGACTAAGTGGCAATAGAGCAGTGCTGAACTCTCACACCAACTACTGGCTGTAAGATGCCAACATACAGCCCACCAGATCTATATACACACACCATACAACAGCTATAGTACAATCCCTGGATAGAAACAAAAGCATCCAGAGATTAAGAAAGACCTGTTTTCCAGGTATAAATTGAATATATAAGAACTGAAAACCTAAACCTACTGGCACACTAAAGCCCTGAACCTTTGCTAAAAAATAAAGTAAACTTTTTGCAGGGCTAAGAGAAATGTATTCACTAGTCTTTAAAAGTTGGAAGCATACATATACAAATGGACTGAATATTGTATTAAGATATGATGCCATATCTAGATCTACCAGAGTCCAACTTTGCACATAATGCCTAATTTACACACCTTCGTACCTGGACATGCCTAATAATCTATTCTCTCTTTCTGCTGAGGTACACTTACCCCTGATGTCATGATGTTACTGAGCCTCAACCCGTCTCAGCTGCCATGGTTGCTCCCACCACCCCCTGATGTCTGATGCTGTAGCCCACCACACCTCCACTCCAGCCAACTACCTCTCCATTGCCCTGGATGGACATTCTCATGCAATATGGGTTTCAGACACGCACACCCCATTGGGCCCAGACTAGGACTTCTAGAAAACCAGACAAGACATTAATTGCTTATTTTTTCATTTTATTATTTATTTATTTTTCTCTTTCACTATTTATTCTGCTCCTTATTGTCTATATTGTTTATATTGTGGTGACCATTGTCGGCCAGAGGAGGATGCCCCCCCCCCTTTTGAGTCTTGGTTCCTCTCAAGGTTTCTTCCTCATGCTCTAGGGAGTTTTTCCTTGCCACTGTCGCCCTTGGCTTGCTCACTGGGAGCTTTGACTTTTGTTAAGTTGCTTTGTGACAACATCTGTTGTAAAAAGCCCTATATAAATAAATTGGACTTGACTTGTTTTGCACCACGAAGAAGACCTTGTCTGGACATTTCTAACCATGCAACTAAAATAAGACCTGATCTGTGTATGCGAGGTAGAAATAGGTCGCTCTGTGGAAATTTCACCAGTAAGTCTGTAAGTCTGTTAGTACACTGTCAGTAGTTGGTCATTATGAGCTTAGGGCTGTAAAAACAGTTATCATCATAGCTGAATCCACACTACCCATGGGGCTTTCAGCTTGAATACCAGCCTCAAGCTAGCAGACAGGTATGACAAATCACTATGTGTATCTTGTGAAGACGAGGTCTTCAAAACCTCAGCTTGGGCTGCATCAGTGAGGGGTGGAAGGAAAGAATCAGGAAATTGTTTATCCCAGCATAGAATTCTCCCTCCGGAATCTAGATCTGTCTCTCAACATTGTTATCTAAAGCCACATTTCTGATTGTATGCTGACTATCCAACACTGCTAGACGAAAGGTCTTGAAACTGCCAGTAACATCTTACATGCCATACACATCAATAGTCATGGTATAAGACACCAGATAATCTTTTTATAACAAGGAATGTGAGTGCATGAGACTGACAGAGACTGGATCAGAAAGTGCACTCTCCCCATCTACTGGAAGAAAATTCACCAGCAAACAACAAATTCCGATGGAAGTCCTTCTATTGGCCTGTAACATTTTTCTGAATCTTACAGGTGTGTCACCCATTTCTTGGCCATACCTATTTGCCATGAGCACTCAATCAGTGGGATTGATGGTAAGCCCCTTCACCCTCCTGTCATAAAGTGTCTTATTACTGTTCTCTGCCTTCTTGGTATGTTCTTCTGCTATGACCAATGTATTCTTGAAGCCTTTGGTTAGGGACTCTACATATTTGTCTTGACTGGTCATGTTGTGGTCACACAGGTCAAACAAAAGAGTACATCCACAGGGAGCCATGGTACCCTCTCAAACATGAAATAGAATGGCACATACCCTATCATTTCTTGGGCAGTGTAATTCCACAGAAATGTCAGTGTCTGTAGGTGAGTAGGCCGTTCCCTCTTTATAGTAGGTGACAATGCATGAATCATATTGTCTAGGGTCCTATTAAAACATTCAACACTCCCACTTCCGGCAGGGTGTGGTGTGCAACTTGTTTCACACCAGAAACTCTGGGAGGTTTGCTAAACAGATGGCTTTCAAAATTAGCACCCCGATCACCATGAATTTGATCTGGGAAGCCAAAAATACAAACCTGGACCATGAGACACCCTATAGAGAATCACATTTCTCACTGCAACTCTTCCCCAGTGCCTCCTGTAATGGATAACTGCTGCTGGTTCCTTTTTTCTCTCTCCTACATAGGACTCCAGACAGCAAAGCTTGCATATTTCTCACTCTGAGTATACTGGCAAGGAATCCTGACCTGGAGGCACCATCTGAAGCAAGCAGTCCTCCATAACACCACAAGTTCCAGCTCCCCATCTAGTTCTGGCTTCCCATTTCTTTTGTGAATCCAAAAGAGCGAGCACATCTTCACTGCTTAAAAAAGTGTTGTCAACATGGGACACAGCACATACTTGCTGAGCATGACACACACTGCTGGAAGTCTGATTAGAAGCACTCACTCTACAAAAAGTGCCATGGATGGAAGCAGACCACCTTGACCTCCGACAGAGGCATTTTTAAGCAACCTGTGACTGAAACCAGGTCCAACAAAAGGTACACAGTTTAGGTCATCCGTCACCATATTCTCTGTGCCTGGCATATGCTTGATGTAAAAACTGTACACTATAGTATAGCTACCCAGTGTTGTTCACAACAGTCAAGCTTAGGCTTCATCATTATGTGATCAAGTGGATTATTATAATCCATCCAAACTGAAAACACATGACCTTTCAGCCAGTGACTACATTTTTCACATATTGACTATTTCAAGGCTAAGATCTTGGCAATGATTCCAGAAGATTCCTCCAAATGTACTGGACATCATGCACATAAAACTATTACAGAGTTCTTAGGGTAGAAAGCAAAGCAGGATAATAAGTGATGTAAATGCCACGTACTTATAATCATCCTCATTCAAGGGCAAATGTGAGGTCCATGGTACTAAAAAGTGAGTTGCCACCAAGTGCTGCTAAACAATACACCTGATGAAGAAGTTGATGAGAGTCTTTTAATGTTCTTCTGTTCAACCATCGAAGTCAGTGGAGACATATAAGTCTCCATTCTTCTTCAAGACAAGTATAAATGGAGATGTTCACTGGTAGATGTCCTATTAATTTCTTTATATTTCATCTCAGACAACAGTCTACTCAGCTGCAGACGTTGGGGGCACTCTCCTAAATGGGATTCTGAATGGTCTGGGTTCTGAAGGATGGATTTGATGGACAAACCCCTTAGCTTCATAGAGGTTAAGGTGGTTATGTGAGAAGACCTTTTTGTATCACACAATCAAGTAAACCAACTCTGTTTGCTTTCCTCTGACATATCACATGGAGAAATGCAAAGCCTGTCCAGACCAACTGACCTTAATTTCCTCCACAGAAGACACATCAGCACTGAGACAGAAACCAGGTTTCCATCCAAACATTTCACAAATTATTTTATGCTCATTTATGAAATTTTCGCCAAAAAAAAAAGCATATTAAGTTGTGTTTCCATCCACTATGTTTATGCAAAAAACTACCGTGATTATGGGCAGCAACAAAACAAACAAAAAGGATAAATTTAATTCGGTCTTATTGCTTGGTAGGTCTTTGTTAATTCCATCTCTCTTTTCCATCTCTCTTTTTTCTACCTCTTGGAAAAGGTAAAAATCTGTTTGCGATATTTGAGTGTTTTTTGTTTTGGAGGGTTTTTGGGGGTTTTTTCCATTCAGTTTTTTTCTTTCTTTTTTCTCAAAAACATGGTGGTTGGAAAACCATTGCAGGTGGGCTTGTATTAGCATTATTCAAGCCCTCAACATTGTTTGTTCCCTATATCAGCCTTGTGTGTTTTCAATGTCTTTTTGCAAGGGCCCTGCACTATAATATGTATGAGATTAGAAGTCAATTAAACAAAAGTCCTATTTATGTCTCGAGTCTTGCAAAATACACCAGAAGCGTGATTCGAGTTTGAGTCGTTGACTCGAGTCACCATCTCTGCAGTAGTGTGCTTATTGTCGCAGCAAACCTGAAAGACACTTCCCTTGTGACTTCTTCGAGACTCCTCCGAGACTCGGAGCTGTGGTTAGGTGTAGGTGCATTGTGCTTCTGAACTCCTTCCACCAGCTCTTCCAGCATCCCCAGCATGAATGACAAGAACTGAATGCCACTATGGCTGGAGAAGGAGAATCACATGTAGTGTGACGTGGCTGACCCTGCCCAGGGACAGTAGTGGATGGGGTTCAGACAGGCAGAACATTTGGCTGTTGACATGATAAGGAAAAAATGTGGCGACCACACCAGATGCCTCTGGCATAGATTGTCCATGACAACCTGGACTAAACTCTGTACCCGTCACTGCAGTAGTGTGGATGTTTAACCATATGCTGGCACCTTCACACACCCTATGCTCTCTCTCTCTGATAGTCACTTGTATATCTAGCACTCCTTTCATGAATGGGTTTACATTTAAATATCCTGGCCAGATCATGATCAGGGCAGTGCTTTACATACACTGGAGCCACTTCCTCAGCTATGCTCTCCATCCATCTGCCTCGTCTACAAAGGCCGTCATCAGCAAGGTCAGCTGCCTTATTTAAATTAATCGAATAGTCAGCTGGACTTTCTTTGGTCTTTGGTAATGTAGAATAAAATTCAGCAAGTGGGAGGTAGAATGACATTTCATTGAAGTACTAAGGCAAAACAATGTATTTTAGCTCCAGGTGCTACTTCATGTTAAGAGTGTGATTGCTCCTCAGAATAATCTTAAAGGTGACCTGTTATCCTCATTTTTATTGTTCATAATCTTATTTTTTGGGGACTACTAGAATAGATTTACATGCAGTGTTCCAAAAACATATTATTTTCCATATATTGTACATTTCTTCTCACCTTCTGTCTGAAACACTCTGTTAGTGCTGCTGTGTCAGCTCGCCCACTCTGGTCTGATTGCTCAACTGCCAAAGTGGTTCCGCCCATGTCTTGCAGCCTACAGACAGACCCTTCTCTCCTGAGCAGCTATAAACACCAGTGTATATGAAATGTTAGATATTGCAGTGTCCGGTGGTTTCCAAGCCATTCGGGGGAACCACAAATAGACATGCAGTTCTCTGCAGGCAGGCATAACTCAGCACAATACACGTATAAAATTACCAGGGGCATTAGAAGCATATCTAGCTAGCCAGTTAGCAGAAGCCTACAGTGGCTTGCATCTGTAATATTACAGTTCGTAATCATAAATCCATCCACTGTTCAACATACAGTGAACTCAAAAACATTTCCATATTTCCTCATAATTCCAAAGTGGGTGTGTTGCTGATTAGCAAAATGCATTATATCATAGAAAGAGTAGTTGTTAGGTTAGCCTTGTTAGTTGAGAAGCCTACATTTGAGCACTGGTTCTATGACTTAGCAATATATATATTTCAGCACTCATTGTTACTTTACACATCTACAAATAATAATATATGCTTACAGGTTATAAACTTGAATCTTCCATTAGGCCACTCAAAGATGGAACTGCTTCATCCTTCAGGAGTAAGAAATGTGAAATCCAATATCGAACTGCATACAATTATTGAAGCAGTTCTCCATGAAGTGCTGGACACACCGTTGGAACAGTGGAGGGAAAAGTGGAAAAAATTAATTTCTTCTTTGTGGTTCTACCTTTTATCAGAGCATACAAAGGCCATTTCCCCTTACATTACACAACGGTGACAGAGACAGTTACTTAGGAAGGTTAAATGGGTGCTCTGTCTATGATGTCAGAGAGCTGGCTCTTTGGTCCTGTGGTCAGTGCTCATGTTTACCTCCCGACAGACCAGGCTTTGAGTCCCAGGTAGGGTGGCTACCTTCAGCCTTTGTTACACATGGTGTCAGAAGTGGCTTGGGAGCATGTCCAAGGTTGATGACTCCTCACCTGCTGTGAGTGGGACGGGTGTGGCTGTGTGCAGAGAGTTGTGGACAGTGTCATGCACAGGGGATACTCCCTGGAGGTGAAGGCATTATGATGGTGACATCACTCCCGGGGGGGGGGGGGGTGACAGACCAGAGACTGTCACTTAGGAAGGTTATGTGGAGCTCAGAGAGCTGGCTCTTTGGTCTGGTGGTCAGCAATCATGTTTACCTCCTGTCAGACCTGGGTTCAAGTCCCGGGTAGCTGCCTTCAGCCTGTGTTACAAGAACACATTGTCTCAACATACAATATCTTCCCTGCCTCCAAAGCATTTTAGACAGCTAAGTAAAATGGTTTATTTGGGAGAGTGTTACTCACTGACCCTACTCAAAACTAAAATTAGGTTTAGTGTCTGTTGTATTCAAATTGTTAGGGGTATTTTTAGGTCCATGAAGTGACCTGTAAGAGTTTATGGCAGCAAACCCAAATCAAAATCAAATTTACACAATTTTCTGCTTGTTCAAGATATAGTTGATTAGACACATTTGGTAATCAGATTTTGATTGGTTTTGGGCTGGAGTGACCGTGCTAACATAGCTACACAGTAAGGGCAGTTCAAGCTTACTAATTAGGATCTGTCAGACTACATAATTAAATCATCATACATTTGCTTCAAATTGTGCTGAGTTAATAAGTGATTAAAATAGACTTGCTTGTGTGTCTTCTGACACTGTGTGACATAAAATGAGCACAAATATGGCCAATGTTTCAATAAAAAAGGTAACAATAGTAACCAAACATGTCTTTCTGATTTTAATAAGGGGAACATTATGTAGATTGGATCTTTCAAAAAACCGTGAACATGCTCGCTATCCCATGATGCAGATTTATTATTATTGGTAGTAGTATCAGTAGTATAGTATACATTATTATTAAAGCTAAAATGCTAGAAGCTCATTCTAGTTACACACTAAACTTAATAATTCAAAAACAACAAAGTAGAACCAATATGAACCATCCCTTTCTTTTAAATGATGTGAGCTATCAATCATCAACCTCTTTAGAAATGCTGTACAACCCTATTTATTAAAACATAAATGTTAGTGCTTCAGTGTGCCATGTTGAGACAGTGTGCTTGAAAATGTGTTTCCAGAATGCGTGATATATTATCATTATGTTAACATGCATTTTCAACTCCAAAGAACAATAAGGAAGCATACATGGGTCAAAAACCATCTCTTCTTGTTGAAAGGCTTGTTGAAACCTGAACCTCAGAACATTCTGATGGCTATATAACAGCCATGCCACCCAGGTTCTGATGCAGATATCACATCACCTACATCACCATGGTGGTTAAATTCCAGATTAATAAAGTGCCCCACACCCCAACTTCAGGGAGGTGTGAATGCTGGTGGAAATTTTGGGAATCCTGTTGTCCGTTAAGCAAATATATATATATATATCTTTTATCCCAAATAAGGCCGCTAAATAGTATACTTGCCTAACTGGGTGTCACGATTACGCGCACCGGTAACGAGAAGAGAGGTTATTTGATTTGGTGGAATAGTCCATATAAGGCAGAGGGGAGTATACGTATATGGATGTGGAAATATTAAAATGTCAGTGCAGTGTTTGTATTAAAGAGTATTAAAGACTTATTTTATATACCAAAATTGAGCATACCACGTCTAAAATTCTACTAATATGAACCTATATTCATTAATTAAAAGAGACATTCGCACGGCGCATGACTGCGGTGACTTGGAGGCGCCCACAACCTGTGTCCAGAGACAATTGATAACCGAGTCTTGGAAGATGGACTCTGATGTGTCAAATAGCCTGCCTTGCTGTGATCTGTTTAATTAGTCTATTTGCTTTGTAGGCTGCTTCCATCGCAAAGCTTAAACTACCTTTTTGGTCGTGAGACAATCGTAAAGAATACGCTACTGAATTTGACAGGGATTGCGTTTGCAAGATGCAATGGAGGTCCACATGGCATAACAAGAAGATTTTAAACTGATTTTTTTAAACTGATGCTCAAAGTATTGTTCAAATCAACTCACGGCTTTTTATAGTTTGTTATACGGATAATGGCGGCAGTTACGAGCCCGGAATCGACACCTCAGCCCCGGGTCTATTTTCAAACACCCCCCGGTACCGAAGAAGAAGTTCCACAGAAGCAAGGACGAGTAACCGTCAAATATGACAGAAAAGAACTGAGAAGGCGACTGAATTTGGAGGAGTGGATAGTTAGCCAGTTAATGAATTTATATGACTGCGAGGTAGGACGCATCTAATAGTACGATTTTGTTGTAAGAGATCCTTTGTTGTAAGGAATCCTTTGTCAAGCGTGTTATTTCTTAGTCATGCATTGCCATAAATTCATACATTTCATTTTTCATAGCGAATAATCCTCGTGTTTTTGTCTATTATTGTTCTATATTTGCTCCAATGTAACCTTCCATTTGTTGTGGCTTGTAAACCAATATTTATTATGGTTATGGATTTATGCATGGAAGGGCGTGGCAAGACTCAACTCCAGACAAAGCCATAAAACAAAGGTGACCATGCAGGTGATGACTGTAGTTCGATGTCTAACGCTAGGCCCAAGTCTGTTTAACTATCAAAATTCAAATTACACCTCACAATTATGGCCATCTCTTCTAAGTCTTGTTTTGTCACACATTTTGTATTACATGTATTACATTTCTGCCTTTTGAGATTCAGTTTTAGATATTAATGGCCGTTAAATGGTCGTTTATCACGCAGGTCTGAAGCAGTTGTGCACGTACGTGTTTGGTAGGTTGTATTAATTGCTTGCCGTCGGGGATCTAGGAGATCTCCCCTTCAGCATATGAGATGATGTCATCTGTTCAGACATGCAAAATCTGTTGTAGTTAGGGCCAGTGATGCTGACCCAAATAGTCTAGGTCTAAAGATCAGTTTGAATAGAGCCTTTGTATTGAATGCGCCTCTGAGTTTAGAACTGGGTTTTGTGTGTGTTAAAGCATGAGTCTTGGGCCTTTGTCTTCATACTGTGTTCAGTAACTTCCTCTGGTTACCTGTCACAGGTGAGTATCAGTGTTGCCATTAACGCTTATATAGATATCATGTCTTAATCCATTCCTTCATCAGTTGATTGTGTAGTGCATTTTGAAATTACACCTAAACTCATTTACACCTGTAGTTTTATTAACCAGTAAAATATTTGGAGAATCCTGCAGCTTTATTACTGCATAAAGGAAATTACTCCAGTCCCAGAAATGTTTTATTGTCCTATTAGATTGACTTTTAGGATGCACGTTATATCACTTCAACCTTCAACTTGGACTCAAATGTAACCTACCTAATGGTATAACGATGTACAGAGACAAAGGACACAACTCACTTTGTCATGATGTGGGATTTCTTTTCAAATTCAAGACAAAGAAGGATTCAAGAATTTGTACAAATCCTGCTTTGAGAAGACCACAGTAGGCTAATAGCTGGCGCTCTCTGGCCTGCACTCTTCCCCTGCCAAGCTTGCAGTATGACTCATGCGTTCTTTTTCTGGGACAACAAATTAAATGGCTTTAAAAATAAAGCTGTAGCTAAGCTTTCTGCTGTATGCACTAACCAGCAAGTTGTGATCTATGTGATGTGTAGCCAAGATCCTCTTTCAGTAAAGGTGCTGGTCTGGCTTCAGTAATGTTCCCAGGCTTCCTCTCTCCGCACACTGCTATAATAAAACGCTTGCAAGATGAATGAAGGCTAATATCCTTCTAAGTCGAACTCATAAATTATTATTGATTGGGAGGGTTAAAGGAAGCATTTCACCCACACAGGAGAATAACAGACATGCCAATGTCTCTGCGCTGAGCTTTGGTGGAAGATCTCACCATCTCAGTCTAGCACTGCTGCATAGCAATGTGGGTCAGTGTGAATTCTTTGCTCACTCAGACCTGCTCCCATACTGTCACATTTTCTGCTTGCTCAGTGACTGCATTCGCCCACGCACCCTCGCGCGCTCTCTCTCTCTCATGTAAAGCACAGCAAATTCTGCAACAACGGGCATTCCCGATGGAATGGGCCAATGGTGCCCAGTATCACAGCAGGAGAACTGACTGTGTGCGAGATGGGTAGCTGATCTAAAGTCAGGCCCAATGACAGCTGTCCTTGAAAGCTGTGAGACTGAAGCGGAGGGAGGAAGTGACACAGATTGGGAAGTGCACGCTGATTGGAGAGCGAGTGGAAAGGCGGAGATGTGGTGAATGAATGGTTACGTGGACTGGATCATTAGCTGCGGCATTCCGCTTTAATCATTCCCATTGGCTGCTCCAGTCGCGGAGCTGAAGAGGGCATTGGTCCGCCATTGGTAAATGCAAGAAGGTGGCCGCAAAAAGGGGGAAGTGCACCGAACGCATCGTCTCCTGTGTGTGTTGACAGGAAGTGAGCGAGGGTTGTCTTCTAACACCCTTACATGCTCAAGGGGTTCAGCCCATCCTGTTATGTGGAGGAAGAGAGGAAGGAAATCATGGACAAAAGGCTGTGGAGAATTCGCTTATTCACGGATTTGAAGACAATAGCATGAGTCTAGTTTTCTCCATCACCAATGCGCTGACGTGCTTTATCAGATGATAGAAAAGATAATACATGACTATACAGAAACAATAGATGCAGATAGGCCTAGCCAGCCATCCTGACAAGTGGACTGGAATACGGTTTACTGTTTGACAGACCATCAAAGCATGGTCCCAGATAAAGGATACTATTATGGCCTGTGCATGACACTTACCGATTATATGTACATATCCTTCTAGTGGCATAATTCCTGCTACATCTCATTCCTTCCATACAGAATCCTTGTTCCAATTAATTCCTATATGTTGTCTTTCAACGTGTCTGTTCCAGGAAGATGAAGTCCCTGAGCTGGAGATTGATGTGGATGAACTGCTGGATCTACCCAGTGATGTAGAAAGAGCCATCAGAGTGAAGGTTCCTGCATCTCAGATACTGTTCTGCTTTGCATTTCAAGATTTCTGTGTTGTAATGCAGCAGTTTACATGTGTTTGCCGTTACTGTAGATAACTGTTTTAATGCAGGTTACCATACAAATAAAATTTGAGAAACTGGAAGACCAACAAAAGTCAATGTTAAGGAAACATTGGATGTTATGCAGATTAACCAGTCCTTAGACTTGATTATTTAAAGCACCAAATAAAAGTGCAGTCCCATATACGATAAACAGAACAGACCTGCCCTGAGAAGACCCTTAAATTGGACTAATTGTACCAAGCCAGTAGGAACATAATTTCATTATGTATTACAAAACACCCTAAACGTTTCTATATCTCTGTGCATGTTGGTCAATTGTCTCTCTTCCAGATGCTGCTTGTTGACTGTTACAAACCTAATGATGTAAGTCCATATTTAAGTAATCATACCTATGGCTATTGGCTCAACCTGATTTTAATAATAATAAGCTTTGTTTATATAACACTTTTTAAAACAAGATTTACAGAATATAAAAATATACATTAAGAGATAAATATATAAAACAGACAAGATACAGCACAAGTCACAGATTAATTCAAAGCTAAACAGATATGCTTTAAGACCCATCTTAAAATGTCTAGATCATCAAAAACCTCAGGTCACTATGAAGGGAATTCCCAATCTTGGAGCCATATTAGGCAAAGGCTGTCTAGCCACTATTTAGTTTGGTAGCAAGTAAACATGTTGAGAGATCTGAGAGCTTGGGAACATACCTGATCAGTTTAATACACTGATCTCCTCAGAGACCTCACAATGTACCTGCACATTGTGAAGTGACAGTTATGAATGTTGAAGAAAAATCTGATGGAGCTAAAAAGGAAAGTTCTAATGGTGCTTTTACAATAACTTTTCCAAAATGAAGAGAATGCAATACCCTTCGACCCAATTAACAGGTTAGAAAGCAGAGAGCCTTATTTTGTCTGTCTTGTTGATTTCCTTCAGGACTTTGTGGCTGCACTGTTGGAGAAGGTGAGAGGCATGCAGAAGCTCAGCACCCCACAGAAAAAGGGGGACCTCACTCCCTGAACCCCACCAGCTCCCCCAGTGTCAGCCCTGTTACTCCAACCCTGAGGGGTGGAGGCGCGCACACAGACCAAACCACTACACCACAGTGTCTGTCAAACAGAGATGAGTGAGGAGTTCAGCCAAGCCCATCTCAGCTGCAGGTCAACCACCCCAATGGTCTTACTTTGTTTCAGTACCGTTTCCTCAATATATTATTCAAGTAGAGTGTGGTAATGTCTTTTTTTAGCTTAAATGTACTGTAAGAGAGGAACTGGAATGGTTGGTGTTATTCAGTTTTCTATACTTAACACCAAGTGCCATAGGAAATGGCTTGGTGGATTTTTACTCAAGTAGAACCTTTTTTAAAAAATTGTCCGTTTTTTCACTTAGTTTTTTTTTTTCTTGCAAGAACAAGTGAAACTTGTTTTAAAATGGGCTAATGCAGCTATAGAGATGAAGTGACATTGTTTTAACTTTGAAGTGTCTTAGGTTATATTGTATTTTGATGTGAAATGAAGAGGAATGTAGGGGAATTTGCATCTTTGACCTGTTTTCATTCAGTAATTTTTTTTTTTTAGGTTAGAACTGAACAGATCTGTGTGCATAGTGCTCTAGGTTTCATAATCTTCTCACTGAAAGAGGACATTACTCAAATCAAACCAGTCTAAACTGTAGCAATACCCTGGGAGTGAACTTGCCAATTTTTGTTACATTCTTAGAATTTTTTTTTTTTTTTTTTTTTAGCAAGTCTTAGTGTGTAGGCTGAAGGCCAAGATGAATTTTACTAAAGGTGATGTAGGAGCCAGCGATGAATTGTGACACCAGTGTGAGGTAAAGGTCTAGCTCTATAATTAATCAAGTTTCAACCGCCAGACATTTTTTGTACATAACTTTTATTCAGCTCAACAACTCAATCATACAATCCCTGTTTGGCTGGAATGAAATACTGT
Source organism: Electrophorus electricus (assembly GCF_041902795.1). NCBI lineage: Eukaryota > Metazoa > Chordata > Actinopteri > Gymnotiformes > Gymnotidae > Electrophorus > Electrophorus electricus. Next base: position 10,242,510 of record NC_137504.1, read on the forward strand.
ACTGTATGCACTCTTACAACCAAGTGTGTCTAGTAAGGTTCTTAAGAAAATAAAGAATGGTGCTAAATATGTTGAGCCCAAGGTGATGTTTTTACTGAGCAAATTTTTTCTAAATCAAATGTAGAGGTGCATGCTTGTAGGTTTTTGTTTTCCATCTCTCAAATATACTACTTCCCCACCAAAACCCCTGACACTGCTAGTTTCTAGACCAATGAACTCACCAGCTTCAGTACTTGTACAGTTTAGGAAAACCACCGATCCCACAGTACACTGGTATTGACAGGTTAAAACCTACAGTCTAAGTGTGTCATTATAAATCAGATCTTCTTTCTATACTCAACAGTTCTACTTCAAAGATGAGTGTGGCACCACCTAGAGGACAAACACAAAATATTGAAGCTCCATTTATTGTCTATGAAGCACTCTCAGGACTGACAATCTGATTGTAACATTAAAGCCATCTGAGTAAGTCAGGGTTAGTCAGTATTTCCTTCTACCCAAATAAACAGCTACCAAGTGGCCTTTTCTTTGTTTTGTATTTTGATGGGATTATATAGAGATGATGTGATTCCTGATTAGAAACAAATTACACATTACAGTTACAGCAAACTGTTGTATTCGTCTCAGCTAAAAGCAGAGGAAGAAACAACTACACAAAGACTATGCATTAGTCTGGAATCTGTACCTGGAATTTTGGGTGGGGCCCCTCTATCACCATAACCTGAAATGTATAACAAATGTACCAGTAAGTAGTCATACACTTTCACAAACGTATGAAAAACCTACATAGGATACAGCATTTAACAAGTTACAGTGCTTGTTCTAAAATAATCAGTAACAGCTATTTAACTCATTTTAACTCGAAATTGTAGCAATTGAGTAGTCATTCAGCATTAATAAATGCCAAATTTCATTTTCTTAATACACACAATTTTAATCCATTATTATGCATTTGATTCTTGTCAGTTGCATGAAAGTGACTCAGAGTCCTGCCTGCCACAGACTAAACAGGATGATGAGAACTAACAGTTGGATCGCTGTAACGAGTAAAAGCAGCAACATCAATCATGGTTGTGACTTCCATGTAGTTCAGCTACTTTTACCACAGAGCATATAGTAGTTAACTAGCATTAACCTCATGGTTAGGCAATATTTAATTGAATTCAAATTTCTAGCAGTTGGTTGCAAATAATCAAAAATTCCATGTGCAGATGAAGTGTCATGATCTGTTCAGCAGCTAAATTTCTTGAATGAAGAATTGTATTCAAAACTAATGGTGTGGAAATTCTCTTTCCTACCTCCAAGTCATGGCTCAAAACTGTACCCTTACATGGAAAATTAGATCATCTGCCTCAGAATTCCAAGCACTACTTTGCGTAAAGACATATACAGCGAACAACAAAGAAGCAAAATTAAAAAGACCACCTAGCTCATTCAGTCTTCTGGTTGAATGCTACCAACCTTTGTACCTCCATAAATTTCCAATTTAATTGGAAATTTTCATCACCACACCAAGGTGTATTGCATTTATGTTCTTATACTCACCAAGTTCTGATGGGATGACCAGCTTTCTCTTCTCCCCCTCACACATTCTGAAGTCGGGAAAAAAAAAAAAAAAAAAAAACAGGCTTCACTCTCAACTAAAACACTAACCCACACTGGGTTAACCTATCCACCAAACTCAAGAGTGCTTTGGCCCTTGCTCTAGGGCCAGCTTCCCATCTCAAAACTAACTCCAGCTAAAATAACAGGAACTAGCTTGGATCTAGCTTGGATCAACCACACAGTGCAACCCTTTTGCATCAAGCAGAGCTAAAGTGAAACTCACCCTAGGAGACCCTGGTCCCAACCCTTAATGACCTGTCCAGTTCCCAGAGTAAAGGTAAAAGGCTGATTCCTGGGAATGCTGCTGTCAAATTCCGTCCCATCTTCCAGCTTTCCCTTGTGGCAAATAAAGGGAAAAATCAGCCAAGAAAGAAAGAAGAGGGAGCAGTTTCACCTACTACACTGGACACTTACGGTGTAGTGCATGTTCAACACATCCCCTTTTCGGGACTTGATAGGACAGTTATCCACTCTCTTCTTTATCCCGATTTGGAGCTTTTTCTTGTCAGCCCCTTGTACAACCTCTGTGAGGAGGGACATTAGGGTCACTGCTATCAACAAATATAGTCTCATCTGTAAGACAGAAGAAAAATATGAACAACGCTTTGACTACGTAGAGATGAAAAATCTAGTCTTTGGTACATAGAAAGAGGAAGCAGCTAGTAAACCCAACGGGACCATTTCATTGTACTTTGTACTGTAGATTGAACTCAATCGCGATTTGCAGCTTATGCTTCATGTCCTTCATATATGCTAAAAATTCGAAATGTTTACCGTTTCCATTTAGAAATACAGAGCATGCACAAATCGTGCCCTATCGGTGGTTTAGCGCACGTCATCACAAACCTAAATTAGTCTACTTATCCTAGCTAGCCAGCGAGCTAAGCCTTAAATCCGGAAGGCAAGCCATTAAGTTATGCCAATACTTAAATCAACTAATAACAATAGATGCAAGTTAATTACTAGATAAAATCTAATAAAAAAAATGCAAGTTCTTTGTTTCCTGCAAATGATACATAATTACAGTACTGACAAACACTAGCTAGGTAGCTAACCTAGTTATCATCAACCTAGCTACCCCGTCGTTCTATTAGGCACTCATGTGGAGGCAACTAGCTACCGTTATCTGTCGAAGTACAGTATAGTTACATGTTAGATCGTTACTTTTGAAGGGCCAATATATTAATTGCCGAACATATTTGAAACCATCTCATACGCGATACGTTGAGACACCGAAACCTATGTTGGCTAACTAGCTAGCTTGCTAAATACCCATATTTTAGCTACAGTCATCTTACATGTTTTAAATCACATTTCTTTCGGCGTTTTCCCCGCGATTATAGTCATTATTTTCATTGACGCATATTACCTTTAGCTGAAATGGGCTGCACAGGTTCTGTTAGCTAGCTAGCTACAGTGATCTTTTAGGGGAAGTGTACATGCACACGTGTGAATACAGCAACGTTTACGCCATAACAGGTGGTAATTACACATTGAAACGTGCATGGACACAATGCGTGTGCTCGGCAAAGGCTAGGTGGTTCCAGAAAAATGTTTCATTATTATGTTAAATGCGCTTATCATTATAGATTTTTTAAATAATAAAATTTTTTATATATATATATATATATATATATATATATATATATATATATATATATATATATCCTTAATAAATAAATAGATGTGTGTGTGTGTATATATATATATATAATATTTATTTATTAAGGACTTTTATTATGACGCGCTTTTAACTTACATTTTCTCTTGTATATTTTCCATGCTTATTGGGGCATGCTTCAAATAACCCAGTAATCCTCAATTGGAGGCGCTATTGCACTAATAATGTCTTCGGCTTGCTCTTGGTTCGTGGACCTTGTGCCTTTTGTGATCAGCAGTAAATTGAATAAAAAGACATGTGCATAAAATAAATGTTTTCCGTATTTTTTTTTTGGACGGAATGAGCGTTTAACTGGTCTCTTTATAATTAAAACATTTGGAAAAAATATTCAGTCCCCAAGCATAAGTATTGCATCTACTATATTTGTCTGTGACAGCACGTGACTCAAATGTCATGAGTCTCGTAGCCTAGGTTGACGTCCCCCGCCCCTCCCTTGCTAATCTCAGTGAGGCTGCGAGTAAGAGTCATTCTCAAAACAAAAAAAGCATCTCATTAAACTGTGTTGTCTATGACTTCTAAAAAGACATTAGAAATGTACACAGTAAATCACAACATGACATGAAGCACGTACGGATTTGCGCATCTTGCGCCAAATACTGGTATCGCTTTTCTGATGGTAAAATTTGTCGTTTTATGCTTTGGGCTGTGATATTTGCAAAAAGCTAATCTTACACTTAAGCAAAACGTCTACTTCCGGAGTGGGTTTGTGTGTGTGTATTTTGTTTTTTTTAATAAGTGACAGGCAGACGCTGGTACCAGTAGTCCCATGAGCTGGGATCAGGGTCGCTCCTACGAGCCTGCTCAGAGGCAGACAGAGCCCGTCTCCTTTCATAGTCAAACATGCTAAATGAACTTCTTGATCATGCATAGCTGAGCCTCTAAACCTAACCCACGCCCAAAAACCAGAGCATTAATTAAAACCTAACAGGCACCCCAGTATTGATTAGAACTAGTAATGGTCAGGTCTTTAATGCAGTTAGACCAAAATAAGCACAGTAGTTCTATTATTAGCACTGATGTAATTACCATTTTATTAATCTCATTAGCATGAGAATGTTAACAATGTTGTAATTTGGTCCTTGTCAGCATTGTGCTGTTACAGCTTGTGATTCCGATGCATTATTCTGCAATACTTATTTCCAAACATTTCAGCTACAAAAGCAGGTCTGTAAAGATGACCCTAATAGCACTCCAGCAGATCTTGTGGCAAATGACTAATTAAGTGTTGTAGTGTGGCATGCTGAGAATGTTAATGATGATAGTTCTTCTAAGCAGGAAGGATTTTGCTGTATTACATGGTTATATGCAGAAGGGATTTGCACAATTAACTGCAAATGGAGCTGGACCGCTTGACTGAGTCTGAAAGCAACAATCAACAATTACACCGACAATGTCACTATAGCAAAAATGTTTTCCTGGCCCTCACTTGTTGACATCAAACTTTCAGAAAACAGCAGTATGTGCATAAAAGTCAAGAGTCCTATTGCAGTGAAATCGCAGAACAGCATATCTGTAAAGCGGAATATAATCGGACCTTTGGGGCCAGCGCAATCAAATGCGTATATAGCTGAACACACACCTCTCTGACACCAGCGTTAATGCCCAACATGTGGCCTTTTTCCATCAGAGCACCACCACATGCTGCTGGGTCTGCTCACATAAGAAAAAGCAAATACAAAGTGCCCGAGGCACTCGAGGCACACAAACGAAGAAAATGAGGCATTTGCCTCCTATTCAGCAGACGCAGCTCCTCCTGCCCTCCTACAGTAGCTCTGCAGGGTCCCTGCTGTGCTCAAAAGGCCAGTACAGCACTGAGGCTGGCTTCTGCGCCCAGCCCCCTCCTTCTGGCCCAGTGATCATACCCGCACGCCAGTCAAGCACGGAATGAAAACAAGCCACATGCCTGGCTGAGGACGAGGCGCCGGCTGGGTGTGCGGGGCACGGCTGGAGAGCAGGGCTGCTAGCGACGACGCTCCCCCGCACAGCCTGTTCCTCTCCCGGTCTGCCGGCCACCGGTACGGCCACGGCTGAGTGAGCTCTGCGGCCGGCCGCCCCTGAGGGCGAGAGAAAGAAGAGCACCAGCATGCAGTCTCCCTCACTCTCGTGTATGCGCACATGCTCTGTTAGTCCCCACCCTTTCATCTTTTGCTCACGCCCACAGCTGAGTGTACTGTTCAGGAACGAAATGCAGAGACAGTGGGACAGATGGACAGAACAACAGATGAACATGCAGACAGCAGCAGAGTTGGAGGGAGACAGATTGAAGCATCCAATGTCAGTGTAAGCCCAGCAGTCAGACAGGTAGAGGAGGAGCTTTAGCAGAAGCAGAGCAGGCATAGTGCAGACTTTTCAGATAATTCCATCAAAGAAATCCAGAAGGCTCAAAGAATGAAAAGGCTAGATAGTGTGAAAGAGAACATTTATGGATAAAAGAATTCCTGTACAACATGCTAGTATTGATTGTGGCTTTGTTTAAACTCATTGATTTAAGCAGGCTTGATGTGCGGCAGAAGCACACTGAAAGAATGGCTTGGCATACTCAGAGGTCATGAATATTTAAATACCTGGCATTGGGGCATAACGGAGTGGCAGGGTTAGACGATGAATATTCATATCTAATTCATCACTGTACCTACAGGTGCCAAAGCTTTCGTGAATACATGAGGCGTTTTAAGGAGTTCGTGTCAGCTTGAAAGGACGGTGAACGTGCCCGGCGGCCCACTGGGATACAGCGACTCGTCACACGGGGCGGAGCCACGGAAGTGGGTTGGGGAGGGGCAACAATTAGAAAAGCGAAGAAGACAGAGGGGCCTAAAATCAAAGGGAGAAGCGTCAGGGTAGGAGTGCTGCGCTGCAGTGACAAGCTGGTGGGAGGAACGTCCACGGATAAGGCTGACAAACAGCTGTTGCGAGAGAGGAAGCCAGTCTCATCCGTAAGGGTTGCAAGCCATGAGAATTACTCAAGCACAAACACGTCTCACATAAATGGTCATATTCCACATGCAAACATCTCACATGACTCAGTCACACTTTTTTCTTTTTTTTTTCTTTTTTTTAGCATGTGCCTTATGAGACCATCTACAAATGTAAGATTTCATGTCCTTTTTCCACTGAGTCACTCTTCCTCCATTTAACTCCCCCCACTAGTCGCGCTCATCAAACATGCATCAGTTCAAGAGAACCACGGGAGAGAAAACACCCACAGGTACCCAACAACAGACGGGAGCCATCCGTCAACTCCAACTATACCCTTTGCTTCTTTTCAGAGAGCGAGAGAGGGAGCGGGAGAGCGAGAACGTTGAACAGCTACCGTTGTAATAATTTCCCCACAGTGATAATATACATCTTTAAAGTTGTAAGCAGAAAGAGCCAAGTCTAAACCAGTTATTATTCCTTGCTTGCTGACTACCTCCATGCCTCACACACACACTTAAATCCATAGTTAAGGAGAACAGCAAGTTTTCAGTTTATCAATTGGGTCTGTGTGTTTGGGAGCGTTGCCATAGGCTTCAGTAATTAGAGACAACAGGATCACGGAGGCCACTGATCACTTCAGCCTTTGATAAACCCACACAGTGCACCGTGTAACTTGTGACTCACAAAATCACAGCATCGCTCATGTGTTTATTTTTAACTGTTGCCTCTTTTTATTTTGTATAATTCGCAGCACACTGATTGAAACACCCATATCTAATCATCTCGGAGAAATATTTGTGAACGAAAGAAGTCTTACTGTTGACATGGCACTGATGCCTCATTTGACTCGTATGCAAAGGAACTCACTCCTGACATTTCAAGTGACAAGTACTGAGCATGGAGTGCTTCATCCTTCTTTTATTTTCCTCCACATGATCAAAGACCAGTTCACAATGAATTCATATTCGCGCAAGTCTCGCGCTTCTGGTTATCAAAACATACAGAAAGCGAATAAACTTCACAGGAAAAAAAATGCACTGGATAGATAACACTATGAAATGCATCATTTCCAGCAAGTTCGTAAGATTAGTTACACTTTCCTTCAGTAAGACACCAATTTTCGATGCAACCGTTGCCTCAGATGTAGCAAAACAGATTTCGGCTCCATCCAGTTCGTGAATCTGGAGCCACAGTATTTCCTACGCCACAGAGGAAACAATTTAAGACACGGGTGGATTTCTGCTGCCTGCTTTTACAAAGCCTGGTCCTGTTCAGCCTAAAAGCTTGAATAAAATATGAGTGAATGAAACCATAAGACCCAACAGATGTGACTATAGCCACAAGTGATAACATTGAAAGGTCCTTTAGAGCTATTGAGACTTCCTTCCACGACTCACAGTTGCTGAACAAAAAGTATAAAAGAAGCTTTTCTCATATGCCTCTAATCCCCTTGTGCATGTTATGATTAAGTATGTGGAACATAGCTATCAACACCAGATGTAAACAAGGCTTAACGCAGTTACCATGTCAACAAAATGAAAGAAACATGGTTCGGAGGGTTTGCGACAAGAGCACCACACTGCAAGCTAGTGAGGAATGAGTGCTGCAACATTGTTAGAAAAATCTTCACTCAAACCACTCCAGTGACCTACTACGTTTGTGATGAGAGATACAGACAGCACCTGCTCCCAACATCAACAGGTCTAAAGTAGCATCATGTCCTATGTGTAAGGAAGTGCTGTGTGCGCTTTGGGCTCAAGTTACTACGGTTATACCAGACCTCGGTTTCAAGCATCTCCGTTTGTAAATATAAATGATAAGAGGTTAAAAGATGAAAGTACTTGTTAAATCAGTTAGTTCCCAAATTAACGACACTTCAAAGCCAAAGCCGAGGCCCTCTGGATGCCGCCTAATGGATTACAGATTGGAAGGCATTCGAGTGCGGGGAACACTCCGTGTCGAGTGCTCTTAATAGCCTGCTCTTATACGGACCACATATGTTTGATTCACCGCTGCAGAAGCTAACACTGCATATCAGAAGACCTCCAGTGTCCTGGCTCTAGAGTGAAGGAGCAGAGAAAGGCAAAGGATATATGCAGCTCAGCGAGCCGCAACTCCAAATGATTGTCCAATTCCAGGATGAGTGCGACAGGAGTGGAGTGATAAAATCCCATTACAGGACAAACTGGAATCGGCATTAGGTACACACCGGGGCACGAGGCGGACACCACGTCCGCAGGATCTGATTTGACGAGATCTGAGGTCCCCGGGGGTGCCGCGGGCTCTCCTGATCTCGTCCAATCATCAGTCCTCACTGTGATCGGTGGAGCTCAGCCTGGTGACGTGGCAGCCTGCCTCACCCAGCTCCGCCTCACTGACACGGCCCAAGACCATGGCGAACGCATTCAGGACGACAGCACTAACAAGCCCGCATCTCAAACTCTCCGCTGCAGCGAGACAGCATCGCTTCTCATGCACCACAAACTTTTGTGTTTTTTGAGGGTTTTTTTTTTTTGGTCAGTGACTGAAGTGCATTAACCTGTGAGGACTGGAGCCACACATGCGCTGTAAACGGTTTACCCTAAAAGCCCTACTGAAAAGGAGACAGAGGAGATATGAAATGAGAGAAAATAAGAGGAATACATGGGCGCACGGATAAAGAGCCGTCTCTCCTGTCCTGCTTCCTTTAAGCTTCCATGGAAAACCCAGAAGTAATGCTAAGTTAATGAACAAGGTTATACTCTAATATTCTACTTGTGCAAAAATCTACATGTAATTACACCCTATTCATTTATTGCTTTTTTCATTATGAATCATTTTAACATGACATTTATATTTCTACTTACAAGATTGACCAACAATATCAGAAGGCTCATTCAGCATTAATGTAGTAGTAGTTTCCAGTTCATGGAAGATTAATCCTGGTGATTATCATTGCAAATGACAGATGATTGCAATGAATGAAAGCAAAGTCACACACACACACACACACACAATGCACAATCACCAATTTCCAGATACATTAGGCACCAACTATCTTCAGTTCATTTAAGACATTTTCCAAAAATAGCTCTCCCTTTCACATGTGTGCACCATAGCACATATGTAGATGCATGTGTGTATGTATTTTGTGCGTGTGTGTGTGTGCGTGGTTGTATTTCTGTACATGTGTATAGTGCCGACACAGGAGCTGCTGCCTTTCATGTTCCATTAACACGTGGAGTTCCCGGGGCGTTCCCGGTCACCCGCACCGGTCATCTCTTCTCTCTACTCGGCGATCTCCAAAATCAGGTCGTCACCCTCCAGACTGCTGTCGACGTTAACGTAAACTTTGGCCACGGTGCCGGACAGCGGCGAGTTGACCACCGTCTCCATCTTCATGGCACTGAGCACGCAGAGCGGCTGGCCCTTCTCCACCGTCTGGCCCTGCTTCACTTTCACCTCCACCACCTTGCCTGGCATGGGTGCCCCCACCTGGCCGCGCACGTCTTTGAGAGCCTTCGGGTGAAAGTGCATCTCCTGCGTGGCACACGGTAGGAGGGGGTGGGGTGAAAGAGTGTGCGTCATTGTAAACATGTCCTGTTCTAGGTCCTCATCAAAATTCCTTTACCGAACCGCCTCAACTTCAGAAAACATTGAGCTAGTTAAGTTAATAATGAAGAATTGGATTCTCAAGACCATTTTGCCACTGTTGTTTTTCCACGTAGTTGTTCATGACTGAACCGGACGTACCTTCATGGCTACGGTGTCTTTGACTAGGACAGATCTCAGCTGACCGTTAAGCTCAAAGAAGACCTCTCTCTGACCGGCCTTGCTCAGGTCACCCAGAGCCAGAGCTTTGATGTGTAGCGTCTTCCCTCGCTCAAGCTCCACCTGGCCAAAAAGGGACAAAATGAAAAGGTTAGCATTTGGGGAGATAGGAGTTAGAAATTAGATGAGTTAGAGGAGTCTTAAAAAAAAAAAAAAGGACTGATTTGCTAAATATTAAGCAACGTAGATTTCATTATAAAAAAAAAAAATAATAATTTTAAATCCTATTTCAAATCTACTGATAGTGACACAGCAGCAGTTAGACAAGCACCTCAAACTCTTCAGCAATCTTTGGGCCATCCAAGAACAGGCGGGTATTCAGGCAGTCGACCGGCCCAAAGGTAGTGGTGAACTCCTTAAACTCCTGGAACACCTTCGGGTACATGGCTGCCGACATCACGTCCTCTGGAGTGATGTCGTCTCCATGCGTCTCACGCAGCTGCGTCTCCAAGGCCTGGAAGTCCATGGGAGGCATGGAGGCACCGGGGCGACCCTCTACGCGGGGAAGAGTCTTCAACACCTGCGCCAGACGCAGCCAGCATCAAATGCGCATGGAGATCCCGCACGCAGCAGCAATAAACAACCACGCTCTAATATTTCTGCAATGTGGCCTAAAGCCTCCTGCATGCGAGAGTGGTCAGAATGGAGAGCTTACCACACTCCAGAGCCTCGCACAAAAATCTGCAAACATTTAGAAGCAATCGTTAACGGGCGCTGGGCTAATCTCCTCGCCCGGATTCATTTGTTTGTGTTTGCGGAACTGAGAGAATCAGCAGGACGGTGGTCTTCAAGGACATGCTGCGTTTACAACTTGAGACTTAAGTCTAAATATTTGATGTGGGCTTCACACGTTCCTTTGGAGAAAGAAAATGGCCTGAAATTGCACCACAGGCTAAAATAAAACACTTCATTTGCACACTGACATAGTAGATGAATAGCGCTAATGTTGCAACGTTTAAGACAGATTGGGGGGGGAGGCCAATACCATGGAACGAGCTGGTTATCAGAGAAGTATGCTAGGCAGATGGCCTATTTATTTTCAACTAACATGTGAAATAAATTAGCCAAGCGGCAGTGTAGTCCACGCACAAAGCTACTGAGACACAGGCATTGTTCACTGGTGATGAGACACAAATTTGCCAGGGAAACAATTGATCTTGTGCAGGAGAGGCTGCTGGGTAATAGAGGCATGCATGGCAACTGGGGAGGATGCGCTTTTTTCCACACGTCTTGCTGACAAGCACAAGACAACAACATGACTGCACACTGGAGACAGAGATGAAAAGGTAGGAGAAAGTCCTAAACAATTTTACTAAGAGTGAGAGAAATAAGAAAGTGTGAAAGGGAGAAAAGACGAGAAATAAAAAAGAAAGATTAAATCTAACAACTTAAGAGGAGAACATATCTCAGATTAAGACCCACAGAAAAGGATTTGTTAAGTACTGTATCCTCTCTCATTCATATCTTGTTATCCAGTACCAGATTTCTTCTTTTTGACAGCACTACACAGAGCGCAAATAAACGTCTTGTAGGAAAACCTACAGTTCCCACACAAATTCGGAGTTTCATTTTCTCACTTTCCAGTCCAAATCAGGGTTAAAAGAGCTTAAAACGAACAGCTTCCCATTGGCTTCAGTGCAGCAAAGTGCTTGGCTGAGAGCGCACTGGGCTTGCGGGGTCTTACCTTGGACCTGAGGGGCTCGGGGAAGCCCCCATGTGGGATGCCGATGTGACCCTGCAGGAACTCCACCACGGAAAGCGGGAAGGAGAGCTCGTCGGCCCGCTCCTCCACCTCGGCACGCGTCAGCGAGTTCTGCACCATGAACTGCGCCAGGTCGCCCACGATCTTCGAGGAGGGTGTGACCTGGAGGGCAGAAGGAGGGAGTCATGGTCCGTTACTCATCACCTCCGTCGTCGCGCCCCTGCCGCTTGCGTCCCGCGACAACACCGAAAGACGGACCTCCTCCCCCTGCAAGAGAGCGTGGCAGGCAGAGTTCCAAGAACACCAAGCCGTGGCCCCCGTGAGCAGATTACGCTCCTGCCACTGTGAACACCCCCCACCCCACTCCACCCCTCAGCGAACCAGCACAAAGCCAGACAGGCGCGGGACAGGCGCAGGGAGCGGTGGGGCGCGGTAATGGAGACCGGCGGCTGGAGCACAAACACTACGCCTCCTGCTCTCTCCGCTCGCCCTCCTCGTACTGGCGACATTAACGGAGGGAAGTGGGCACGGAGGCCGGCAATAACGCAAACCATTTCTGATCATTTAATTAAGGGGTGGGAAACAAAAGGGCGGAACCAAGCGCTCACAGACGGCATTGATTTGGGAGGGGAGGGAACGCACAGCCAAGCCGACAAGCATCCCGGCTGACATGCATCTGGGCAAGAGAAAGAAACCAGTGACAGGATTACACCGGTGGGCTTACGCCATTTTCTATTTTTATTACAACCGAGAGGCTTGCAACAGGAGAGCGATGATGGAGTGATCAGGAGAGAGCACACGCGCGTGAGTGTGAGTCACGGGGCAATTAAATGTTAGAGCCAGCGAGAAGCATTGGGTCTGAGGCTCTTGTAATCTCACGAATGTACGCGCGAATTAGAGACTGTCTGACAGGGTGGCGGGCGATAATTAAGTCCTGTTACACTACAGCGAGGGTCCCGCATACATGAACAGATCACATGAAAGCCATGTAATTTAATTACACCATATGCGCACTTTCGGTACCGGCGGCCAACAGAAGCAACAGCTGCTGCGGCACGGAAAGGGCCAGGGCACGGCAACCATCAGGGGGGGTAAGAGGAAAAAACAAAAACAAAACAAACAGCCACAAAAAAATGCCTTCCTGCTATGGCAACTCACTTTGATGAGATCTCCCAGGAGCTTGTTGGCCTCCACGTAGGCCTTCTTCACCTCCTTGAACTTGTGGCCCAGGCCCATGCTGTGTGCCTGGAAGTGCAGGTTCGTGTACTGGCCGCCCGGGATCTCGTTCTCGTAGATGTCGGCATTGCCAGACTTCATGGTGGCCGTGCAGTCGAACGGGGCGTACAGGCCACGGGTCACCTCCCAGTACTCGCTGTAGTCGAAGACCTTCTCCAGAGAGATGCCTGGGAAGAGGGGGGAGGGCTCAAAAGCTGCAGACAGCAAAGGCAACAAACGACAATAAACAAATAGTCGTGGGACGTTGATATTTAAATCATGAACAAAATAGGGATCCGACGCCCACTTTTCCTGGCTGTGACTTCGAAATCAAAAAGTGTGTGGTGCTGGAACCTTTGGCTGTGTCCAGTCAGGCGTGGGAGGGGGTGAGTGACTACCTGCCTCTCACCTCGACAGTGCCATCAGTTACCAGCAGCAATCAATTAATCAATCACCACATCTCTTCTCTCGCAACAGTTTACAAGTACATTTGACCCAGTCACCCTCCATAATTACCCAACACTGTGATCACAGTCAAGCATCAACACAGTCAGTCTCCAACAACCACGCTTGTGTGCACGCACGCACCTTGCTCTCCTATACAATTACAAGTGACAGTAAATACTCATTCAGTCTTTTACTCACTCCCTCACCTGCCTGCCCAGCAGTCTGGTGGGGGACGTGTGTGTGTGTGTGTGTGTGTCTTACCCAGCAGCACAAATACCATGGGCTTTGCGGACACTACTGACGCAAGAATGGCATTGTAGTTAGTCCCCAAGAACATCAGAACAGAAACAGCTCTCCTGCCTTAACCACAACAAACTGGTATTACATGTGTGAGAGACAGACAGTGGGAGGGAGAAGAGACAGACAGAAATAAAGTGGAACAAGTGCAAGATAAGCGGAAGGAAGAGATAATAGAAGGGAAAGTGAGAGAAGGAATGAGGGTGAGGGAGAGAACTGTCAAGAGACTGATGGAGAGTTGAGAGAATGAGTGAGGGAAAAGGGCAGATATCAGAGTGAGAATGTGAGAGACCAAGAAAAGGACCAGCAGTAAAGTTCCAGCAAGGCAGCCCAGAATGCTAATACCTCTCCCAGTTAGAGGCCAACACCACCAATACAGCATCCGTTTCTGCAGTGCCTTTACCACACTAGCTGTGCGCTTGCAGAGGAAGACGTGCACGAATAAAAATTACATCAGTGCTAAATTGGAACCTAAAGCGCCGAAGATGTATCGAGTGAGTGCGTGTGAGCCAACTGTGCCGTTTGCCCCACACTGATCAAAGCGCCGCGTGAGCCAAGGCCGATGACGAAGAGGTGCGCGGTACAGCCTGCAGGCTAGTCAGGTGCTGTTGCCGCGAACACCTGCGCACAGTGTCAGGCTGGCCTAAAGCGCTCGACTCCTGCGGCCTCTGCCAGGGTGACCCGAGGAGCCAAGGCCGCCTGCGCGGCCTGCCCGCCGCGCGAGCGCGTGATCGCCAGCTGCTTGCAGAGGCCGACAACGACAATTGGCGGTGGGGCGGCGGTTTTTCTTCTCGCCCCTCAACACCACCCTCGCTGGAAAACAAAAAATAACCAAGCAATCACCACAAACCCAACAAAACAATTGCGTGCGAGGAAGTGGGAGTTTAATAACAGACTTCCCAAAAATCAACTTCAGTACTTCAGCTAGTCTTGGCTGGTGACACCATCTGTTAGTACACAACTGTTGCTCCTGCCCTTAGGAGTTAAATCAGAGAACATCCACTCCACAAGGACCTGGAGAATGCCCATTCTGCAGATACAGCTGCTACAATAAAGTACAAGCAATGAGCGCCAGGCTAAAAGGACCAGAAGCTACAAAGAAACAGCAGCTCGGGAGCCCCACATTCGGCACCCTGCCCCCAGAGCCTCACCCCTGCCACACACACACGGCAAAAATCACCTTTTCCGAAGTTCTATTCACTGGAACCTCACTTGACTGTGGTTATTATGCAGCCCCCAGTAACGTGCAGCACGGCTCCGTCCTGGTGGCAATACGACTGTGCCAGGCAGCCCATCTGTACAACGCCTCTCCGAGGAGGGCTCATCTGTTCAGGATTTTGCAAACGTGCGGCCTCCGCGTTTGACGATTCTGGGTCCCGAATCCCGAACATTAGGCCGGTGACGAATTTCGCATGGCACGGACAGCAGGGCAAGCCCCGTGGAGGGGAAGAGGACCGATGGCGCCTTTCCCGTAGAAAAACGGAAACCCCTCCCCCCGAAACAATTAAATTATCCAGGCAACAGCTCTAGGAGTGGGATGGAATCTGGCAGGGGATAAACAAAAGTGAATCGGCAAAGCAAAGCCGAACGCCTCCTCGCCGCGCCAGCGCTTCGATGCGATTCTCGCTGTCGAAGTCACGCGCCCACATCGTGCTCCTGGGGAGATACGGAGATACAGGCCGAGGCACTCCGGGGGAGGAGACGGTGGTGGGGTGGGGGTAGCGCCGAGTAGAAAACACAGCGGCTGGCTGCGAGTAACTGGGACAGTGTGTGTCACGTTCATATTTATATGCACATGCGAACCAGACAGACGCTGCAGAGCACACAGGGCCGGGCGAAGCGCGAGCCGAGATGGATGCTGACAGCATGGCTGTTTACGCACAGCCGCCAAGGTCAACTTGGACTTGCACGTCTGGCTGGTCTGGGATGTTATCACCACATGATCCCTTACCAAGCACAAGAGGGCTGAACTATTCGGTGTCCTCAGTGTGGGTGAAGCAGTCGTCCATGGTGGCCAGAGTCACAGACAGTCCTGTGACTTGGAAATATGCAGATACAATGCAAAATTCTTTGCTCTGTTCCCCTGGCAACACTCGCACTTAGACACAGACACACACGGTGATGTGCGAGGTAGGCCGCTAAGCTCATAAGGTGAGGTTAAGCACCGGCGTCTGCTGTAATGTCACAATTAAGTAAAGGGCACGGGGTCGCTCCCCTCATCCAAACCGCTCATGTGCATTTGCACTCTTACGGCTGCCCTTTTCCCCAAAATTTCTCCCTCATTTTCCCTGACCCCTACAGAGCCACTTGCAAGCTCATTCTCTCTCTCTGTCTAGCTCTCTCTCTCTCACACACACACACACACACACACACACAGCCCCATGCATTCATCACATCTCTTTTGGCTGCCATCTTTGCTTTGCCCAATTCTGCAATGTCTGCCTTTGTTTGAGCATCTTGGGTCTCCAGGGTGGAGGAGAGAAGACGCGGTGCGGTGCAGGAGCGTGGGCACCACAAGTGCGGGCGGTCGGAGCGTGCCACCGTGTTTGGAACGGTGTCTCTTTAGTCACTTTGCAACAGGTGACAGTGAGGAGGGGCCAGGAGCTCACTTGCAAAAAACAAAAAGTAGCGACGCGGCTCACTGGCCGGCCAGCTCCTTGGCCGCCCCGCGCATGCACAGCAGAGAGAAAAATGAGACAGAGGAGCAGAGGTGCTACAGTACAACCAATTCATCACCACTATGGGCTTTTTGCACTAGAGTTATTCTCAGGAACTGTCGATGCAGGTTTGTAGTACTCAATTCCATACTCTCCCTAACAGCTGCAAGTGTGTGTGTGTGTGTGTGTGTGTGAGACAGATCTAACCTGTATTATACTTGGTTCCCTTGGTGCATGCCACCAGGGCCCCCATGCTAGGCTGAGAGGTCATGCCTGCCATGGGGTCAACTGCCACATCCACGATGTCCACCCCGGCCTCAGCACACGCCAACATGGCGGCCACGCCGGCTCCCGCGGTGTCATGCGTGTGCACATGGATGGGCATGTCGGGGAAGCGGTCCCGCAGTGCACCGACCAGCAGCCGGCTCGCCTCAGGCTTCAGCAGGCCAGCCATGTCCTGCAGCCGAGAGAGAGAGAGAGAGAGAGAGAGAGAGAGAAAGAGAAAGTGTGTAAGCATGCGTATGACACACATCAGTGATCAGTGCATCAACAGTACAGTGAGCGTGGGTGGTAGAGGAGCGGCGCCGAGCGTGAACGGTGCGAGAAGTCAGTCACGTCAGGCAAACGCGCAGGAAAGCTCGGCTCGGCGCTTGTACAAACGTTCAGCAGCCTCTCGCCACCGGATCCGGCGCACGACCGCGGCAGTCCCGCAACGGCACTGCACCTTGATGCACAGGATGTGCGTGCCAGCCTTCACCAGCTCCTCGGCCAGCTTCAGGTAGTAGTCCAGCGTGTACTTCTGTCTCGTGGGGTCCGAGACGTCGCCCGTGTAGGAGATGGCCGCCTCCACCACGCCGCCTGCCGACCCAGCTGCCTCCATCCCCAGGAGCATGTTGGGCAGGTAGTTGAGGGAGTCAAACACCCGGAAGATGTCCATGCCGTTCTCTTTGGCCACCTCGCAGAACCTGGTGGGAACAGAAGGAACCCAATCACATCCAGCGGTTGGGCTTTCTGGTTTTTGAAGTAAAATGTTCTCTTTGTTCTACTGAGAACCTCCATGTGGTCTTCTGTCCATTTTAGTGTTACTGATAGACTAGCGTGTGGGTGATGGTGCTGAGGTAACGCGTGCTGACTTGTAGACAGCGTTGTCGGGGTAGTTTGTGTATCCCACGGCGTTGGCACCCCTCAGAAGCATCTGGAAGGGCACGTTGGGTATGAGAGACCTCAGCTCTTGCAGCCTCTTCCATGGACACTCGCACAGGAAGCGCATCGCCACGTCAAACGTAGCACCTAGAGAGAGAGAGAGAGAGAAAATGAAAGGAAACAACGAATTGAAATGGACGTGACCGACTTAGCAAAACAAAGTGCAGTCATGCTGTAAACACTGTGCACTTCAGCTTGAGGTGTGACCTTTAGCAGAGCGCAGAGCCCAACGGTCATCATGCGCTCGCCCAGGCTCAGCTACTGCATGGCTCCTGTACAGCAGGGCATGCTGCCGTAGTGCCCTCGGCCTTCCCTACAACCCTTTCCAGCTGGGACAATTGGAGAAGCCATTGCTGGCAGAAAGGCATGGAAAAGAGAGAAAGGGAGAGGAAGAGAGAAAAAGAGCTCAGCAGATCGGGGGAGAGAGAGGAAGATGGGGTCGAGAGAGAGAGAGAGAGAGAGAGGGAGAGAGAGAGAGCGAGGGAGGGAGGGAGAGAGAACCCACCTCCCCAGTTCTCCATGCTGAAGAGGTTGCTGAAGTTATGGGCCACGAAGGGGGCGATCTTCTTGAGGTCATGGGTGCGCACTCGGGTGGCCAGGAGGGACTGGTGGGCATCTCGGAAGGTGGTATCCATCAGGAGCAGACCCTGATGGGCCCGCACTGCCCGGGCAAAGCCTTCAGGACCGTCCCTCAGCAACACCTCTCTGAAACCGGTCGGAGGGTCACCTACAGCACACACGCACATACACACTTAATACTGGATATATTTTCAGTACCTTATGTACTGTACAGCAAAGAAAAAAAGAAAAAATTTAAAATTGCACCATTATTCCCAACGTCTGACACACACACACACACACACACACATCCCAACACTACACCTAGCTTAACAGACACAGACATATTTCCTATAAGGAATGAATTAGTATTAATTGATTCATGTGTACAATGACTGCTTCGCTTTAAACTAAATGAGCTGAAAGAAGAAGTGGAGGCATGAACAGGGTAACGAGCAGAGGAAGTCAAACGATCTTTACATCAGCACACACCTAAAATGTCAGCATCTTGCTTTTGATGACTCGGCTTGTTGACGGCTTACTTTTCTACAGCAGCGGTGAAGAGGAAGAAATCGCTTTTTTATGAAGAGACGCACGCGCACTCACTCACACGCACTCACACCTCCTTTCTTTTGCTGAGCAGCATGGCTGCACATTACATTTGACTCATGCAGCAGTCTCTAGTGCACCTTGGCTACATTACTCACACTGTGCGTGTGTGGTTTTGCTTACCGAGAGGTACTGCCGGGACAACTGGATCAACGGGGGACGGCTTCGCGTTGACTGGGATGGGAGTAGTGGGGCCGTTCACCAATACATGACCTGCAGCGGGTCCCCACACATACAGTCAAACAAGTGGGCAGACGCGTCACCTCCGCCACACTCAACAGAGGGGTCAGCAGCGACATCTGCACCACTCACGCCAGCTGCACAGCGCTGCCCTTGATCTGCCAGCCAAGCCCAGGCTTAAAGGACTTTCCTACGAAGCCCGAACACTGATCCGGAGGCGAGCAAAATGCTTCGGGAAAACAAAAGTCCTCCAGGGGTATGTTCCCATTAAATTGAAATGGTGTTGATTCCCCGCACCAAAAAAGGGCTGGATCATATGTATACATAAACTTTGACACCCCCGAGTATTTGGCATGAGTCTGACCTACAGACATGCAGGGACTGTTGGCACAGGGTAAGCATGGATTAGCCCATCAACCCGTGTCGAGCCATTTTGTGCTGTGTCATCATACCTAGGTAATGCAGGAGTTTCTGGGCTCGATTCTGGACCGGTTTCATGTTGAAGAGGTCCGGGTTCTCGTCGATGAACTGTGTGTCTACGGTGCCATAAAGGAACTGGTCATTACTCAACACATTCTGGAGGAAAGGAATGTTGGTCTGGAAAGAGAAAGAAACAAACAGAACGACTGTGGTTACTTGAAGTTACTGAGAATGGAGTGCCAGAGAGCTTGACAAAGCACTCTGAGACACACACACACACACACACACACAGCTAAAGGTGCAAATGCTTTTACAGGGGTAAATGGGGGCTCTAAATGGGTAGTCCTAAAATCAATACCATTATCTAAACACTTGATACCCTTTTCCATCACACAGCCCTCTGTGTGACTGTAAATGTATGTGAGAGGGGGAGCTGGAGAGACAGAGGGAGCAGGAGGCGAAGCTCGAGAGAGCACACGAAGGTTTCTCGAGGTCATCGGCTACAGCATATACACTGGTCATGCACAAAGGAACAACCTCATTTTCTAAAAAGTCTGTGGAAGGCTTTTTAAACTTTGCAGGTTTTAACAGCCTCTGGGCCAGACATAACCAACTCGGTCTCCTGCTCTGGAGGGCATCACAACATGGCTCACTGCAAACGGATCTCCCGGAGGCATTCGTGCGTATCCCAGCACAGGGCTCACGTGATGGAGATGACGAGAGGGGAGCGGGAGAAATGAAAGCCAGAGCCGGGATAAAAGCGAGTGGGAAGAGAGGGGGGATATGAAATAAGGAGCGGCAGCGTGAGAGACAGACGGTAACGCTCGTAATTGGAGCCTGTACCGTGCATTCCACCTCCACAGACAGAGAGCTGCACACAGACATGGACGGAGGCACAGACACAGACAGAGACCATGGTGGAGTGACGGAGTCCCTAAAAAGGCAAAGAAATTGGGAGAGAAATGGAATCAGACTGAGGAAGAAAAAGAGTAAAAGTTTGAGGAAGCCAGAGAGGGAGAAGAAAGACAGAACTCAGCTCTGCTCTACTGTTGTAAGGCTCTTGAAAACTCAGAAGAACTCTGACCCAGATTCCTCTGCTTGCAGAACCAATCGTATCCTTCACTCCTCTTTATACCCATTAGCCCCCCCAAACACACACACCTAACAAAACATCCTCCACTGATCTCTCTCCCCATTAGCCACCCCAGCCCATACACGAATTACACATGACCAACAACCCAGGGATTAGCACTAATGGATGACTACATAAGAGTATATGCGCAGAACAAAGTAGGTGTGGCTAAACCATTTCAGAAGCTAGACAGTTTAAAAAAAAACAATTCTGAGGAAACCTGAAAGATGGGGAGTGAACAAACACAGGGAAGCAAGGCTCACAGATGAGAAAGAGAGTTCATCACCACCACCACCTGGACTATGAAAGTATGTGAGAAATCTAACCTTAATTCAAGAAAAGAATTCTTACAAAAATAACGTCCTGTTTCACTAAGGTACAAGTAATACATGCAGGGCAAATACCCTTAGTCATCTGTCAAACTGAACTCAAACTAAATCAGGCCAAATACCCTTCATATTTTGTTAACATGAATACACAAATGAAACCAAACCAAACCTTCTCGACATTTGTAAATCAGAAACTCACACTATATAAACTTTATACATATATGAATTGCTATGATATACCTACATAATCCCCATATTCATATAACTTGAAATATAATGAATGTGCATGGAACAGGAAGTGTATTTCCTGAGCTGGATAGCGTGACAGGTAAAACCTTCAAAAGGTGGTTGTTGGACATTAGCAGGAGCCGGCTGTACCATGGGTACATCATGTTTCCAAAACTGCAAATCAGACATCACAGTCATGCCAATCCTAAATATGGAAGACTTGGCAGGAGAAAGCTCTGGTTTACAAAACCACAAATACAAGCCTCAAGATTCAATGGATATCGCTGGATATACATGTTCACTCACCTCACCCAGCAAGAAAAGTTGCAATCCTGCCAATAACCGAGTTTTTGATCTTTGAGAATGCTGTTGAGAATTACATTTTTAACAAATATTTTTCTGAATAAATGACTTCACTGAAAGGTTAGACGTCAGTGTAAGATCAAGCTGTTTAAACCCCCCCCCCCCCCCAACACACACACGGTTCAGATGGAAAATGGCCTGGTTGACATGCCAGGGTTTAAATCACATTACCCCCAGAGGGAGCCTTCATTGCCACAGCCATCTCAAAAACAACAACAACCACCTGCCTACATCCACACGATGAACAGTGAAGGCCTACAGAGAGAACAGACGCGCTCGCACGAAACACAAAGAGTGCATCACGCAGTGGTACACCACTGGAGAAGGTTTTCTGCCCACTAGCCTCACGGTTTTCAGAGTGACTGCATCAAGTGGGCGGCAGTGCAGGGAAAGGAGGAAAAAACAACAAAACATACGCACGGCAAAAACACAGCCCTTTAAAAAGTACAGAGAGCCTGAGCAGAGCGTCAAGGCCACCCGTTTGCCCAATCAAGACGGAATATTCAGAGTAGCTACTCGCTAAAAAGCAGGCAGGCAGGCATTCAAAGAGTAACGGCTACAACTGCGTTCATATAGAGAACCTGCTAAATGGCGGGACAAAAGCCAAGCCTAACGGCCGCGCTAGAGATGCGGACGAGGGATTGCCGCTCGCACGAGCAAGCGCACAAGTGTACAGTGAACAAGCTGTACTTGAGCAGAGAAGAGCTGTCCAAGGTTTTGAAAACTCTTATAGGTCCTTTCCACACACCCACCCCACCCCTTGTTGTTTTACAAAGTACTGTGGTCATTCACATCATTTTAAAGCATATGTTCAATAAAGGATACTGTTCCCTAGCTGTTTAGCGCTAATTAGCAGTAAGATTTTAAAAAGGTAGAAGTCCTGAAGCAACATCTTCCTCAATAGATCAAACGCAGCATACATTGCTTTAACACTATACAGGGAAACAGAAAAAAAATGTTTACCATTAGCTAGAGAAAAGATACAAGTAGCCAACTGCAATTAAGATAACACACAGACATCACAAGATAGCTCACTGATTTTAGTTGAATATAAAGGAATTTCAAAATTATCCAACATATGCACCAAACATTTAAAAAGAGTTTAACAATTAATAACAAAAGTCTTAGCCAGCAGACATGAAGTCGTGACTGGTAAAATCTGCTTGTACCCATCTTGCTCCCAATTTAACAGCTTTAGTTCACCAAGAATCAAGATATGTTCAGATGACAAAATGCTTTCGAGCAACAGCTGGTACTATCCTGCAGGTGTGGCTGAGAACCTGGGCACGTCACAAAACTGTGGCATGGAATTCATTACACCAGAACTCTGGACACGGCGTTAACCAGGGGCGCTGCTCTGACGACATGATTTCCGAACTAGTTTTTAAACTAGAGTTCAACTGCTGATGCAGATTAACTGAAAGCGCTGCTTCGACAATACAGCCTCCAACTACAGTGGAGTAAATCTGTAAGCGCTCCAGTAAGTGTTAGAGGAGGAGGCTCTCAGGGTCATTCGCCCCATCTCAGCAGGTCGGGCTTTGGCGCAAGCACCAGACACCGGGTACCGGCCGCCTGCCGACCCCGGCGCGCTGCTCTGCTGCGCGGCATTAGGCCTCTATATATAGCCCCACTCCGAGACAGGCTGCGACTGACTCACTCAGCGCACCTAAACGCGCCAATCCCAGAAAAGCAACAGGGACGATGTGAGGCACAGAGGAAAGAGAGCGGCTGCGATCACTCCCCGATGATTTCACACTAATGCCTCCCTGCAGCCTTGCTGGTTGGGTTAATATGTAAACACTTTGACCTTTCCAGTTCGGAGCACACCGGTGAGCTGCCAGGCTAGTGCACTAATACTTCTTATGAAGTAGGAAGGAATCACTAGGGAGTGACTACTATGAGCTGGTGCAAGCTGAAGTGCATAGCTGCAACTCCATGGCACCTGCTTTTACAAAAGGTAAAAAGAGGCAGGGCTCTGAGCTGCTGCTTCTCCACCTCCTCACAGCCCCTGGCTCCTCTCTCCCGCCTCCATCCATGTCCACTCGGCCTCCCCTCTCCTGTTCCACTTCTCTACTCGCATCACAAGCCAGGACAGCTCCAAACTCTCCAGCTTCCCCCTTCCCCTCCTCCTCCTCCTCCTCCTCTCTCGCTCCATCTCTCCGCCCCCCGCTCTCTCGCTCCGCTCTCCCTGTGGCAGACACGCAGCAGTCGCGCGGACACGCGCACACATGCTCCGTCTCCCTCTCATGCCCAGACACAGACGTCGGCTCGCTGCACCAAAAGCCACAAATCGCCGAGTGCGAGTCTCTGGAGCAGCGGCGGACTGGCGAAGCAAAGCATCAACTGACGGGCAGCAGCGATCACAGCACCGCAACAGAGCCGTGTGATGCTTTCCAGATCAGCGCGCCCAGCTCCCCCGGACCAGTACGCGGGATTGAAATAAACGGGAGGGGGCAGTGGGAGCAGGTGTGAGGAGGCTCCCTGAAGCGCTCCATAAAAGGGGAGCACACGGTGCCAGGCGGAGTGGGGAGGATTACGGTTCTCTCGGGAGGAGGCAGGGAGCAATGAAAAGGTTGGTAAAATGTTTTTCGGATCTCCTTGTCCACTCATTTTGAGCGAAGGCTACAGGGGAGATGGGAGAGTGGAGAGGGAGCTAAGGAAATAACTCCAGACTTGAGACAAAATGTGAGACTGGATGTGAGATTAATCGCAGAGCAATCGGCAGGGGCTGGGACAGGTGGGAAACATGCAGATTATATATATATATATATTTTTTAAATTATTAAATAAATAAATAAATAAATAAATAAATAGAAAAACACACACACACACACACACACACACACACACACACACACGAAAACAGGTCTCAGAAGAAGCCTGCAGGGGCTGCCTGTAAACTAAGTAGATTATTTGTACCCATTTTCAGAAAGATCCCATAAAATTTGCAACCTCCAATACTAACTTCACAAGATGGAGAGGTCATCTTCCACACGGCTAGAGAAAGTGATGGATTAAAAGTAGCAGTGCTGAAGCATGAGGGATTCCTGAAAGGCTACAAGATCGGCAGTTGAGGCTAAGATTCCTCTGTCATAACAGAGCAGCAGACCCGAGACAGACAGAAGCAGAGGAGTCGTGCCCGGCTCGCAGCACTCATTAAATGTCTGACGCGCTCTGTGTTTTCCCTTCTCTGCCAGCTCTCGCTCTCCAGCCAGACGGACCGCACGGCACTCGCAGCCCTCGGCCGTTCCGTAGCCGGGGAGAAGCTCGGTAAACGCTACAGCACTAGTGGGTACATGCCGACTGCAGCCGTACACCCTGATCTGGGATTTTGGACGCCAGTGGAGAACAATCTGACCTGAAGGGATAAAATCCAGGAAACAGACAAACAAGGAGTAATGAGAGGCAATGACCCTTCACACCCCTCGCATTTGGATAACTAGGGAGTTACAAAAGAGCTGCACGCACAGAAGGCATTCGAGTTAATAATAATGTGATGGTCTTCAGTTAATTGGTTTGATGGATCATCTCCTGGGATCAAGGACGTAATGAAATTCAACAAGGAGAGGAAAATCAATGCTCTGGCATGCTCGTCTACGCCACTTGTCTCCATGTTCCTGCCTGGGTTTTCCTCTTAAAATCTGAGGGAACCAGCAGAACGGCTGCCAGGGAATGGACAGGATAGATTTCCATTTTACATCTTGATGCGACACGGACATATCAGGTACAAAACAACATTTCTCTCTCCCTCCCCCTCACGCACACACACACACAGTGAGAAGATGAAAGCTCATGAAACTCCACATGCTTGCAGGGAAGGGTTTTCAGGCCATTATAGTCTAGTCCTGCACCAAATTATGCCATCAGTAGTGATTTATTACCGAAACTTTCTTTAGTTCAAGTCTAGGCTTGATCTGTGTCAAAGAAACTAACCAGCCCTCATTTTACAAAATCTTAAAACTGAAGCAAAAAATTCTCAACTCAATAATTGACTAAATTCACACACAGAGCTAATTTTAGTTCGTTAGGTTGAGGTTATACTGATGCTCTCATCACACCCCCACCCTGTCTCACAAGTGTACACACACACACTACTCTGTCAAACTGTGTTCTGTGAGCATGACAGTGGAACCATTATGTAAGGCTCAAAGGAGCAGAAATCGAGTGTTCCAAGTCACATAAAGATAAAGAAAAGCATACAACACACCAACATAACGATCCCATCAATTGCCATCAACAGCAGCGCAGTAAACCCACTGAAGCGTCCACTGCTAACATTCAAAATTGCTGGTGTATTAGAAAGCAGAGGACTTCCATCATGGGCATAAAAGGCGATCTGGCTTCTTTTAAACTCCAGCATCTCAGACAGGGCTCTAACACCATGACACAGCACACACATTAGTGCAGGCAGTAATGAATCAGGGTAATGGAGCAATCAGGCCACTATGAAGCAGCAGGCAGGAGAGAGAACAGAACTAAGAGGACATGGCTCCAAAGTAAACAGACTTCGACTGTGCACACAGACACAACAGAAACCCTCCGATCCCACATCTGCGACGTACAGAAGAGATGGGTCATTCATCACTGGCCTGAGACAGGTCATACGGGCCCTCGTCTCTGGCAACCACACACGCTCCACCTCTCACTCTCGACACATGACAAAATATTAACTTTTTACTACACTTCCCCCTTACACAGAAATTCAAGCAACCGTCTAAAAAAAAAAAAAAAAATTCAGGTTGGCCATTTATCACCGGTGGTGGATATCGGTAACTAAGCTCTCCAGGAGTTCCACTGTGAATTGATACATAGTTGGATTAATCAAGCGAACCTTGGATGGTGGGGTGGGTTGGCACCACACCAACACCCTGGAAATTAATGATCTATTCATGGATTCTTTCACAAATGTAGTTGAAGCGCAGGACAATGGATTATCAATACAATGAATACAGATTCACGAGCTCAAGCTGAAACACCCAGCGGGTGCCGGCTTAAAGCAAGCTGTTAAATAATTCATCATCTTTCGACATAAATTCAAGTAAAGTAATTCTATTGCTACAGGTGATTTCATGAGAGGAAACGGCTGACATTGTGGTTTCTCTTTCTATACAGGTCTGTGGATAAAAACATCCATCATGCCAAGCCCAGAACTGCTGGTAAAGATCTTACCGCTGGGACGGCTGTATGACTCGAAATGCATCTGCCCCAAAAGAGCAAATCCCTGTCTGGTGTCCCCAGTGACTCTGCTGTGGTTGGGCCTAGTGAGCTATGTCCTGCTGGGGTTCAATCCAGGCGTGTTCGCTGGGGAGACTTGGGGCATGGTGTCCATCTGCCCCTTCCACTGTGTGTGTCGGAATCTATCCGAATCTCTGAGCACTCTGTGCGTTAACAAAGGACTGCTCTTTGTCCCGCCGAACATCGACCGTCGCACTGTGGAGCTTCGCCTTGCCGACAACTACATATTGGAAGTGGGTGGGGCTGACTTTGCCAACATGACAGGACTGGTGGATCTGACGCTGTCCCGAAACACCATCCATGCCCTGAGGCCACTGGCCTTCGTTGACCTGGAAAGCCTGCGATCGCTGCACCTGGACACAAACCGGCTGACTGTGGTGGGACCTCAGGATCTCACAGGCCTCCTCAACCTTCAGCATCTCTTCATTAACAACAACCAGCTCACAGATGTCTCAGCTGATGCCTTTGATGACTTCCTGCTAAGTCTGGAGGACCTGGACTTGTCCTACAACAACCTCCGCAGGGTTCCCTGGGAAGCCATCCAGAACATGGCCAGTCTAAACACCCTCAACCTAGACCACAACCTCATTGACCAGATCGCTGAGGGCACTTTCAGCGAACTCTACAAGCTCTCCCGTCTGGACATGACCTCGAACAGGCTGCAGACACTTCCCCCAGATCCCTTGTTCTCCCGGTCACAGATTGGTGTGGTTAGCCCCACCCCCTACAATGCAATCATCAGCCTGAACTTTGGCGGGAACCCTCTGCACTGCAACTGTGAGCTGTTGTGGCTGCGGAGGCTGACCCGCGAGGACGACATGGAGACCTGCGCCACACCTGCACATCTCGCCGGCCGCTACTTCTGGTCCATCCCGGAGGAAGAATTCACGTGCGAGCCTCCGCTCATCACCCGTAACACCAACAAGCTATGGGTTCTGGAGGGGCAAAGAGCCACACTCAAGTGCCGTGCCATCGGTGACCCTGAGCCGGTCATCCACTGGGTGTCCCCAGATGACCGCATCGTGGCCAACACTAGCCGAATCCATTCGTATTACAACGGCACCTTGGATTTCCTGGTGACCCGGTCCAGAGATGACGGCGCTTATACCTGCATTGCCATCAATGCCGCTGGAGAGTCCACTGCACAGGTGGACCTCAAGATCATCCCCCTGCCTCACCGGGGCAACGGTACTGTGTCCCTCACTCACCCCCGAGACCCTGGTTCATCTGACATCAGCAGTGGTCGAGGAGGGTCTGCTGGGGGCATGGGGGTAGTAACAGTGAGGAACGTGACTGGAGGTGAGGGAGAGAATGGAAACAGTGGTTCTCACACTGGAACAGAGAGACTGGTAGGAGTCCTCAGCGTGACTTCCAACTCTGCCCAGGTGCGTTGGTATATGGGCAGAACAACTCTGCCTTACCTAGTATGGATGTTCCAGATTCAGTACAACAGTACAGCTGATGACGCCCTTGTGTACAGGTAAGATGAGCTTACCCAGTTCAGTAGTAGTGAAACACTGCACATGGCCTGAAAAGGTCTTCGATAGGTTCACCAAAAACACAGGTTTTAGTTGGAGTTCACGTCTATGGATTACAGGCATCCAATGATGAAATCCATCCCAATTGATGAAAGGAGGAGGTCAAGATAAACAGAGGAGACATATTGAGCCATGAGGGCTCAGGAGATGCTGGGAAATATTTATAGTCAGATGGAGTAGAAAGTGAGAGAGGACCTGCTGACTCCAAGTACGGAAGGATGAGCTCTTTAAAAAACTGAAACTAATCTAAACAGAGGGGGAAGAGCGTGAGAAGGGAGCAATGGGACAGTGCAGGACATGATGGGAGGAGGATGCCTGTGGTAGATGTTTATGAAAGAGCTGATCACAGAGGTGAAGGGAGTGACTCAGTATTCTGGACAAATGTGAGCAGCTTTGAGGGCTTTGCAAAAACAAGCCTGTTGACACTGCATTCTGCATCCCACCAGGGTCAGGCAAGTGTCTCGGTCCCTGCGCCCACTTCTTTCACGTGTTCTCATGATGTCCCTAACCCAACCCGGCCCCCTCGCTGTGCCACTCAGCCTCCAGCCTCACGCACGCCAAATGTCGACGTGCCCAAAAGCAAACACAGATGCGTTGCGCACACTCACGCATGCACCTTTAACTTGTTCAGGCTCACGGGTCTGCTAAACGTGTCCTCGGACACTGAGGAGGGCATATCGAAATACTGAAACAGGATGTTGAACAAATAGATTCAGCATTAAAACAAGATGCAATGGCTGAAAATGGCACAGAGAGACTGCACTGCATCATACAGTTGGTGTCCTATAATGGAAATCAATGATGCACAGTGAAAGGGAGAGGAGGAAGTTTACGCGACGCAGATAAAAATACACACACAAAAAAAGAGGATAAGGAAAGAAGGAGGAGAGGTACAAAAGGAGGAGTGGGCTGAGGTAAACCTCACTGGTTCTTTCCCCTTTCAATCAGTTTCTCAGCAATGGTAGCCAGTGCAGGGGAATGAGTGGGACAGCAAGCCTACAACGCTGATAACGGAGCTGTTACTAATGCTTAGTTCATCAGCATGCAAATGCTCTCTGCCTGAACACCCGATGCGGGTGTGGACCAGTAAATGACTTCCACAATACGTTATAATGACACTGCACACATTTCATGCGGCACTGCACTGGCTGTTGACAGAGGAAATATTCCCAAAAGGGGCTTCTCCGGATGTTTTCAATTAGACTTGGAAATAATGAGAAGTGCAGATGAACCCAGGTGGTGAAGGAGTTCCGATTAGATGTGGAAATCTGCTTGACTGCCGTACCTCTAGAATACAGAAGATGCTAATCAGTACACGCATGTCTCGAGTGCCACAATCACAGCATCGGAACAATCTGTGAACTTCACTCATTTTGTTCAGCAGCTCAGGAATATTGCAATTCATAGAGGTAGGACTACATGCAGCCGTCACTGCGAAATGGTCCACAGTTTCCTAAACAGCACATGACGAGGTGTTCACGACGGCGCTTGTAATTCTTGATACATTCGATATTCGGAACGCATGCGTGTGGAAGTACGTCCGTGCACGGTGGTCTCTGACATGCAGCTAAGAATTGGAATCCCAAATAAGAAGCAGCTAGCCAGCATATAAATACACAATTCAGGGCTACATTTGTTCAGCGAGAGTAGAATCCACTTTACTTAAGGCCTCGGGTAACAGGAAGAGCAGTGAAGAAGTACATAAATGAAAGACCAAACAAACAGAACAACAGTAGGTTGGCATATGTAAGGCAAGAGGAACAAAAAAAAGCCATAGGCAGAGATTAAAAATTGCTCAAGACCATTTTTGCAACAGTTGGCAATTGCCTCTCAATGTCAAATGCCTCAATTTCATGTAGCCATCCTAGGCAGAGTTATTATGGACATTTACACACCAGTACAGTCCAGTGGCCCCAGTTGGAGTGGATCATTAATGAGCATCATGTTTACCTTCTTTCAGTAGGAGTCTGAAGCAATCATGATGACTTTGAGATATTAAAAGACAAGTACAGTGGGAGTCCTCCAGAGAACAATGTTTCTGCTTCATTGCTAAGTGTCTACGATTTTCCCTGAATTTCCTCATTTCCACATTCGCTTTGTTGCAGGATATTGATTTAGGCCATTTCCACTACAAAAGAGTAGCTTTCAGGAGCTCTCCACTTTGAGTAGAGCCATAATCATCATTAGTTATTCCTTGTTGCATTTTATTTAATTCATTTTCCTTTTTTCGCTCGACAAGGTACACATTCTGTGGTACCCAGCTGATGCATTATTAGGCTCTTATTTTCCCTCTCTCCCTCTTTTCCCTCCTGGCAGAATCCTGCCTCCAACCAGCAACAGTTTCCTGCTGAAGAACCTGGTCTCTGGTGCGGACTACCGCCTGTGCGTCCTTGCTATATTTGATGATGGCATCTCCTCCCTGGCAACCACAAAAGTGTTGGGCTGCACGCAGTTCAGTACTAAAGAGGACTACCCAGAATGCCGCTCTCTGCAGGCTCATTTCCTGGGTGGCACGCTGACTGTGATGGTAGGCGGAGTAGTGGTGGTAACACTGCTGGTCTTCACTGTGGCTTTGATGGTGCGACACAGAGTGTGCGGAGACTGTCGGGATGAGGCCGCCCGGTCGGGCGAGTTCCTGCCAGTCAAAGGGGTGGACGTTTACGCCCAGACTAACGGAAACAACAGCGCGATGTTCTCCTTGCCAAATGGGGTGCTGGCCCAGCAGGCAAGAGCAGCACAAGCCAAAGCCAAGCACAAGGCACTTACGTTGGCCAAACTGAGCCCGGAGGCCCAGTGCAGCCAGGGTGCAGACGCCGACCCGGCGAGGATGAAGCGCTCTCCCCCTTTCACACCGGAGAGCGAGAGACTGACACTATATTACTCGTCAGGCAAAACCGCTCACACGCTGCCACTCCCTGCACACAAATCTGTGAAGCGTGCCGGCAAGCTCAAACTCCGAAGGCCTCAAGAGACAGACAGGGACCAGGAGAGTGAGCGAGGCAGTAGGCGAGGCTCGGCCTCGCCGTACCTCGCTCAGGCAGGGCAGGAGGGATGGGAGGGGATATCGGACTGTGGGCTGGGAGAGACTCAAGCCCAGGTGACCAGGCGCAGGTGCTCCTTTGACGTGGGCGAGGTGGCCACCACCACGTGTTACAGTTATGCC
Organism: Electrophorus electricus; assembly: GCF_041902795.1. Lineage (NCBI taxonomy): Eukaryota > Metazoa > Chordata > Actinopteri > Gymnotiformes > Gymnotidae > Electrophorus > Electrophorus electricus. The sequence goes on from NC_137504.1 coordinate 10,273,798, forward strand.
AAGCGGCTGAGCGTCATCTGGAACCGCCGCAGTCAGTCGTTGCACGGCATGCTGGTCCAGTGCGCATCCACCGGCAGCGTGTCCGGCGTAGGGGGCCAACAGTGTGGCCAGCCTGCACTGACACAAGGCTACCTGCGAGCCCACGCCTCCAACAACTCCTCCAACTCCAACTCAAACTGTAGCGGAACTGCCAAACCTGGAGACCTGGAGGAGAGCGTGGTGTAGGGAAGCCTGTGGGGAAGGTCAAGGGCAAGAGTGAAAGACACTTCAGTGTCTAATGCCAGCCTGAGGGGAAAAAAGACCCATATTTATCATCATGTGCCAAGCAGAAAAATGTGCCACGCAAAACGAAACAGGAATCGAATAGGGTAACCAAAAGTGTTTTCATATAAATGAAGCAAAAAGTCAACTTTAAATAAAACGCATTACCTGGAGAGGAGAAATGATGAGCTCTGTAAAGCACACAAAAGCTGCCCATTATTTAGTGACTGCTATTATTCCAAGACACTGAGGCCAAAATCAAATTCTAGGAAAACAAAAGAATTGCAGTTGGGCAGGGGGTAGGATTTTAAGAGATTAGATTCAAGGACACATTTGTTTGGTCGACAGTCCCCAAAGGATATGGGGATTACAAACTGGAGCTTCTGTTTCGACAAGATTAATTAACCAATTAATAAATTATTGAATAAATCAGCCACTAATTCATACTAGTGCAATGGCTTTTGAATGCAAATGATGTGTTCAAGAGAGGATAAACATCAGAAAAACAAACTGAGAGCAACCACACTATCCGCAGCAAGAAACACAGCACATTTTTAAGGCTTTCTGATGAATGGGGCAGTTAAATGAGTATAAATAGCCTGTAAAAGTTCTCTTTTCTTTTTGTGGTCATGTTGCTAATGAACTCTGATGAAACTGATGCAGTGCTACGTGTTAGAGCACTTCAAATGGACCCATTTGTTTCTATGTATGTACCATCGTTCAACAGTGGTTCCACAGATTTCACTTGCCAGTTTGAGTGTTTTCCATCTAGTTGTTTTTCTTCAGGATAATAAAACAACAAGCTTATGTTAAATTGACATTCTGAATTATGGAATAAAAGGTCGCTATTTTTCAGACACTAGATTTATTAGGATATATTATGATAAAATGCTAAAGGGACCTCTTCATAAATAAACTGCAAAAGAGACTTATCAGCCACCATTTCACAAGATGCCTACAGCTTCAAGAATAAGACACCTGCCAATAAACTTAATGGCTCTTATTCACTAAAGCATGCATATAAATGACCGGATTCTGAATAGAGGAAGATCACGAAAATTGCTGCTAGACATGATGCGAAAATTAAATTAAAACCAGGGAGAGAGAGAAAACATGGTCAATTATTCCTCATAGTCCCATGTGAAATAGCCGAATTAATGCATTCTAGGCATACGTTACAAGAAAGAATCACTACAAGTAACTTGTTTCTCCATGTGCTTTAGACTCTCAATATCAGAAAGTAGCAGGCAGGGTGTAAGTAAACAACTGCCAAATGTGTTACTTCCTGATATCAGTAAGCTTTGGCAGGAGATACCACGGCTACCATCATTTCAAAATTATGGCTTTGTATTTGCTTTAATAATTGAATGATATGGGGAAAAAAGCTAATTGTAATTTCATTTAGCTATTCTAGTCCAAGAACATACTATTGCATCCCAAGATTGGCTGGAAAACAGTAAACAAATTTTGCATATACACTGTTAGTGAATAAGACCCAGTGCCTCTACAATAATACTGTTCCGTATCTAATAGAATTCCTGTGGAGCGACAATTTGTTTCAAGAAAAGGATGTAAAAATTTATCATCATCATAAAAGTAAAAATAACAAACAATGAGGCTGTAGAGAGGAAATGGGAGGGCGTGCACATGGCAAATCCTGTACTGGCAGTGAAGCTGACCAAGCAGGTAAGCACAAATGTCAGAGCCAAAAGAACAATTGGCTCATTAAAAGGTGCACAAAAAGCCGCTTTAAGCATCAGTCAGAACTTTACTGCCTTTGTCATTTCCAGCCATATTTTTCCACTGCCGGCCCCATTGGGGAGATAAAGGATCGGGTTTCTGACAGGAGGACAGCCCTGTTTGTGGAGGAGCTGACGGAGGAAAGGGACCCGGATTAGGTTGGAGATGGATGGTAGGGCCAGGGGCGGGTTGGTTAGGAGAGAGGAGGTTGGCACGTGGAATAGGACAGGCAAGACGCTGCAGCGCTGTGGGGAACCTTCAGCGGGAGGCAGGCTAGTTCAAATGCCTCTTCCCGCTGCGGACGGCGGTCCGGCTTTGTTACAGGACGCGTCCGGAAAGCAACGATGTGAGGCCAACGCCCCATGGAGAAGCAGCGCGTGTGTGGCTGCACAACCACAGGAGGGAAGGGAGCTGCAGGGGGAGGGGGTGTGTGTGTGTGTGTGTGTGTGTGTGTGTGTGTGGGGAAGCGCTCTTCCCAGTTGCTATAGGTGCGGCGTGGACTGCTTTACCCAACTACGCCAGGCTGACCGGCACACGCACGTACGTGAATCAAACAAAAAGACATGGGCTGTTATCGGGCTGCAGGAGCCGTGGTGCAGTTGCACCCACTGAGCGCTCTCTCCCTCCCCCCTCCCCAGCTTCTGACAGGGCTCCGCCGCCTCGCCAACCCCGGCAGCCGCACACAAGCGTCTACTCCAGCTGCTCTTCGCAGCCCAAGCTCTGAACGTACTCCGCACAAACACATACCTCCTCCGCACAAACACAGGCACCACTCTGCCATCTTCTGGCACTCTGTCAGCGGATGTGCGCAAGGAGGCCTGGTCTCCCCACCTCGGCCTGCCAGCCCACGGCCTCCACGTTCCGCGCCTCCCAGATCCAAATTGACTCTGCGGCCTGACCTGGAAGACATTTCATGGTCTGTAGTGCAAGACATACCAAGTTAATTGGGACAGCAGGAGAACTATGCCCCGGTGAGATTAATGCGAGAAGCTGTGTTGCACTTTGAGCAGAGCTCCATGAAAATAACCATAAAGTGTTGTTAAACCATAAAGTTAAACCATTAAATAAAATGGCTAGGCCTGTCCCCGCCCACCTGCAAGGAGGAGGCCAGAGCCTGTTTGGATCCACTCCGGTGGAGGGCTCGTGATTTACATGCTCGCTCTCCAACTAAAGCAGGGAGAGCAGGTGGCATGTGATGGTGGGGAACTCGAGGAGCAAAATCATACCCAAGTCTTTCTTGAACACCATTCACAACCCTCCTCACCCTCCAGAAGAGACCTACCCAATGTCCTCTGCCTGCGGTCTCCTGTTGTCCTACTCCCATCCGCCCCCCTCGCCCATTCCGTCTCCATATACGGTGGTGGGGAAGAGTCTGGTAGGAGCTTTCCCCTTCGAGGCTCACATCCCTCCCTGCCGACTCCTTTGCCAGTCAAGAGCGCGTGGCCCCCTGCCCACCCGACCCCAATCGGTGCCAGTGCAGGAAGTGGCACTAAGACACAGCTCTTAAAGGTTAGGAGCTGCTGCACCCCTTTGATCATGTTCCTGCCCTCACCGCCCCACTTCCTTCAGCGTGGACGTGGCAGAGAGGCAGATGACCGTTCAGACCTCTCACAGAGACCTCTTGAGAGCGCCCATATAGCATTACTGACTACGGTTTCTGGCCAGAATTGAGGAAGCAAAGCAGCAAAACCAATGCCATGGAAAGTGCACACCAGAGTCAATGCAGCAGCTCTAATGACCAATATAGGCCCCAAACTGAACTGCAACTCCACACTTTGCTGACGGGGCACCAGGCTGAAGGGAGGTCAGCCGGAGAGAGGACGGAGGCTCAGTTACACTCCCCAGTGACCAGCAGGAGGCTCTGAGCAGGTGCACAGACCCCGAGCGTACCGGTCCTGTGGTCTTGGCAGCACACACTGACCTGCTGTGGAAGCAGGAATGGAGAGACTACATGTGTCTACCGATTGTCCTTGTAGAGAAAGGTTCTGTTCCCAGCCTCCATACGGCAAACAGGGAGCGCGAGAGGCCCGGCTGCTTTACTCCATTTCCCGTCTCGCTCCTTTTCTCCTCACCTGTCCACCAACCCCCTCCGTGCCACACCTCCCTGGAGGCACGTCTCTTCCAGTCCCTCAAATCGTCCCGCGCCCACGTCTTCCGTTCGGGTGCAACCTGGCATGCGGGCATGCTGCCATGGCCCAGACTCCCCACAGGGAGGCGCCACACCTGCGCGGCGACCCGGGGGGTTGGCGACGGGAGGGGGGAGCACAGCCACGGAACGGTGACTGCGGAGTGCAGCCCATGCAGCACGGGCACGCGGATAACCATCAGGGATATCACCATCTTATCAGGCAGCTGTGCCGAAGGAAGGCATTAGAGTCCCTCTCCTGATCCCCTTCAGCACCTATCCTTGGACTTGAGGGGGACCGTCGTTCCTAGTACAAGAATTCTGTATGGTCTGACCCATGTATAAGTATAGTTAAAGCGTACACTCACATTCCCCATATATAACAACTGCACCTTATTTAGCCAAGATATTGTCGCAAGAGGTGCATCCAATGACCACACAAGGGGTCAGAACTGTCACCTACAGGCAACCTGTTTTCAGCTGCCAGACTGGCTGGGTTAACCGAAAACAGAGTTTCCGGAAAAAAGGGAGAAAGTTGTAATTGAGTCACTGGATATATCACAATGTATTGTGAGGGCAAGTAGAAAGAGTATGAGAGTTAGCAAGAGAGCATGAGGGGGTGTATGTGAGGGAGAGAGAGAGACAGCGAGGGAAATGTGCATGTACAGAACGAGGGGTAGAAAGAGGAGAATGCATTCCTTCTAGACCTCTGTCTGTAGCTTGGTTCATAAATTCTCTCCTCTGACCTTGTCTGAAAGAAATCCCTGAGAGAAGAGAGCAGAGCTTCACAAGATGCACTGCAAGTGCAAAATCCACCCAGGCAGACATTCAGTGGGGTGACAGTGGGCATCTTACCTGGATACGACAGCAGGAGATGATCTGCGTGTCTATGCGTGTTTGTGCGTGTGTGTAGGGGTGGGTGGATGTGTGGGTGGATGCACTGTGGAGGAGGACTGCCAGCATTTCTGATGGAGAGACAAAATCGAAAACACACAGAGACACACACACACACGCGCAGACACCCCTAGCAGTAATATGTTTTGGGATCCACTCCCAATACCCCTGCAGGGTGACTCTCATCCCCAGATCAGCGCTTCGCCGTCCTGATTCATCTCCCTCAATCCCTCTCCAGCCTGACGGTCCCGCCTTCTCTCAACACCCGTCTTCCTCCTCTGCGTCTGCCGATCTCCAGCACCGCATTCTACAAAACCAAGACAGGACCCACCTTCCCCCTGTACCATCTCCACTCGTTCGTTCTCTTCCCCAATGCCCCCGGTCATCCCGTCTGCCTCTGTCCATTACATCTGTAAGAATGGGAGCAGGGCTGCAACCTTGCTTGACGAGGTAATTAAATCTGTGTGTGGTGTCAGGCCACAAAATAAATTGGCAATCTGAAAATGTTCCACAATTATTTTCTTTTATTTATTTATTTTTTGCAGGGAAAAAAAAAAACAAAAAAACCCCCAAAAAACACACGTATCAGGAATAAAGGAGCCCCTCTCCTGCTGAAAGGAACCGTACCTGAGTGAGAGAGCTGAGGAGTGGGGGCAAAGAAGAAAGGATTACACAGAGAGAGGGAGCACGTAAGCAAGAGAGAAAGAGAAATAGGGGAAAAACACCCCAGTTTATGTAGAGAAGCGAGTGTGAGCAATTAATCTCAGGTGAGCGCTGGCGAGGGTGGAGTGTTGTGGGGTGGGGGTGGTGCATTAAGACTGCGGGAAAGGGCTGAACCGCTGCTCCGCTCCTGCAGCGTACTTCATCATCAGCTCGCAGTTCTCACTCGAGACGGGGACAGTGCTTGGACCTAGACGCTCATGACAAGAAGTAAACTACACTCTAAGCACAGAGCCGAACAGGGGGAGGAGCAGGGGGCGGGGCAGCAGGAAGAAACACCAGAGAGGGGCGGGGAGACTGTGCCAGGGCACCACAACATGGGAACACGGCGAAGTGACAGATGCCTGAGGCGGCGGTGATGTCCAAATGGGGGGGAGGAGGAGGCCTGCCTGCTCAAGGGAAGACACGTTTTTCTAAGTCATTTGTCCAAGGTACAAGACAAGAGGGGGAAGAGGAGACGGGAAAGACCCAGAGATGCAGGGAAGAGATTGGAGCGCCATGATAAAGTGGAACATTAAAAAGGTTCCTTCACTGCCTATTCCAATATACAGCTGCTCTCTCCCCCAACTGGACTGTCTATCTGAGACACACACACACACTTTTCCTCTCATCAAAGGGTGCATTCACTGAATTCTCAGCCAGCGCTAGCAAAAACAGGACACCGATTCACTAAATTGGGGATGCACAGAGTCACATTCCTCTAAAAGTTGCACCAATGGGACACATTGCACAAACACAAAAACACAAACACCTTTTATTATGACTTGTTAGAGATCGTCAAGGCCCTCTCCTCTCTTCACCCACCATCTCTCAGCAATGCTTCACTACAAATAACTGGAGCCTTGCCTGCAACTACTCTATTCAAACTGTGCCCATCACTGAGCTTGTCTAATAGAACACTCTGTCTGTGTGTGTGTGTGTGTGTGTGTGTGTGTGTGTGTGTGTGTCTGTGTGTGTGTGCGCGCGCATGTGTACAGAGACTATAGACTGATGTGACTCATTCCATATAATAAGAAACAAGTTCTTAGCTCCCACATCTTGATGGAAAATTAACTGAAGAATTCTAGTTCCTGACAGATTACTTTTGAGGGCGATACAGGAGACCAAACAGCGTGATCCTGACCCTATAGAAAGAGCAGGTCTCTTAACCAGCACCAAGCATGGAAGTGACAGAAAGGCAAAGCGTCACTGACCACAGCGGCCGCCGTAGTCCGCTTTAATCACCCGACACCTATTCTCTCGCGCCCTTCCATTCCCGACGCTGGCCCTTCCCTGAGGAGTCAGAGCTAAAACGCCTTTACCCAGTTCATCCGTGTTTCCAGGCAGCTCTAAACTGGAGCACACCGACCCTGCTGTCTCAGCAGTTCCCCTCTGAGAAAATGTCTCCGCTGAGAACTTTCTGCTCTGCTGCCGCAGTCAGACACCCCCCCCCCACCCCCACCCCCACGATGCCATCGTCACCCGGCGGGAATTCGGGCGTCGTGCTGAGCCGCTACCTTGACGCCGCGCACGCGGAACTCGGCGAGGGCGCGGCTCATCTTGGCGGCGGCGGTTGGGAGGTCCTTCCCACTGGCGATGACCTTGACGAGGAGAGAGTCGTAGTGTGGCGAGATGACCGCCCCCTGGAAGGCTGAGGCACTGTCCAGACGAATACCCATCCCCTCACCACTGCGGAAGACCTGAGAGAGAGAGAGAGAGAGAGAGAGAGAGAGCACAAGACTGCTTGAGAGACGAACCACATTAAGCTTATGTGCTGCTGAATCAAACACACACTCAGAAACTGGTCCAAACAGCCCCACAGAGAACAGTTGTAGCCCAGCTTTACTTATAGAACAGAGGGAGCATATTCTGGCCAGCTGTTTCATGGCCACACACCACCACACCTGCAGTCATTTGCTAGTGCAATTGTGCTACGTCTCATCCTTTGACGTAGGAACGAGTGCCATCAGAGCAGTGAAGGTGGGGTGTGTGTGTGTGTGTGTGTGTGTGTGTGTAAAATAGGAAAAAGAAGCAAGAAAAAGGAAGTTTGTGCAGTGACTATCAGAAAGAAGTGGGCGGGCCAGTGATCGCTCAACGTCAACTATAGCACTGTTTACACTATTAGATAACGGACTGATAACACACCAGAGATTATACCAGAATCTCTGCGGCAATAGCTGCACTCATTTCCTAGTGCTCAAATTGGCCAGAAACAGGACCTGACCCCGTCTTAAACGCCTCGTCACCCAGACAAACTCCAGCAAGCTCCACCACCCACATGATTACAACCACCTCAACTGCGGGATTTCCAGGAACTTTCCATCAACCAAGGCAGCATGAGAGCGAAGATCCGAGTACCACAGCCTGGTCGCGTCACACCCATCTGTCCAGGCCTGTTGACCCTGCAAGCAGGGTCACTCTCATGGCGGGAGCCATGCTACACTGCTCTTCACTCTCAAATACCTTAACGAAGGGATTTCAGCACCCGCCCACTCAGTCCAGACCACGGGCAGGGTGTGATCAGCGGGAACGCAGGCAGAACTTCGTGTGAGGTGATCACGTTCCCGCCTCCAACCCACTCAGTTGCTGCAAAACTCTGCTGGAGCACAACTGCAACCCTGCGAGAGCCTCATCAGCACGGAAAGCACCGAAGGAGAGTTCTGGGAGCTGCGCAAACGCCGACCTCCAAACCCCAGACCCTCGTCCCCACCCCACCGCAAACTGCCCCAGGTGCGAGTCAAGAGCCAGAATGTGATTCCAGAGATCCACTTCCAGCATGGAGGCAGCGAGAGGAACCTCGAGAGCTCAGCACGCCTGCTTCCCAAGCTTCCACAGCGAAGCTAATGAGCATGCCTCTGTGCGTGTGTCAGCATGCAAGTGAGAAGTTTCAGTGGGAGATCGGAGCATGAATCCAGCTACTACTGAGTGCCTCAAACATGCATGCTCAATCCTGCACAGATCACAGCATCCTGTCAAAGAGCAGCCAAGACATTTTAAAGAGGTTTGGACAGGAGACAATATGTGGTGCGTTAAAAGGAAAAGTGGAAAAAAAAAAGTCATTTGAATGTGCATTAACCACTATATTACATACCGTTTCCCATAGTATGTACATAATGTATAGTGTACTAACTAAACACCAAATCCTATAACCAGCAATGCATGACGAGAATGATGTTCAGGCACAGAAACTGTCTGAATGTACACTGACTTTTAAAGTGAACACCTGGGCCAAAAATGTGACATGGAAAAGAGACAAGAAGTCATCAGGTCTGTGTAATTGCATGTGTTTGTGTGTCCACTGACATTTCCACAGGACGGTGAGTAATTCTGCCATCCTCAGCTGATCAGTGTGTGGTGTGGTGTGTGTGTGTGTGGGGGCGTGCATGCATGATTGCTCTCCATCTGGAGAAAGAACCAATTAAAAGGTGTGAAGTGTCTTGCTTAGGGTGGCACTGCTGCATCATAGAACACACACGCAAGAACGAATCTTCAGTGATCCTTCACCCAAGGTCTCTATAGCAACTGATAAGCACTCTGCCAATCAGACCTGCCAATCAGGTCTTTTCCCCCCCCTCCATCTGTCCTTTAGCTGGTGTTAAACACCGCACCCCCTTCCCTGCAAAGTAGGTCACTGCACCTCTACTGTAGTGCTCCCTCACCCCCCCGAGGCCTGCACCTTCTCATTCTGCAGCTGCACCATCTGTCCACTTTTAGCGCTCCACCCATTCCTCTGCCTACCTGCCGAACCCCTAACTACCATGCCTTTGGGTAAAACCACGGCAGCTGTTCCAAGCTCAAACCAGCTGCCCCTCACTATAACCAGCATGATGTGCGATAGATGCGTGGTTTCCCTCACTATGACCTGTGCAGTGTGTGTGCGGTAGATGGGCTCTCTCCCTCTCCTCCCGCTTCGCAGCGGTGGGTGCAGACAGGCCGTGATCTGAGCGGTGGCCAGTTAAACGTTGTGCCGGCTCCCGACGGGCCTAACGAGTCCAGGCAGTCTCTCCTCAAGGCAGATCCCGCCCACAAACATCGCACAACCTCATTTGCAGCTGAGCATCTCTGGGGGACGGAGGGAAGTATTAGATCAGAAGTACTCTAAACTACACTTTTTTTTATACTTAAGAGGATTAGCTAGATTTAATTTCATACATACATAGTGGTGAAGCGAATGCGTAAAAAATTACATTTGGCTTTGCAACCCCCCTTCGCCCCTCGCCCACACCACAACACCTCCGACACATTTTCCAAAACATGGAAGGATTTATCTTTCAAAAATGTTAGACTATAAACTACTCTCCCTCTTCTGTGAACGGAAATATGATTGTATGTTCTTGCCAGAAATGTGGCTCGATACACTGGATGTATTGTCCAGTATAACGATACGTTCTTTGAAGTCTCCATGTGTAACGCAGTAAGAGGAAGTGAGCAAGTAGACAAAAATCACACCACTTTTCTAGACACTCAAGTCTCCTTTCAACCTTCAATAAAAATTTTTTTAAAAACCCCAACCACACCACACAACAGTTCAATCTTCTGTGCCTTGAGGACCTCAGGATGACTAGCTCTCCAAACCATCATCAGTTCGCATCACTAATAAGTCTCTTGATCATGTTGCAAAATCCTCAGACTGTAAAAGGCTCTAGTCCACAGAGCGTCAGCACTCAGCAAACCAAAGGAAGGCACTAAAGGAAGTTTCAGGTCAGGGTCAGAGGTCAACTGTAATTACCCCGCTGGGGCTGAAACAGTCATGGATGACCAGGCGAGCGCTCCTGTTCCAGAGCGCAGCACAGCACCCTCAGTGCATGGTACCGACAGGCTCCGAGACTTTTAGGCTTCGTTAATGCCCTCGCCAACATCCATCTGAAAAAAACATCCTGATACAACATTAATAGTAGATGACCAATGACTAAATAACGTGAAATGCGGTGGTCTTCTTTAGTGCTCCAGAGACCATGTTCCTGCTTCGTTGCAGTTCTGCTTGTAAATGATTTAGCTTGGTAAGATCACACAAAGGTATGCTTAGATACACCAATCACTTGCACTTGTTAATAAATGCACTTATCAAAGCAGCACTGTACATTTGATCAATAAATGAAAGATGGTGGTAGTACATATGGAAAAATTAGAAATTAATGAAGCAAAGCAGGTAGGCCAGACCTCCTGCTCAAGCATGCAGAGAGGAACACACGAGTTAATGTTCAAATCTCATCTGACCTTTAAACACACACACACACGGAATATTTCATACCAGAAAATTACATATAAACTAGGCTAGACCACAGCAATGGTTGACTTATACAATTAAACTGCAATTAAACTGCACATATTATAACGCGCCTATTATTTTCATTGGCAATTTTGTTCCATCTTTTTTAAATTCTTCTCCTGGCTACATTAAACCCTTCTACAGAACAAAATCTGAAATGATTATGAATTCTAAATGATGATTTAATATGGCTGTTTATTGAATTATTGAACAGTGTCTTATTGGCCAATCAAAACTCTGTAGAGAGACAACATACCCTGGCTCTCTTTTTAAGCATCTGTAATCTGGAGTCTTTCACATTCACCAGCAACTTTTTTCAAAGTGGCCTCTGACATCACAGAAAAATCATAGAATCAGTTTTCATAAAATCAAAGAACCAGTTTTACCCATATTTGTCAATGTTTTAATAATTTTGTTGCTGTGCTTCTCATTTTTTTTATTCATTTTCTGAACTTGCATGGCCTACCATGCTTTAAAACGTTCCTGTTCTTTGATCACTGCTGGGAAGCCTTTTGAACTGCAATTGAAATGTACGAAAAAAAAACAGCAGATAGAAAAGAGGTGACAATGAAATACACACAGTGCGCTTCAAGAAAACTCAACAAAAACAGTTGCCAAGGCAGTACTCCTGTATTTGTCCATGCGCTTGGAGACCGTTGCTAAAGAGACTGGACTTGGCTTTTGTCCATTTGGTTCAGAGAATCCAGGTCAATGAAACGTGCACAAAGTTGCATGCATGCACGCACACGCGTATGTACACATGGAGACGGGCAGTAACAGACATGGAAAGACATTTAGCGTGCCACTCTGTCAGTGCTGGGATTGGGGAAGGGGGGCAGGGGAGTGCCCTGAATTTTTTTCCCCAGCTTTCCCCAGCTGGGACGTACCCAAACGGCAGGGCCTCGGCCCAGCACAGTTGCTGCTGCCAGGGGTTTAAAAACATCCCTCTGCACGCAGGAAGCCCTACATCTAGTGCCACTCTAGAGGTCCTCTCAGGGGATGCGTCCTCTGAGACACAGGGCGGCAGATAGTGTCTGAGCTGCCACGTGTTTACACATTTAGGGCATACTGCAGCATGGAAATAGCCCACGCGTATGGCGACCCCCCCCCCCCCCCCCCCCACACACACACACACACACACACGTGCGCGCAATGTGTCTGTGTACGGGTGCATGTATGCCTGTCTAACAGACACACACTTCATCACTGCCAGTGCAACTCTAGTGGGACAAAACATTAGCCTAAATTGAACTCTATCAATTAAACAAAGTAAAATCGGTTAAGAGGAAAACTTCAGAATTTACATAAAAGCAAAAAAAACCCAAAAAAAAACCAAAAAAAAAAAAACACCACACACCCACCCACCCAGTACTGATTCACTGTAAAGGCCACAAACCCAAATTCAGGCACGACCCACCACAAGGGAGATGCGTATGGAATTCCAGCCACGAAGTGCAGTTAATAGGAATCCAATAGTATCACCATATATATTTGAGCCATATATTCGCTGTATAACTGAGCTTTGCATTTTACAAGTCAGGAAAAATACGTCCGCCAACTCAACGGGATCCCCGAAATCTGTCAAATCTGCAATACCACGCCCCCACTCCTCGCTCAGTTAGTCACTGCCATCTCCCACTCGCTAACCTTCCCTGACAACCATCCACAGTGGAGAGCATTGATCCGAATCGACAGGGAGAAAGAAACTTAGCCATCCGTCCCACCCAGTGATGGCACAGCAGAATAGGGTTCAGACTGCCAGCAACGAGCAGCGGGGGAAATCGCTGGGAATCCCAGAGGGCGGCACAACCGTCTTAGCTGCGTGAGCGATTTTGGCAACCAGTGACATGCCTCGTACTTGACAGACATACAGCATTCACACGCATTTAAGCCTGCAAAAAAAGCAACAGACGCTGTAGGTGTTCGGAATGAACATCTTCAGGCTACAGTGATTACAGCACTGGGAATGTCTTGGACAAGCAGCTGCTCTTCAGGATACTGCAGATGTCCTTCACAAGTCCATGACCACACGAGTAGGTGAGCAGCAGCAGGTTATGAGTTCTTAATGTTAAAGTAAATCAGCATCCTCTTCACCCCTACAGGTGTCACCCAACACCTGAGCGCCTCTTGCCTCCAGGAGCCAAGCGCTGTCAAAAAGTATCTAAACTGAGGCTTCATCACCTTGGGCCTCTCATTCTGCTCTTACCACAGTACCCAAACTGCAGATGTGGTCAAATTAACTGCTGGAGTTGCAAGGATGAAAACAGTAAGTGTAAAGAAAGGATGTTCTGCTAAAGCAGACATGCTTAATGTGCCTCCCCAAAGCCCTGCTGTTTACTTAAACTGGAAGCCTGTGTCACGTCTGGCCTTTACAGTCATAGCAGCAGATGGCATTTATTTGACACGTTTTGTTTATTTATTTATTTTGAAAGAAAAGCTGTCAGGATACATTTATCTTTTCCAAATTTTGAACATTTTTAAACACTTAAATCAGGGAGTAGGAGCAAACTCCAAAACGAACTTTGTGTTGGAGGGTTTGATTTCCCAGAAAAGCACCATAATAAATGACAGTGTTCTGCCAAATATAACACTAGCACTTAAGACATTATCAAGCATTTAACGATTATCACGCTTCTAAACTCTAGGGAAACGTATCCAGCCTGTTTACGGTCATGAGAAAGGGAGAAGTTCCAAAAGAAGTGGTGTCGTTACCAACATGGTTTCTGGCCAGTAGGAAAATGGGTCTCATCTCCACACATTAGACGACAATCTAGTTTCAAATTTCCTATACTGAAACATTCAGTAATGAGGAGCTGGGCCAACTGTCTTCAAGGAGACTTCGGCCCTATTCAACAGTCTTTTAACAAAAACTCAGAGAGAAGCATTTAAAAGGAATAGTACACGAACCATCACACTGAGCAGCTGGGAACAAAGGCTGTTCAAATGGAATATATAACAACATCTACAAGGTGGTTTTGTGACAAGTGGGTTTTTATGACAGCTTAGTCCTGTATAGGTGACCATCTAACCCCATCACCAAGCTGCATTCGCGGCAGCTGTTTTTTGAACTATGCAGGCTGTGTGGATATATCATTTCTTGCCAGAACCCCTGCAATTTGAGCTTCCAGCAGGAGCATGTGTGTTAAGACATCTTGTTTAGACACTACAAAAAAGTACTGACCCCTTTTCATCTTGGGGTTCCTTTATTTTGTCTATAAAGTTTGTGAGGATTTGAAGTTGAACAAGGGGCCTGGAGAGCAAATGCGGTTAGCCAAAAAGCACATTTCTAAATCTTCAGATGTTACAAGTACTAAATATTCAAGGAGATTACAAAATTAACAGAAAGTCAAGTGGAGTAAACAGATTAATCGCATGTTAAATAATGAAGCAAACATTTACACAGATAACATTCAGAAAACCCACCAAATGTAAACAGAAGAGAAGAGACATTTAAAAAAAAAAAAAAAAAAAAAAAAAAAAAAAAAAAAAAAAAAAGTACTGGAGTAAGACTGATACTGCAGAAGGGAACAAATGTCATTCATGGCAAGGAAGAGGTGCTAAAACCAAACTACCCTAAAGAATGAGGAAGATCTTAAACCTTGTTTAAAACTAAACACAACCTAGATGAAAGAGAATACGAAAGGACGATGACTGAACAGGACTGGGAAATGAAGCAGCGTGGAACCAAGAACCAAGGAAGAGCCAGAGAGTCTGAAAAATATATATATTTTTAAATATTAAATATATATAAAAAAAATATATATAAGAATTTTATATATATTCATTTATTTATGATTTTTTATGATAGATAGATAGATAGATAGATAGATAGATAGATAGATAGATAGATAGATAGATAGATAGATAGATAGATAGATAGATAGGTACGGGGGTGGGGGGGGCGCAACACACACACACACACACAGCGCCAAAAAATGGAGATGAGAATCTTGGCGGAATGAGAAAAAGGGATAAAGAGCCAGTATGAGCGAGTGAAGAGAACCATACACCAGAGCTGTGGAGTAGATGTGGAATAAGGAGCATGGGGTGAGATGAGAGGACGTGTTCGAGGACATGCCAGAGAAGGGAGACCCAGGATGATTTCATTACCTCTAAACATGGATTGTAATTTTGGAGCATATTTCATTAGAAGTAAAATGTCAATCTCATTTAGATGGGAGTGCTGCTTGTTGGGCTTTCTACTGGGGGGGGGGGGGGGGTAGGAGATGGAGTAGAAGCAATGCTCATTTCAACACACTTCGAAATGAAATTGGAAGTTTCCCATTTAGAGGAGGGAGGTAGAAATATACTGTTTCGGCAAGGTGATGGCTCGCTATATCCACCAAATGGAGGTCTCCAGAAATGCATTACCTGCAGACACAAGCGCCGAGCAAGAACCTGCTAGCTTGGGTGATCTGTACAGATGCTCAAGACTCTACAGACAACTAGAGACAGAGAGACAGCATATAATCAAATTTTGCGAGGAGGACAGACTTTTTCTTTCTATCTGCTTTAAGTCTTGCTGCTTAAATGACAATAAGAAAAGATGAGAACGAAAACACCTGCGCAAAAAGGAGGTGTAAAAGCTTCCAATGATCTCCAGAATCAGAAAGGTTTCTGCGATAAGCACTACATTCCTCCGCACGAACTGAATGCAATCAGCTCAATTACAAACATTCACATTCATGTGACCTTTTGACTGGAATCTACTTGCAGCAAACTAACAAGCTTAAATACACTTCCTCAAACATGCTGCACCTTAAGCAGTTCAACAGAAGGTGAAGCATTAGGGAAGAAAGAGCTCCTTGCTCTACCATGGAGAATAAATCCAAACTTGAGAGGTTTTCAAGAAGCTTGTAAGCAGCTGTGTCTTTTTAGGAAGTGTTTCTGACAAAAGCTATGGTGTGCTACTGAATTAGAATCAAGTTTAAGGAACCTTGTTTGCTCATGCCAATTTACAAGGATTCTTTAAGAAAAGCCAGCATGGATAGAATGATTTGCCAAGTGTTGCATTTACTCTGGCTAGTGTTCACCTCTCAATGGTCACATGACAGAAATGCTGACTTCCCTCCTATCTAAATGAAACCCACAAAAAACAAACAAACAAAAACAAACAAACAAACACCTTTCTTAAAATTTTCAAATGGTGATTGCAAAAAGTGTTTTCATAAAGTTAAAGCAACAGTGGGGAGCTTTACCTCAGTACCACTCCCAGCCCACAGTAGCCTACCTGCCAACGAGACCGTTGGCAGAGCTCCACGTTTTCATTTATGTTAAGAGCCTTCCTCCCACAGAGACTCCACAACCACAATACCTCGTCAGCGCTTAACTTCCATGAGTCTGGAGCGAAAAGGAAATTCAAACAATACCCACTAGAACTAATGAAAAATGCTATAACGTTTTCCTTCCTTCCCTTAAAAAAAAATAAATAAATAAAATCCTGGCTACACTGTAAGCACGTTAAAAAAAAACAAAACGCTTACAGTTTAGTGTGAACATTTACAAAGCCCCACAGCTGCAGTGACGCAGTGCTGACAGGTGAGGATGGGTACTGTAGTGTAACTTCGCTGAAGTATCGGTGTATTCAAAAATATACCCACGAAGCATCCAGTGCAGATTCTAGGGGGCACACCGCTTCAAACCAAACCAACCAACAGAACCACACACACCCCTTCTGCTTTGCCTCCCTTATACGAGAAGACACCCCATATAAGAGTGCTACACCACTGAGTCTTGGCACCATTTTCCAGTGGCTACACAGTTACTCAAACACAAAACTGCAGCGCACGGTCAGAATGAAGTTGCTTTTTGCACAAGTGCTGCAGGTGAAAATGTTCCTCTACAAGCACCTACATATCGTTCCAACTGTAGCTGTCCTCAGACAGAAATAACTCCGGCACTCTACCCCCACCAGCAGCTGGGTGTTTCCCACGGAGATCTGCAGTTCATAAGGTGGAGTCCCAGTAGTGCCCAGGGTGCGGCAAAGACAGCACATTTTCTCCTCTCTGCCCGGTGGCCTGACATTTCAGACAGGCTTGGACATAATGGAACACATCTTCCCACATTTTTTTGGCTAGTATTAAATATTAATTACTCCATTTTTATGTTTTATGATAGCCAAAATGACCATTCTCTGGACTGTCATTATAGGTGTTTAGAACAGTAGGGTGCACTAACTTGGGCTTTAGTGTCTTAGACGATTACATGTCTTCACTTGTCACTAGGACGGGTGTTGGATTCCCAAAAGTGCTTGATGCGTATTCTGGATACGTGGATCTCTCCACTGAACCTTCCAGATGTAATTTGACAAGGCGAAGGTCGTGAACGGCTTCTGCTCAACACCACAAAGTGCAAGCGATGCCATTACTGCAGAAGAGGACGTGTAAGAAGGCAGCAGCTTTCGATTTTTAAACACCATCATTAAAAGACAATTCCTGCCCCCTTTTTAACTTAAGCATATTCACATTCACATTTTTTGTTCAACAAATGACGTGTGTAGCCTGCAAAATCTTCAAATCCCTTAAAACTACTCTGTCCTATTTAAAGTTTTAGGTTAACCATTGATGCTAGCAGGAACCAAATGAGCTCCAAAAGTTAGTTTTCCTGATATAGGTACTTCTAGGTCACATTCTGTCTTTTCCCAGTTTTAACTCCTCCCATCCCTTCTCTCCACTTGCATCCTTTCATTCTTGCAGTATCTGATAACTACATTTCTCTTGCACCTTGGGATAGTGATGAAAACCAGAGATCACTCAACCTTCACCCAGCACACCAGCAATAAATATTACACACCCACCCCCCCAAAAAAAACACCAAACGACCTCTAACTGCACAGAACTTTCACAAGTCCTTCCTCTCAGAGGCCAAATCTTGAGGGGGTTTTTTCTATGATGAAAAACCCATACATAAAAAAATAAAGAAAGAAAGAAAAAGATCTATTTTATTTTATTTATTTATTTATTTTTTTACATTAACAGGGAGATGAGAAATGGCTTTGGCAGCTGGATGGAGCCCTGTTCCAAGAAAACCAACATTTTCCATACATTTTTCCATTACCCTTTACTCTTTAAATGTCATTTGGGTTGTCAAACTCTGCATAAGGCCACTTTGCCCTTTAAAAGCACAGTGACACAGTGAGGCATTATCAAATGTCTGCCAAGGGAAGAGCAAATTCTGGAGAATGCTTTTGTTATCCCGCAGACAAGCGTACTGCTTCCTGTTCGGCCCGGGCGTGAGAAATAAGGCAAACAAAAGGAGGGCAGGTGAAACTCAGGTGGGACTGCTGAACGGAGCTCAAGGGCACGCAAGTCACGAGAGTGTAATTAATAAATTGCACCGACAGCCTTATGCAGAAGAAAACTGCAGGTGCAGTACCCAGCTGACCGCGGCTTAAGCACCCCTCCTCCCCACAAAAAAAAAAAAAGTGTATACACAATGAGATCAGCACACTGTATACCTGCTTTGGGCATTGAATTCCGTTTCTTGCCAACTTTAATTGTGTTACACTTTCCTCAGACATTGTTATCAGGAAGCAGGGAAGGTTTAGTGCCCTATGAGCCGAATGCAAAACTTCTGGGAAGGGCAGACGTTCACTGCAGAGACCCATGACAGTTATGAACAGTGCTATCAATGACCTAGTAAACAAGTTAAGGGTTCCCCTCCTTCGCAACAGTTGAACTGAGCCCATTTCTTAAGCCTTAGCAAGGCTGTTAAATGTTGCAAATAATTATATGCACAGTATCTGTTATATTGGGGAGAGACTTCAGAGGCAGGGCACCACCCAAAGCTCATGCTTCCCAAGCACCCTGCTCAGTGCGACAGCAGCCCCGTGCGCTGGCTCTTGTCTAGCAACACTCCACGTGTCCAGGTGTCCCGCCGCACGCGGGCATGAGACGAGAGCCAGTGGCACTGCCCATACTGCGGCCAACACCACCCGCGACAACGATGGGAGGAGAACGCACTCTCGACAACCGCGCACTGCAAATGCCGGCAGCCCTTCAGAGGCTCGAGCTTGTCCAAAAGTACCCAGGAGGAAAAAAAGCCGTGCTTGAGAAGTCAACAGGAGTGGGCTGTTTACATGTAGCTTTCAGTCCTGCTGGATGCGAACTTTTAAAAATATTGTGTTTATCGCCTTTGGGAGAGCAGACAAGAGAATATGGCCAGTCATAAGTCCCATTCACACCAAATGAGAAGCTCGTCACTAAAACTAGAGAAGACAAGCTTGTCTCACCAGCCATCTGTCCAAGAAACAATATTTCCTCATTCCCTCACTAATAAAAATGAATGCAAGATGGCTCTCTCAGACTGTGTGCATGCATGCGTGTGTGTGTGTGTACTACCAGGCAGTGTGATGGATGAAGAGCTAAAGGGGATGCAGGTCTGCTCCAGACAAGCTCACAGCAACAAGTGTACTTGTGCGCGCACACACGTACCTCACACCAACACCCCCACACCCAAGCTTCACCATCCCCGCCGCCCACACACACTTAGACTGGTGCATACTTTGACTGGTGAGTGTTTCAAAGGCCCCTTCAAAAAAACTGAGCATGAATGAACCAGACTTGTCCTCCAAATCGATCTGAGACTGTTAAGTAACAAAGGAAGAGAAAGCATCGATTAAACCAAATATTGAGTGTCTACAGTGAGATAAATGATCAGACAGTCTCTAAATTCGAGCCAGAATGTCTTCAAGGCTGAAAGCCAAACAGTAACAAATCCTTCACTGAAATCCCCATTCATCTTGGAAGGCAAATTGAACAATGTTTCTGTACTCCCATCACTTTAAATATGGATGCATTCCAAACAGAATGATATTTGCCATCAGTACATTCATCAGGATAATTGTGTTTATTATGATTATGCTGATGAGGAGGGCAAAGCTTATTTGCATTATGTGCTCAATGCGCATGTGCCAGCTGATGTTTGCTGTTAATGATGAAACCCAGCACAGAGAGAGAGACACACACACAGACACAGACACACACACACAGCAGATGGAGCGAGTCTTGCCAACAGCTTAAAACAGCCAGTCATTTTTTCATAGCCAAATCTTAATAAAAGCTCTGTAGAGTCTAAGCTCTACCTTTTTTTTTGGGGGGGGGGGGTTACTGGTGCGGCAAAGGATTTTACATACAGACCTGAATTACTACTGCCATGACATATATATGGTCCTGAACGGCTGTCTCACATTCTCGTGCGCACACCCCCCCCCCACACCCACCCACACACACACACACCCATCAAACAGAAGCAGCCTTCCATTACTCTACCAGAGCTCCAAAAGCACCCTGTCTGCGCCCATCTCCGACACTTATTTTCTCAGATATTTTGCTCAACCCATTATACACTTATTTACCGTCACAACAAGAACGGAGTCGCCCTACACTCACTCCTTCCTGCACCATATCACATATTTTAGAGGAAGCAGAAAGAGAGGGGGAAGGATGCTCTCCCTTTCCTTCCCACTCATGCTGCCCGATTTTCACATCAGACGCTTCAGGGGCTGCTGTTCCACTTCTGTCTCCTCGCACACACCGTCTTGTGTAACATTTCCAGGCTTTACTGAAACACAAGAGGTCTTAGACTGGAGTCTTGCTTATATACCTCAAAGTGAGATGAATATCGCATCTTTTTCATCTGTCTGCTGCTTCCTCCTGGGTTTTTCCACCCCTCTTTCCTTTACCTCCCACCTAAACTCCTGTACCAAGCTGCATGAAACACTCATCCCTCCCCTCAACTCATGGGCATATATTGATCCATCAATCTGCATCCTTAATTCAGCAAAAAAAAAAAAAGTGTCCATTTTAGAGCGCCGGCCAACATCTGCTGGAGCCCCTCACTCATTCGCCCTTCTCGCCAGTCTCTTGACACTGTACCCGTTTCATCCGTCTTTCTTTCCCTCACTCTGCTGAGGAGCTCTGTGATAAATTTAGCTGCGGGATCCATTTTATGACGGTCCAAGTCCTCTCTCGCTCGTTCTTCATCTCCATTTCTCCCTCCCTCCTGCCCTCCTCACTTCTCAATATGCATCCTTCTTTCTATGCCTCTCCTAGCGCGAAAGAATCTCCCAGCACCACAACACGCCCATGTGTGTATCTTTGACGCTTGGGGAACTGGGCGACAGCAGCTTCGTATCGGCGGGCAACATTCCTATCCAATAGGAAGTACGACTCAACAGTTGCATACAAGAACAAATATTTCAAGTGAATAGCGGGCGATTTTAAAGATGCAAGTCAGAAAGAGCATAGTGTTGGAACATTAGCCATTAAACCTACATGTGGGTAATTGAAAGGACATTTTGACAGAAGACTGGGGACTGTGATCAAGGTGTACTAAATATAGCATAGCCAAGAGCTCACCTTCAGGGACAGTCAGATACCCTGCATAACCTTGCAACCCCTCCACAGAATTACATTACCCATCCTCACTCCATCCCACTATGGCCAATTTGGGCAGATTTAAGGCTTAAAAATCATCAAAAGAACAGCTGAAGATGGCTGGCATTTATTTTTGTTCAATTATCCATCACCAAACAGATCATTTCAATCCAACCTCAGAGGAAAAGTGCACCCCCTGTAGTAGTAACACAGCTATGCTCTTGCCAGCCACACACACATTCACCTCCAAACAGAAAACAGCCCACCCCCCATTCTGCAAACAGTAAGACATGTATGCATGGTGTTAGCCCACCTCCAGGCGCCCCGTGTCCGGCTGGAAGCCACGTGTAGGGTCCTCAGTGGTCACACGGCACTGGATGGCAAAGCCATTGATCCGTATCTTATCCTGCTTGAGACCCAGCTCGGGCAGGCTGCGGCCTTCGCACACATGTAACTGAGCGTGCACCAGGTCCACACTGAGAGTGAGAGAGAGAGAGAGAGAGAGAGAGAGACACAGACAGACAGAGAGATATTGAAAACCAAACATGTAAAAAACTAAAAGAGGACAGATGAAAATCACAGCATTCATTTGGTGAGCACCCACTAGGGACAAATCTATGAATTTGTCCAGTTAAAGTCCCATCATGCCCCCCCCCCCCCCCTCCAATCCACTATGCCCCCTCTCCTTTCTAGAAGCTTGTGCAGGTAGGCTGCCATGTGGTGCCAGTCACAGCACCAGCAGCCCTATAAAGGGAAGGTATGCATTCATGCTTGAGCACCTCATTATACAAGCCTGACAGCAGTGCCCTGCTCCCTTCTGCTCCACACCATCTTTACCGGACAAAGAAAACCAAGGGACAGAGACAGAGTATGAGAGACAGAGAAGAGGCGTTTCAAATTAGAGAGAAGTTTGAAGAACTAGTGGAGTGATCGAATAGGGCCCAACATTACGGAATCACACACTAGTGAAGACAATAACAGGGCACCACAGCCTGGAGCGACTCCACTCCATTCCTGCTCCAAAACCTCAATATCGCTCTCTGGTCCAATTGGACGAGCAGGTCATTTCCACGCACGATTGGGCCCGTTTGGCTGGATCTGCCATCTTAATGGGAAAGTGCTCTGCACAGTCTGAAGGTGGATTTATTAAGAGTGCTATAAACTGGACAGATTATTTTCACTTCCCTGGACGAGATAGAATAATTCCTGGGATTTTACAGCCTCGCCCTTATAGATAAGCCAGGCAGACTTTTACCATCACTTAATGCTCTACCATCCATCTCAATAAATTGGCAAGTGGACTAATTCAGGATGTCTGGAGGCACATATGAAGGTGCTACTAATAATTTTTTTTATATGATTAGGCTGCAAGGACATCAATAATCTGTACTCAAGCAAGAAAAGCAGCTCATAGCACACTGCTTCCTGATTACACTCTTGATGTTGTCTTGTGACAAGTAAGATGTTAAGAACAACAAGAAAAGAAGTGTGTTCAAATAGCTTCAAGGCAAAATGCAACTATTCACCCCATCAGACCTCTCTCTGCTCAGTGATGAACTACAAGATGCATCACGGCGGTTTTGTTTGCTTGTTATTTTTTCTTGTGTGTGGATTATTAAAGAGCTCACATGCCCACTGTGCCAAAAACCTTAACAGAAGCAAAAGTACTTTAAACAAAAAGGCAGAGTGAAGTTTCTCCCTTCATGCAGTGCATCAAAGGCATCAATAATTCAGGTGAACAAGCACCTGTTTCTTACACAATGATGTATTTTAAAATATTATGACGACTGACTCAGACCACCTTCCTCCCACCAACACAGACACCTGTGTGCACGCACACACACGCTAAAGTGGAAAGTCTATGTAAACTATGTACTTGCAGGTCATTAATTCTTTAATACTCCATCACAGTAAAACCTTTGGATATTACACACATAAAAGTCTTTGCGTCAGTGTAATGCTGGTGAGATTCCTCATAGTCATCACCCTCTCGCACACACGCCTCTGCTTTTAAACAGGAGTAGCACCACGCTGCAGAGTTTAGAAACTGCACATGCTTTTCATTTATTGTGACATTCTGTAAACAGCTCACTGCAGGTTCACCTAATCCCACAGACATGACTATTTAGCACTCGCATTACACTTTTAAATAATATAAATAATTAAATCCATAAATCTCCCCATTTTCTTCATCAGGTGTTATACTTACTGGTGCCCTTATTCTATTATTCCCTAATCCTGATACACCTTTAACGTGTCCATCATTCACAAACAACCCATGCATGTGTGTTTAAGATGGCACTGATTACAGTCTACACAGGTAACCAGTAGCACTTCCTCAGCCTTCAGAGCATGTCCACAAATATTTGGTTCCACAGTATAAATGTAATGGAGCAGAGTCATAACACCATAAAAATAATCTTTTGGAGCATCTTTTATGATTGCCACCTAATCGTACTAATTGTTGGGCGTGATGTAGCAATTTCTGCAACACATTCCGTGTTTCTATAGACACAAGCAGAGCCATTACAGAAAGGTTACTTGAGACGGTCTCTCGGGAGGAACAGATTCTCACTCTGTGTGCGTCTCCCTACATCCAGAAATCTACAGAAATCTCATAACTTTTAATTTAATTTTGGCAGCTGGGCTCCTGGTAAATGCAGACTAGAAATGCAAACTGCATGCGACACATACCAAGCGTAAAGACAGACAGGTACTCAAAGTGTTCAGATTTTACTCGTTGTACACCGCGTTGTGGATTTCACTTTGACTGACTAATAGTCACTTTTACCCATCAGGTTACTTATTCATCCATAATAAAGTGAAAATATTTACAACACTTTTAGAGAATTAAAATTTTAAATCTAACAAATATTCAGAGCCTTTTCTGTGGAACTCAGTCGGGGTAAAGTGCCTCCTGTTTGCTTTAAAGTTGTCTTGAAAAATATGGAAAAAAAATTAGTTGGAGCTCACCTGTTACAATTTTAATTGAATGGACATAGCTGCAAAAATAACAGTCCTGGGCCTACAAGGGTCAACAATTTAAACACTCAGGACAAAAAAGTCAAGCCATGAAGTCCAAGGGATCTCCACGATCAGATTGTGGTAAGGTATAGATATATCAGGGCAAGGGAATAAAACAATATCAAAGGCTTTGTTTGTTCCCAGGATCACAGTAGCCTCGATATTTCTGAAATGGAAGCTCAGCTCAACCCTGAACCTTCATAGGGTTGGCCTTCCAGCCAAATTCAGCATTCAGGCAAAAAGGGCCTTCTTCAGGGAACATGTAGAAAAAGATTATCTGGTCCGATGAAACAAAAACGAAGCTCCTAGCACAGCAGCAAGAACCATATTTGGTCGAACACAGGCACACGTCACCTGGCTCATACCACCCCTAAAAGGTGCAACATGGTGGAGGCAGCATCAGGGAAACTAACACTGGAAACCACAAGATACTTTCCAGAGTGCAAGCAAACTCACACTGGGCTGACAGTTCACCTTACAGCCAAAACAGTGCTGGAGTGACTTCAGGGCAAGTTTTTGTATGTCCTTGAGTGGCTCAACCGAAGCCCAAACATGAACTCAACCAGCTGTGAAAGCGCTGGAGACTGCAGATCGCAAATGCTCGCAGACTAATCTGACATCGCTTAAGAGGATCTGCCATGAAAAATGTGATAAACTGCCCAAAACCAGGTGTGGATCCAAGACCTGCAGCTGCAATTGCTGCTAAAGGGGCTCCTACAAAAGTACTGAATAATGGAATACCACAATACAAAGGCATGCCAAAAGTAAAGAAAGTTTTTTTGTTTTTTTTTTTTTTTGTTTTTTTTTTTTTTTTTTAACTCTGAATGGATTGGCCTCCGCTCATGTTGCAGATATGCTTGTTCCATACACAGCCACATGATCACTAAGGATCCTCCTTTAATCACTCCTAACTGTTTCCTGATCCCACCTTAAGCAGAAATTGCAGCACCAAGACTTTGGAACAGTTTAGCAGTTGATCTTACAGTTTCACCTGTAACCGTTCTAAAAGCCTAGCTTAACACATACTTTTATTCTCTGGCTTTTGAGAACAGCTAAATACATTAGTTTTATCAATATTTCATGCAATATGCATGCCTGTATATGCCTCACTTAAAAAGGTAGATGGGTGGGAGAAATGCATATTTATTACAGCTCAGATGTAGCACTTTGGTCAACACTACACTTTTAAATGTGCTGTGTGCCATTTATTATGACAATAGGGACATCATTACCGGGAGCCGATCTTTCTTCCTTAGTGACCGACATGGTTTTATTATAGTTTTTAAAGAAAGATGAAGGATTTTTGGCATTTTTTATTTCATCTCAGTTAAATATAAACAGCATCTCTTCAAAGAGCATGTTTCATTTACCAGAATAGTTTCTTTTATTTTATTGATGCAGCTACATATGACAACGCAACGGTGCAACAAAACGCTACACTAACGAAAGTGTCCCAGATGAAAAGTACACTCATCAAGTAGTTTCACCCTGCTGGAGTTTTCCTTCCCAAGCAGCGTTCCTGCGAACGTAACGAGGCTAGCGGACTCATGTCAGATCACACCGAACTTGTGTTAGCCTCAGTCTCAGTTGAAACGGCTTCCTGGAGAACATTTTGTAATGTTCAGAATATTTCTGACAGTCTGTCTCAGAATGGGTTTTTCCATGTATTCCCTTGTTAATCCAAGAATGATTACCAAAACGACAGGATTTGGTACAATATTCACATAAATGGTCCTGCTAAAACTAAAACCAACATCAATAACCACTGCTTTCTAAAAAACAAACAAAAACAAACAGAGCATGCTGAGAGAATGCATCCCCCCACTGCTGAATTCATGCCAACAACACAGACAGAAACAGTGACAAACACCTTCTATTCCATAGCATTTTTTCCCACTTTCAGGCAGCAGAAGTGTCCTTATTCTTTGGTTTCTATTGTCAGAAATAGATGTGAAAACATTAAAGACAAGGCAAGACAGAGGACATGCATATGAGAGCGAGCAAGAGCGCCCAATATGGAAAACCAAAAAATGTAAGAGAGAGCATAGCTGATCATAGCATTCACTTGGTGAGCAGTGTGTGTGAGAGAGAAGAAGCAAAACAGACAAGACTGCAAAGCTGAGAGGTGCCAACAGGAGCAGTGGCGTGGGGTTTTGACTGTGAAAGGGAGACTATATATTCATTCGGATTTTCTACTCCATTCCAATTGCCGGACAGTAGCATATGCAGTCGCAGAGTGAATGACAAGCAACAGATGCTCCACATGCATGCACACGGTGTCAATTCAGGTTTCAGACCATCCCTATGTGCATGCGTACATACATGCGTGAATACACGCATACATACACGCATTCACACACGCGAACACCGACCGCAATCTGATCAAAACCCCACCATCACATCCCCACTGGCCACCTCTGTCTGGACTTTAAAGATGTCAGGCATGGCAACACTGAGTCTTACAAAATCCATCACACTTGAGTTGCTATAGAGGCTCTGGGCACAAACACCACAACACCCGGGTCTTATCTCTGGCCATGAGCGCATGCAGGTGTTCTCTCTGAACCATTTGTTTAAAACACTTGCATCCTCCTCTGCTATTTACCAATCACTAGATCTGATCTACCAACAGCTGCCTGCTGTTTTAACAAGACACCCCCCACCCCTCCACTTAGAGAGAGAGAGAGGCAAATAATCAATTGGCCCAAGCCAAGGGGAGAGGTAATCTGGCTGTGTGTGGAATTTCCTAGCCTAACCTTTTCAGGTTGCACATTATGGCCCTGGCCTCTTTCTTCCCAGTACACAAGGGGGCCATGTGACCTGGTAAAGGCAGCTGGCGGTGTGCAGAGCGACATTTTCTAACGCCAGATAACGAGCATGCACTAACTGGGGAAGGCCTGCAGCTCAACTATGAGGGGTTGGAACCCCCTGACGGGAAAGGACAAGATCAGGGAAGTGATTCACAGCAAATAATTGCGCCGCACTGCAACACGAGCAGAAATCCCCCAGACCTGACTGACAGAGCCCAGTCCACCAGCTCACCTTCAGTTCAGATTTATTCATGACACACCAACCTGATGTAGCCCAACCCCAATTTTCTCTTAAAATTAGCCTAGCAACCACGTGTCTTCTGAAGTATCGCCACCCATTCCTACCTTTTTTGGCCTCATGTTCACAGATGAATCGATATTCTAGCGGAAATGGGTCGGACACGCTAATGCCTCAGTCTACTGTTAGACTATAGCAGCCCCCTGCCATCTGGCTCATTCATCTTTCTTACTGTTGTGCTCGCGCTCTCTCTCTCCCTCTCACACACACACACACACACACACCCCTTCATATCCATCTCTCAAGCTAATGTCCTTGTCTAATCGCTCCCTGACAAAAATGGTCTGAAACAAATGAGTGGCTGCAATTTAGCAACAAATCTGGGTAATTAGAACCCCATTACCAAGGTCACCCAGGGAGACAGCCCACCAAAAAGCCAGCAGGCACACACAGCAACAAATGAAATGCAGATCAGCTGGGGGGGGGGGGGGGGGGGGGTTAAAGCACAATGGTCATTAAGAAAAGGCAGAAAGGCAATTTTTAATCTGCATTTGATTCAACCAATTAATCCACCTCTTTGCTGTCTGTTTAAACCCAGATACTGCATACAAAGATGCAGTAGAGAAACAGACACCAAGACTGGGCTGGAGACAAAGGATCATGCACGCTCACACCCACCCACCCACCCACACCCTAGAGACTCTTTACCCATTATTTCACTCAGTGAATGAACTGTAGTTTCAGGAGGTACTGTGCTGCTGCCAGCAGAGTAAAACAGGTCAAAATTCATCACCTTCCAGAGCGCACTCTGTAGACACATTTGTGCTCCACACACCACACTAAGCTAAAATCGTTTGGTGTTCTATATTGAAAAGCTTGTAATGCACCATGCGACTCAAAATGTAATCTCGCTCTCCCTGCACCGAAACGTCTGTGTGGCTACAGAAGCGAAGGAGCACGGATTGCACAGATCTCTGGTCATTAAAACGCTTCTCCACCCCAGAAACCATTAACTTAATGAACAGTACTGCTTCTGTAGGTACCCATGACATTTGTATCAATTTTCAAATAAAATGATTCCATTTTTAATTACCAAGCTACATACAAATGGTCATCACCATATCATAATCTTAATGTGTGTATTAAAGAAGCTTAAGGCTCTTTCCAGTCAAGCCAATTCAACAGCCATGAAATTTTATACTGCCATGAACACAAGAAATCAGGTCATGTTGCCTTAATTTAAAATTCTAAATATAGAGTGCCATTTCTGTGGTAATGCTTCACTTACTGAAACCTTATATTGTATAGAAATAAAAACATGATTAAAAATGATGAGTAAAGGTTACAACAGAATTGCTTCCATTGCTCTTGGTTATCAAGGCTTCACATACATCAGGACAACACAGCTCACTGTTAGAACAGGAAAGATGGCAGCCGCACCCCCCCGGGTCACAAGGGCTTCTCCGCAGCTGTGATTACACGTTATAGGAATCTCTGTGACCGATGGCTGAAGTGGTGCAGAACGCCAAGGATTCGAAGAGCTTACCTTGCCACCTCGGTTAAATAACTCCCTGCCACCTGACACGCAATGTATGAAGTACACGCTTTCAAAACAGGGATCTCGAACCCTGCTTGGATACCAGTTCTTGCAAGCACTACAAAGCAAAGCTACATCATTTGTGATCAGGTGCACATTTACGCATAAACAAACAAACAGCAACATTCATTATTCATTTGACTGTCGAACTGTGCGTATAAATCGGGGAACTGCTGAAAAGTGGCAGAGTGCATCCAGCCACGGCTGTCCAATACCAAATTTCGGAGATATGCTGGTTTAAATGAGCACTATTAAAAGCTGAAATTGGAGTACACCCAGGAAAGGCATGTCAAAACGTTATCAGAGAAACAGAACGGTGTCATATTTGCAGCTGACGGGCACCCGTGTCCATGTACAAAAAAAAACCAAAAAACAACACACCACACACACACACCTCAAACCATACACGTAAAAACAAAACATAAGATCACCTTGTAGCCAAACCCCTTATAAGAAAAAGCTCTTTACATTTTGGTAGTTCCCACAGCCTGAAGGCCGTAAAAATGCCCGAAAAGCGGAGAAGGCCAGGCCTGAGTGACTCTGCACAGAGAGTTAGCACCTCCCCAGCAGGCGCAAAAAGCAGCTGTATAAAATACGGGATTTGCAAGATATAGCCAGCTCCAAGCTATTGGCTGCGTGTCTGACAGCCCTATGTTTCAGCTGTCTGGGCTCGTTTATTTACTGTAGTTGGTGCTGCTAAACTGTGACACCCAGATCATGTTTTCTGTGCATCAGTTCACCAGCCAGCTCCAAGGAAAAGACATCTTGCCAGCTGCCAAGTGTCGGCTTGCTTGCCTTGTTGCAAAGTATGCAGTCAATAACTAACCAGCAACCAACAGAATACAGAATGCCGTGCACCCAGCTGTTGCCAGTAGCGCATCAACACAAACGTATTGCAAGTACATGAAAAGAACAAAAACAAAAAGCAGCAGCAGGCCACTATTTTAATCACTAAAACTGAAAACTATCAGGTTGTAGGATATAAAGACAGACAAGACTTTAGAATTTTGCATGCTTTTACTTCACCAACAGCTGGATGAGCAAAGGCAAAAAGAGACGTGGTCATCGCCAAGGGTACCCGGACCGGCACCAGGACACGGGAGGACTGCTGGGGTGAAAGCGCCTTTTCAAGTTACATCGCCTCACGTTAGGGTTTAGTTTTTCATCCACATACCCAAAACTGCTGAAACTAAACATTCATTATGTAACTGAACAACACACACACACACACACACACACACACACACACACACACACACACACACACACACACACACACACACACACACACACACACACACACACACACACACACACACACACACACACACCAAAAAAAGGCAGTTTGCTTTCATGGCACACTGGTAAAAATCGGCTGGAGCCAATAACTCCTAAACCACGCATTCTTTGCTAATTTATAATATATACACATTTTGCCGTTAACAGATCCACCTACTGCAAAGCTCAGTATTCTCCCTGTAGGCTTTTGGGTCCAGCCAAAACGCTTTAGCTTCATGCCTTGGTCCTCCTACTTTGATTAAAAGTCAAACAAGTGCCAGAGGAGTTTAAGAGAGAGGATTTGGTTTGGCAGGGAAAAAAAGCGCTTTATTTTACTGCTTGTCATGTAGGCTTAGGACTCCCTAAGGACTGCCCATCAAAGTGGTCATAAAAACATGCCCACAATACCTCAGAGCTTCCAGCAACACACCTGGATGCACTCATGAGGGCTGTCACTCAGATTCACGAAGCTTTTAATACACCTATTCATTTCTTTTTCCTTGCTTTTCGGGGTGTGGGATAAAACGCCAGACATGATTTGTGACTAATAGAGGATTCAAAATTAGACCCAATGCATTCAAGCCACCTCCCATCACCGCCAGCTACAGGGGTACGACAGGCAAACATGTAAATGACCAGAATGATGGAGAGCCAGAGAGTGGCAGAAGTGATGCAATCAGAGAGAGATGTTGGAGTCACCCTACTCTTTAACAGGTGGAGACTATCAGGTCAGGTAGTGTGAACACATGATACATTTTTCTGGACAGCTGGCATCTCTCGTTACCACTCCTGTGTCAAGTAAAAGACAGACTGACGGAGGGTAATTGATCTTAATTATTGTGACCAGCTGAAGGTCATACTACAGACACAGAGACAGAGTTGGAGGGAAGGAGGCAGAGGCCTGTGGCATACAAATGCAGCCAAGCGCTTATCTGGAGTGGTTCTGGACCGAAAAAGGAGAACTGAGCAGCACTGCAATCTGGGTGCAAAAGATCAGCATTAAAATGACTTCAGCCAGAGATGCTGCCGTAACGCAGATCTGAACAATAAGGAATGCTATAGCAAGCCAATTAGCATTGTCGTATGTTACACTCACCCATACTGTGACCCTCACTCTGACCCCCACCCTTACACAGACATCTTCACCCTCACTAGCAGTTAAAGGGTGGGGCATTACAACAGCACTGGAAATTAAGTGCATAAGAGTTGCATGTATCCCCTGGCTCTCTGACTTGGTTGCCATGGAATAGCGATTGCTGCCCGACAGCTTCAATTTCAGGTGACAAGACAGAGATCTATAATGAATAAAGCACCAGTCACCAGGGAACTCCCTGGACTGGAACAAGAAACACTAGCAAAATGGGAGGGGAAAAAAATATAATTCAGAAAGGTCAGGGCTGCACAGATGCAGATGGGAGCTCACAGACATTTGTGAACACGCTCACATGCACATATTCCAGTAGAGCATGAGTTCCAACCGGTGTGCAGCTGTTAACTCGGCCATTAGGGTAAAATGACTTTTCTCCACTTTTGCGGAAGCCAGAGAGCCAGAGCTGCTGCAATGATGCCCAAAATTTGAATACTTTTCCCCGTTGTCAGGGAGCCAGGGATGGCGATTACTATAAACAGGCTCTCCATGTAGAAAAGAAAGAGAAATCTGGCTGAAAAGTAAAGACTAGCAACATCTGTGAACATTACCGTGAAAAGATAAAGGACAGGTTAGCTCATCTCTGAGCTTAAATAAAACTCAGCCGGTCACTGAGGGTGGGAAGGTGCAGCAACCTCACATCACAACCATAAATGTGCACGAATCGATCAGGCAGCCACTGCCTACGTCTGCACAGAGAGGTGGACACAGACCTGAACACCGCTGTACTTAAACAGCTGCGAGGGTGACTTTAAAAGCATGCGTCACAACTGGGCTCCTTTTTCCTGCAGGTTTCACTGGCAAACGAGGACAGGGACCTTTTTTCACAGGATAAGAGAGGGAAATATTTATATTACTGAACTCTTATTGTTCTTGTCGACACCACCTTCATCTGCAGTGGGGTTCAGACCAGTTTCTCTGCCTGCTCCTCCTTATGCTTGGAATCCAGAATACAAACAGTTAAAATGTACATCACAGTACCTTTTCACTTAACAGAATTATATACTGCATTTAATTCATATACATCAGATCAGGCAAAAAGATTGTAACTGCCTGATAAGGTGAACAATATTACTACAGGATTAACAGGTCATTTCATAGTGCCTGATATGTGGCTTCAAAAATGTCAGGGAATATATTTATTGAAAAAAAATGCTTTTGGAACCCAAATGTCAGCCATTCAGACAGATTTTTGCTCGATAAAGAGGTCAGTGATACATAAGGGTCACATGCACAGTTCAGTGGTGTGAATCCGCTTCGCTTTTCACCAGTGAGGCTCGAGTGCTTTACATGTGAATGTGAATCAGGGGTGTATGTGTGCTTGGCGTGGGTGGGTGGGGGGGGTTCAAGCCCATTTTTCTCCCAGCCTTTGTAGTTAAGCCAGCTCTTGCCCACTGTCTAGCTAGCTACCTCTCCCCTGTCATACAACTACCAACCGTGGAGGGAGCAGGCAAGACACAGGAAGCCAAGACGGACATCACAGCTGAACACACTTGGAGCAAAGAACCAACTGCCCTCGCTAGCATTGTGCAAACACAAAGATATCAGTAATTGGATAGTGTTGCAGTGATTGACAAGGGACAGAGTAACGCCCTTCTTCCCACCCAGAGAGCATTGCTAAGTTTTTCTGCCTTGGTCTCCTGGCCAGAAATGATTATGGCATGATCATGGGCCAACCCAACTTTTCTTCAGCCACACTTGGAAGGCCACATGTGTGTGCATGCATGCGTGCGCGAGTATTCCAGCCTTCACTCACTCCGTGATCTCCTCCGTAACCGTGTGCTCCACCTGGAGACGGGAGTTGACCTCAATGAAGTAGTGTTTCCCGTGCTTGTCCACCAGGAACTCGACTGTGCCTGCGTTCTCATAGCCCACCTAAGAGAGGAGACATGCAGTCAGGGACCTATGCACCACCACACACACACACACTAGGAGTCTCATCACACACACACACACACACACACACACACACACACACACACACACACACACACACACACACACACACACACACACACGTCTTCAAGAGACCATTTACTAAACAACTAAAGTTGCAGACTTTTGTGATGCTCTAGGCTGTGGTATGGGAAGAGTGGAGTTTACTTCAACAAAACAGACTTAATGCAGCTTCATGTTTTCAAAAGGTAAATATCAGGAGGTCCTAGATTTTATTAGCAGAAAAAACTTTATTGGTCCTTCAAGGCGATGAGATGATTAAACATTTAGAGCTGACCTTTAAAATGGCCCACCGGCTACGGGTATGATTATGAGGGAAATTTAATTTTTTAATTTTTTTTTTAAAGAGAAAAGCTGGACCAGGATCCAGGACAGCAGGTGATCTGTTACTAGGTCATTTTTTTAAAGATCCTAAAATAAACAAATTAAATAAAAATAAAACATTACACGTACATGCACACTGCTGCTGCAGGAGCTCCCATAATCCCACACCCAGCTCAGATTAATGTGTGGCACTCTGATTCTCTGTCTGGCCAGCTGTTGTCAGAGTGCCACTCTCAGACCTGTTCCGATCACATGCCTCACCTCAGCCCCAAACTCGGCTCTCGGGTCAAACGCACCCGGCTCCAACAGGGCTCAGGAAAGGAAAATCAACAATGAAGGAATTCATGGTCACACATGCACAACCCCCTAAATAAATGAGAATCACAGCAGTCTACATTTTTTACCATGCATTCTTCAAATCTGCCGCGTGTACTTAGGCATACAGGGTGGTGCTGAGATCATCTAAGCTTTCTCTAGCCCCTCTCCTACTGCCATGCATAAAACATTTTAGTGACTGAGGAAAACCTATTAAAATATTGTGTGTCTAAAGGGCATGGCAATACACTGTGTGTACATTATTCCAGTATATAGATTCTAACACACAGAACCTTAGCAGCATCAAGGTATTAGATTGTAATATATAAAATATGCAACTTGCGCAAGGGAAATGGTTGGCCTGAGAATCAATCAAAAATATGCAAAAACCTAAAACTAGTTTAGCTTATTTTTTATTTTTAATGTAAATCACCACATTTGAAATTCATTAAAATCATTACACATGAAAAAAATCTGGGTATTTTGTGTGATTTGGGAGATTCTCAAATTCTTGCTGTATAGATTTTACAACCCTGAGGCAAAACAAACACACACAAAGAGAACAAAAGTCTGAGCATATAGTGTTGCTATAGTAATCCAGCAGGCTGATTCCATAGATATGTAAATGAGAGGTTTGACGACGAGGGGCGGAGGGGCGGGGCGTGAGAGGGCAGATGGCATTCCACCGAGGAGAATAAAGTGGGGAATGCGGGCGAGCAAAACAAGTAATTACAAGTTTCACACAATTCATAATCACTTCCCTGCATCCCCAGCACAGACATTCTCGACTGACGTGGAACACTCGGCAGTCATGGGAGGTCAGAAGCATGGGTGTTTGGCAAGGTACGAAGAAAATAAGCGACAGAATGAGAAAGATGCCGTGGCGCTCGCCAGCTTCTCCACTGTTAATTTCCGCATACTCGTAGCCCTTGGTCTGGCTGGCACACACACAGACACACACACACACACACTCACTCACACAGACACAGGCTTGCCAAAGAGAAGCGAGATGAGGACAGATGATGGAAATAAGAGAGCGTAAAAGGGAGAGAAGAAAAAAGTCTAAAGGGGAATGTACGTGGGCCTGGAA
Source organism: Electrophorus electricus (assembly GCF_041902795.1). Taxonomy (NCBI): domain Eukaryota; kingdom Metazoa; phylum Chordata; class Actinopteri; order Gymnotiformes; family Gymnotidae; genus Electrophorus; species Electrophorus electricus. Next base: position 10,308,941 of record NC_137504.1, read on the forward strand.
CAAAGTGTAGCGAAGGAGCATGTCAAGGCTGCGATCCCCAACCTGTGCCCAAGACTTTTAGAGCTGCAGCTGTCACCATGGCAACTAACGTCACAAAGCAAAATACAACCGACTTCCAGAGCAGTCTTCCTCGATTAAAAAATAAATAAATAAATAAATTCTCCCATTAAGAGTGTTTAACACGAACACCTTATTTAATTTCTGACCGCCTGGGAAGAAGAAAATGGGCAAACTGCAAATTATGACAAATAAAAGAGTATTTACGAGACTTTTCCCCTGCTCTGCATGCTTAGTTATAACTTTGGCAAACATTTATCGCACTAGCTTTTAGCTGTTTCTTAACGCAGTTACCCACTAAAGGAAGATAAGAGACCAAAGCAAAAAGTGTTTCAGCCCCAAAAAACAGAGGGTGGGGCTTGCGCCTTCCCTGACTAATGACCTGCTTGCCTTTTACTCCACGTTTTCCTACGCCCCACTGAAACGGCAGAAAGGGGAGGGGGGTGGGGGTAAAAAAATGAACAAACAAACACCCCCAGGACGGGCAGTGTAAGACATTAAGATCAGTCTGCACCTATTCAAATTTCACAACAAATCATTGCCACTCCGAGCTACAACCAATTAAGCAGCAAGGTTCATGGAGCTCAGAGAGGGTAAGAATGCAGAAACTGAGAGAACGCAAGACCAGACAGGATGCCTCCGAAGGTCAGAGGGCCATGGAACACCCCAAAACAGGAGAGAGCTGCCACGGCTGGTGTTTAGCCCTGGCAGTAATTGGGCAAATCACTTAATTCAATGGCATATCATTTGTCTTTCAAAAGCGCAGCAGACTGACGTTCTAATGCCTGATAAAGGTCAATTCAAACAGAATTAAATTGTGTTGGTCTTCTACTTGAGTAAAGGGCTAAATGATCAAACATGGCATTTGCGTTTCTCTGATACAAGCAGATGATGAAACATGATGAAAGCACTTTCCCTCAGATTTGTGCACCTTAAGCTGCAGACACACACATGCACATGTACGCTCAACACCCCCCCCCCCAAAAAAAAAAAACATTCAGTAGAGACACCAACACTTCTGCATGAATCAGATGAAGGTCAAAGCATAAGAACCAAGTCATAGGTTAACGAAACCTAACCACAGACCCTTTTAGACTGTAGCCTCTATGGCACAACCACATGTTAAATGAGGCATATATACGCACCAACAAAGCGATGTACAATATTTCGGTTTTAGAAAAAACATCCAGTCAAGCCTGGCTAGCAAATGTGTTTCATGACACAACACAATGTAAGGATGGAGCACTACTGAATAAGCTCCTTCAGCGTTTCCCCACAAGTCGACAGCACCGAACATCATGTAATATTAACCTCTACACCTTCTAACCGATCTACCGAGAGCTAAATTTAGAGCATTGTGTGCCGAGGAGGTGAAAGAGAGATGGCCTTCCTTCGACACAGCTAAAGCAAACCTTGTATCTTAGACTTGGAATTTTTTTTATTTCTATCTTTATTTTAACAAAAGGAGAGAATGGCTATTCTAACATCACACTAAACAAAAGCAAACTGCAGCAAATTAGTGGTCACTTAACATGGTGACTAGCGTATGATATAAATGATGTCGCTATAGATTGGCTGTGAGCTGGAGGCCATGATGACCTAAACTACTCTTCATAGAGTCAGTCACTGAAAGACTCGGTCACTGAGCCTGAGAGACAAACAGCAGCTCAGCGATAACTCGCTGGCTTCATAAGAACACGCAATTCCAGCCTGTAAGTAGCGAGAGTGCCCCGATGAGGCGTTTTCTTCAAACTCTGCAGAGGCTCTGAAAGGCTTCCGACTGTCCAAATCAGCGCAGACACGTCCAGTGACGGGACTGACAAGTCCACATGCCGCGCCAAACATTCTCTCCATCCTGGCTTCCGTCTTGTCCTCCCTCCGCCATACGACTGAACAGATGGGGCAAGAATTTCTCCCTTTCTGCCCAAATCTCATCTTTGCAGAGACCCTTCGGTTCTCACTTGAGAGAGGCACGTGCATGCACGAGCACTCATTACCTCATCCAGACACTACCTACACAAATGTCAGTGTAGTTATACTTCCCCGTGTAAGCGATCAGTAAAGAGAGACAGTGGAACGCAGTGGTCTGTGGTCACGACTGGTACGTACAGTACATGTGTCGTTATGTGTGCGCACCGATACAGGTAGCGCGTGCGCACACATAACGACATGTACTGTGTTGAAAGACGTAAATAAGAACAGATGTTTTCAATTAAATAAACGGGTGTGTTTGCATTTTTCTGTATTTACTGCGTGGAGTCTTTAGCAGAGTGGAATTATGCACGTTTATCTTCTACTTCTGTATCTGGATCTACCAGATGCATGAAATGATTCCTGTTCATATGCCAAACTCCCAAAATGCACTTGCGTTTTAGTGGGTAGGAGTCTGAATGAGAACCTCTAAACAGGGGTTAGTGATGAGAATTCTGATTTAACAGACTAATAGAAACTTTCAACAAGTGCGTGATGTCACTGAAAAACCAGAAAGCGCTTATGCTCTCCCTCTTGCTCAGGTGCACTCACACAGCCCTTTCCCCCTCTTAATGCAGTGAGTGGAATGTTCAGTAATTGCTACAGACCATGACATTTGCAAATTGCGGTCATACTGAAAAACAGGAAATCTAAACGAGCATACTAAATGAGGAATGAGGAGACCATTAAAACTAGTGGCGACACATTAAAGAAATGGTTCAGTATTTTTTTTTAATCCATGTATTATTAAAATGTTGTTCCCTCATCCTTAATAAAAGCAAACAACCCTTATAATAGCACAGCCTCACTGATAGACTTAGTATTATGGCTTTTCACTAGGGATTAAAAACTGTAATTTTAGAACCCCCCCCCCCCCCCCCTCCAAAAAGAAAAAGGTAACGCTTACAGTGTTATACTGTCTAGAGATCTTGTTGGGGGAAAAAAATTGTTGGAAAAAACAATCCTTCACAAAGCATGCTTCACATTAGGTTTAATTTGTGCTGCCTATGAATGCAAGTTTAAAAGTGGTTATGATGAACTGCAAAACTTCCAATTTAAAAAAAAATAAAAATTTAAAACAGGACATTACGGCTGACTATTATTCACTGCACTGTGAACAAAAATTCTTTTCAGAAAAAAGGTTTTTGCCAAGGGGGAAAAAAAAGCCATCCTTTAAGATTCACTCTCAGGTGCATACTGATATCTTCAGTCTGGAGCTCAGCATTCTTCACCAAAAAACTTCTTTCAAAGAAGCGAAATGAATCATGTATATTAAATTTTTTTATATATATATATATATATATATATATATATATATATATATATATATATAAAAATCAGAAATAGAGAACTCAAAAAGCTTGAGAAATACTAAAGGGCTGAAAGAAGAGCTAAAGAAGATGGGGGGTGGGGTGGGTGAGGGCCACTGTGGTTCCCATGGTAATCGGAGCACTAGGGGCTGTGACCCACAAATTGGGAGAATGACTCCAACAGATCCCACGAACAACCAAGATCGCCGTACAGAACGGTGTAGTCCTGGGATCAGTCAAGATAATACACGGGACTTTCAAGCTGCCGAGATATATCGATCGATCGATCGATCGATCGATCGATAGATATCTCTATCCATCTATCGATCTATCTATCCACATCTCCACACACACACACACACACACACACACACACACACACACACACACACACACTTTTTTTGATGCACACATTAAGTGGACATTATGAAATTATTAAGCACATTTATAACTTTTAAAATATCCTAGCCAGAACACTGCAGGCCTGTAAGTACATCAAATAAGCAAGCAAGGGTTTAAACATTCACAAGAATCTCGGTTCCAACCACATAAATCCAAACCACTGAGTAAGATACAGGCTCCATTGTCTGCATGGACATCCCTTGAAGTCTCTTTTACCCTCCACCATTTCAGCCCCCTACACACACACCTGATGAATATGAGCTATAAAACCCGACAGGCTTGCCCATCAGTAACAGACCGATAGACTGTTGCTCTTTTTGGACAGCTACTGACTTAGTCAGTCATTCCAAATGTACAGCATACTGCTGTCTATATACCAGTTACTTAAAGGCAGCCAGTACTACCATGGGTAAAATTCAGTGGTTTAATAAAGAAAGCAAGTTATACACAAACAACTCAAAAACACAAAGGTTAAAATTGCCCTGAAATTATGGAGAACATTTTCCATTTCAAGTGGGTTGTTCAGCATTGCCTTTCCTATTCATGTCTTTGATCAGTACACAGAAATGTTTACAAACATATTGCAGCAGCTCAAAAATACTAAACCTCAGAAAGCGCCAGTGGTGCAGTGTTGCATGCATGATTGCTCATGTGTGACATCACCACTGGCCAGCCTCTGTGAAGCAGCCATAAAAAGCCATATTTTATGATTACCAAGAGTGCCCCAGTGTTAACTTTGGGATACATATACAAATAAAAATGAAAGATAGTGGGGAGGGGGGTGGAAGGTAATGGGCAAATTTTACACCAGAGGTTTCCAAGAAGCTGCTTGGTGACAGCATCTTTTGTTAAAAAAAGTACTATCCAAATGAAAGGGAGCCGAAGTGAATACTGGGTTCAAGGATGGATGTGCATATGCACATGTAGCACCAGCACGTCTCTCGCTACTCTCTCCCCAGGCATTGTTGCTAAGCTTGGCATCGCTCGCCCCAGCTAGAGGCGCCTACGGAGCCGAAGAGCAATTAGCCGGGCATTCTGCCCCGCCGCGCGGCATCTAACGAGCGGGCGAAGAGTGGGCCGCACGCAGGCCGCTGAAGACTGCTTTGACCAGCTGCGAGCCACATTCTCACATGCCCCCGAACAGCTGGAGTCTTCTTGAGTCGCGCTATAATCTTATCTCCATGAGCAACGGCAGTTTTCACCGCTGGCATAGCCTGAGAAAAAGCTCGGCCATGCGGCTGGATGCTGCTTCCATCCAGCAGCCTGTGTGAATGGGACACTTTGATGACAATTTCGTTCAAAGAGTCACAGCAGTGCCATCTGGTGTTGGAAAGCGTATTCTGTACCTTACAGAGGCTTTGGGTCCCGTCACCCACCTGAGCCTATACATTCGACTATTCTTTTAAGAAAAATGTCAGTAAACACAGAAAAAGAAAAAAAAACTTGAACAAGATCTGCTAAAACTGTTTTCAATAGGAGCTAATTAGAAAGCAATTTCCCTGATCTTTCAGTGAAAAATAAGCCGTGGTTCCTTTATCCCAGCAAAAAATTTTATTTCGCTACAAGGAACATTCAAGGACTGAACACAATACAGCACAAGGACAAGCAGGTGAGTGCACTACATCTCATAGCAAACACTTGAAACCAGGCACACAGCCAAGGACTGAAGTATGTTCCTCAGACCTCTATCTGAGGAAATGCTGTGGTGTTAAAAAGCCTTCATCAAGAGGTCATGGTCAAAACCCTATGTGCCAATACGCTTATGCATACCTGTTTGGCCAGGTTCACGGAGTCTGCGGTGAGTCGGTCTCTGAGGTGGGGGTCGAGTTGCGTTGCTGGAGCAATCTCCACCACCTTCTGGTGCCTCCTCTGGATAGAGCAGTCCCTTTCATACAGGTGAATCACATTCCCATATTTATCGCCTGTAGAACAGCATGTCACAAAAACAATGATGTGGCTGATCTCATTTCACAGAGAGATCACCTGCTACTGTAGCAAAAAATTAATTTAAAAAACTATTCTGTTGATCTCATCAAAGCACGACTGGGGGAACAACTGTCGCATACTAATTAACAAGAGTTCATCTGTCTGCCAGGGCACATGCAAAGATCCAAGTAGCTGTATTTTAATTAATGGTTACAACAAATCACACTGAGCCTGAAAGCATGCTCCTTGTTAAATTATTCACTGTAAGTATAATTTTCATTTTCAGTCAGAAGGCAATCAGGACTTTAGAGAGAGACTAAGGGGGGTGGAACAACAATCACCCCATTTACTGACAGAGATGTAATTAAAAGATAACGTCACTCATAAAAGTTGCCACAAACAGTGGGCTGAAACAGAGGTACTTTTCAACATCCTTGTAACAGACTGAGCAAGGATAATCTTTTAACAACCACCTAACTCACCCAGGATTTGCACCTCTATGTGTCTTGGCTTCTCAATGAATTTCTCCACAAACAGGGCTCCGTTGCCAAAGGCAGCCAGGGCTTCTGAGTACGCCCGCTGGTAGTTCTCTTCAAGCTCCTACACACATGCGCGCAGACATGCATGCAATCTATTGTCACTATACCCGCAACAGATTTTTTTTTTTTTTTTTTTTTTAAAAAAGCACAACGTCTTTCTCTTTCCCATAGGATAGAAAGCTCCTGGTTATCTGGAGGGCTGGGGTGTATGCTAAACCCCCAGAGAGAGCAGGAACTGAGACGCGAGAGTCATCTGGCACAGAGCGGCTCACCTCGTACTCACGAACCACCCGCATGCCGCGGCCCCCACCTCCATACGCTGCCTTGAAGATGATGGGGAAGCCGTAGGTGTTACAGAACTCCTGCACCTCCTGCAGGGAGGAAATGGGAGCGTCTGATCCAGGGACCACTGGGACACCTGAAGGGAGAGGACAGAAGAGGAACATGCACAGTATTTCCCAATCCCATACGCACACACTCATGGGTTCAAGTTTCTCCCGATTGTCACTAAGCTCCCACGGACAAAACAGTTAAATATGTTAATTAAGGCCGACCGGTTGATCGATGATGGGAATGGCCATACACGTGTGTAGCAGTCATTTAAAAATGTTAGCAGCGACACTTCATTGGAAATTCTGCCTAAACATTTAGTGCCATCATAACCAGACTAAGTACCAGAACCTCAAGGCAAGCAAGATCATCGGAGTGGACAGCTCCCATATCGTACCCAGTGAGTAAAGGCGGTGAGCCTTACCAGCACGGATCGCAATGGCACGGGCCTCCACCTTGTCCCCCATCTTTTGGACCACTTCAGGAGCTGGGCCAATGAAGCGCACGCCGGCGTCAGTGCAGGCCTGGGCGAAATCTGCCCTCTCAGACAGAAAGCCATATCCAGGGTGGATGGCGTCCACGTCGTTCTCCTGAGAGAAGTGGGCACAAACAAAAAGCAGCTCCCTCGCTCAGGTCGCCTAGTACTGCAAATCAACAAGGCACCAATAACTTAAAAAAAAAAAAAAAAAAAAAAAAGTAGCTGCATGGCCATCACAAGCACAAGAAGCAGAATGCTTGGATGAACCTTAGGGGGGCGGAATTCAATCTACCACTTCAGATCAATCTCAGACTGATGGAAGTGGCTGTCGAAGCCGAGCACCCGAAGCAAGAAGCGAAACTATAACGCCACCTTCAGACACCCTTTTCAGACTAGGTTTTAGATCCAAAATCAACCTAGAGTGGCATCTGAGGATTCCTGCCCACCCTCAGTGGGTTTTAGGGTATTTACACCCCTTAATCACTTCTCATGTGAATGGCATAAAGGTCATGAGAACTTAATCTGGTGTTAAACGGCATGTTATTTTACACGCTCACGCCAGGGAGTCCTTTATGGCATAGCACATGATGTGCATGAATCTTGCATCATTTTGTGTTTGACACCAGAAGTTTTAACTTTTTACAGCAACCTTATTGTACCAAACCTTACGTGTAATGCAACATGGTAAGTGTAACTTGGGCATTTTTTATCTTATTTTGAAAATTACAATTAACAATTCTGACCATTCTAGCATGTGTCTTACACAGATGGATTTTGCCATTTGCAATAAATGGACACATTTACAATAATTAGATACTGAGGTTGCTGCAGAAAGACTGGAACTCCTGTGTTATAAGGCACCAGTCCTGACCTTGGCCACTTTGATGATGTCGGGTATGTGAAGGTAGGCAGCAACAGGGGGCAGGCCCTTGCCGATGAGGTAGGCCTCGTCCGCCTTCTGCCTGTGCATCTGCCCCGTGTCCTGCTCCGAGTACACGGCCACTGTCCGGATCCCAAGCTCCGTGCACGCCCGGAACACCCGGATGGCAATCTCTCCTGTTTTATAAAAATCAACCCCTTGGGTAAAAACTTTTGAAATAAGCTAGAGTCTCTGGTTGAAGTGTTTGTTTATTTATTTGAGATCTGTAAAGCTTGAAAGCTAAACAAGGAGACAGAGAGAAGTGAAAGCTGACCTCGGTTTGCCACCATGACCTTTTTAATGGGCTTGTACTCCAGTGTCTGTGGCGAGGTGTGAGCAGAGCGTGAGAGATGGCAGGCCCTGCGAACGGCCAACACGCTCAGAGCCACATGCCTCCCCCGCATGTTCAGCAGCATCTAGAGAGAGAGAGAGAGAGAGAGAAACACACACACACACACACACACACACACACACACACACACACACACAGCACCTTAATGAAAGAGCTTTTAAGATATGGTGTGATTGTTATAAAGGCATTAAGTGACAAGAGTTTTGGATAGCTGCTCTGAGTGTTTACCAATTAGCCATTCTGATAAGAAAGCGGCACTGGGCTTGAGCGAGAGAGAGAAAGAAGAAAGACAACGCATGCTCGCGCAAGTGCAGTCGCCAGAAGAACAGCCCATGAAAACCCAGGGGCTGAACAGTAACACAGTGGACGGAAAATTACTGGTGCACAAACAAGAGTGTTCAACAAAAAGTTGGCAAACTCAAACACCAAACTCTGATTCAAGCAAGCTTCCTTTACTGAGGGCCTTCCACCAATCCAACACGGTTATTCTGTACAGCCATAGGCCTTTGCCCCGTGTTGCCACACAGGGGGAAACCTACAGCAGTGCCAGCTCCTCTGGCCCTCCCCCTGCTGGGACACCACACGGTCACACGGAGCCCAGATTACAAGACAACACTGTTCCACTGTTACTTGATCACGCTGAAGGAGAAGAGTGCAGCCAGGGGGGAAAAAAAAAATAGCACACCTGAATCAACAGCACATCTAAAAATAATAATAATAATAATAATAATTAGAGGAATGTGACCCATGTAGAGGGCCGAGTGACGAGGAGAGACGAGGTCGCTCTTCTACAAAGGCATAAATCAATGCATTTCGCTTACGAAGTGGGAATGTTTTAACATGTGGCAGAGCGGACGCGTGTGTTAAGGCATGAGGCAACATACTTGATTCATGTTGGCCAAGCACTGAACACACACGACCAAAACTAAACAACGAATAGAGAAAACATGGCAATAACCCCACCCCCACAAAAGTCCGACTGACAGCAGAGAAAGCACAATATTCACAATACAGGCCTTGAAGGAGAAAAGCCAACAAAGGGCAATATGGCTACAAGTTGGCATTTCATCACAACTCAGCTGACTCTTTTTGTAAGTGTACCCAGTTTAATCACAGGAGTACATTTAAAAGCTTGTACAATTTCATTCCAAACTGGCCAGACTGGCTGGCCGGCCAAGTTCTCTGGCTGTTCTCTCCCTGACTAAGGATCACATTCCCCTGCAGATCAACAGTATACCAATTGTGCTGACCGCCCCCCCCCCCCCCCAAAAAAGAAGAAGAAGAAGAAGAAGAAGAAGAAGAAGAAGAAGAAGAAAGGAGAGTTCAGAATGAATAGAATGTGCAAAGAGAAAGTAAGAAGCAGAAAATTGGATGGTCATCACCAAAATAGAGAGTTATGATGTTCTAGCAGTCTGAGAAGTTGTATAATTCTGACGGCATTCTCTCTGGGTAATCAGGCTTGACAAATAATGGGAGCTTGTTGTGTGGACCTATTTGGTGGTGAAAACAAGAGTTGCCCAGCCACCCATAAGCTAACCGGTTTTGGTAAATCCCTTCAGTTGGCATTCTTTTTCTTTGTGGAGAGCAAATATGTGAAATACAAGACATTCATTATCTTTAATAGTAAACTGAAGAGATATTCCTAGGCAATACGATAGATTGGTAGTTGCACCAATACCGATACGACTGAAACCTTTTCCTCTATGATCAGCGGCATTTATTTAAATGTATTCTTTTGGTGAGTGGAGACGGAGGTTGATGCTCAACTATTTACATTCTAGTGGGCTGTTATGGCCACGCTAACAACCTGAGTCGACAGAGAGTCAGGTTTCTCCCCCCCAGACATCTGCATAAGATCAGATCATCTGGCACCTGCTTGTCTACATATGCCATGAGTCAAAAGGAGAAGCATTTACTGAGCTGTTGCCTTCCCATGTCCAAATCAAAACAGCATCAATATTTCAGATTTCACAGCAATCTTGATACTGCTAAAGAACTTTTTTTTTTTTTTTGGTGAAAATGAAAACAAAAGTTAGATTTTAAGAACCAGCATCATATTTCAGTCCTTACCCAATCACCTAAATTCAGGGTCATATCCAAAAGGACCTGACATTTTTCAAAAATCCAACTTTTTTGACAGCAGAGAAAGCACAATATTCACAATACAGGCCTTGAAGGAGAAAAGCCAACAAAGGGCAATATGGCTACAAGTTGGCATTTCATTACAACTCAGCTGACTCTTTTTGTAAGTGTACCCAGTTTAATCACAGGAGTACATTTAAAAACTTGTACAATTTCATTCTGCCAAACTGGCCAAGTTCTCTGGCTGTTCTCTCCCTGACTAAGGATCACATTCCCCTGCAGATCAACAGTACACCAATTGTGCTGACCCCCCCCCCCTCAAAAAGAAGACAGTTCAGAATGAATAAAATGTGCAAAAGGAAAGTAAGCATTTGAAAATTGGATAGTCATTACCAAAATAGAGTGTTATACAACCTCTCAGACTGCTAAAACATCATATTTGACGGCATTCTCTCTGGGTAATCAGGTTTGACAAATAATGGGGGCTTGTTGTGTGGACTTATTTGGTGGTGAAAACGAGAGAATCCGTGAGCTGAGAGGCACCTCCAGTGACTTGAACAGCCCTGCCCAGCCACCCATAATCTATCCAGTTTTGGTAAACCCCTTCAGTTGACATTATTTTTCTTTGTGAAGAGCAAATGTGTAAAATACAAGACATTAATTATCTTTAAAAGCAAACTGAAGATATTCCTAGGGAATATGATAGATTGGAAATTGCACCAATACCCTACAATTGAAACCTTTTCCTCTTTGATCAGCTGCATTTTTTAAAAAGATTCTCCTTGATGAGTGGAGACAGAGCACCAATATGATGCTCAGCCTTTTAAATTCTAGTGGGCTGTTATGGCCACGCTAACAACCTGAGTCAGTAGAGTCAGGTTTCCCCCAAGACATCTGCATAAGATCAGATCATCTGGCACCTGCTTGTCTACATATGCCATGAGTCAAAGGAGAAGCATTTACTGAGCTGTTGCCTTTTCATGTTCAAATCAAAACACCAGCAATATTTCAGATTTCACAGCAGTACTGATGATACTGCTAAAGAACAGTGTTTTCATTTTCACAAACCTTTTTGCAGTCAGTGGCAAACATAAGTTTAAGGAATTTTTCTTTTCTCTTAAAAACACTGACCTTATTTCAGAAGTAAAGGAGCCATCCCCATTTTCCCATATTAAAAAAAAGGAAAAAGAACCCACAAATATTCCAAAGGTTCCCAACAAAAGATCACCATAAGAAAAATGTACATGGCCTATAACCAAAAAAAGGCAAACATGCCATGAAGGTAGCATTTTTGGCTTAAAGATAAACATCAAACAATGCAACAAGATATTTAAACAGGAACATATCAAGCTGAAAGTTTGTTTATATTATGTACTGTGCTGCATGATAAAATTATGAAAACATATCAAAAAACAGCAACATTATATGTTGATATTAACATGCCAAAACGTATGCATATCGTTTTCAGGAAGGAAAAGGATTTGTTTGTGTGTTATTTGTTTGTTTGCCTTTTCAATAAAGTGTAAAACAAATTCAGACCCCACTAGAAAAATTCATCTTCCTTACTGGAAGTCCAAAAGAGAACCATCTAAAGCAGAGTTATTGGCTAAATCAGCATAAAAACGTAAAACAACTGCAAAGTCAAGAGGACTGGCTGCAACTTTAATTCTGTTCAATGTGCGAACGGACAGCTTTCAGGCCTTTACCATGCTTAGTCAGTCTATGGTCTGTATTAAACACTATATGAATGCAGTTTCGGCAAACTATACAATTATGCCTTGGAGTGACAGTAGCAATTTGGTCTACCCTGTTATCATTGGAATAAGTTTCGCTGAAGTTCTAGCAACACATGTATTTAAAAAAAAAAAAGAAAACTAAAGGAGAGAGAGAGGCTAACAAGCAAAAACAAACTTGCAGCAAATAAGTTAGGCAGGAGAGTGCACCAACTCTGGAGGTAGCGTCATGTTCTTCACAATTCTGGAAAATGTAATACCCCGTTTTCATTTGTTATACGGTTAATAAATGACAGAAATCGTCAATAAACCGTTTGTTAACATTTATGCAGTGAGTCACAGCCACAGAAAATACTAGCATTAACATATTTCACGTTGGGACGGTCTTTACAGTACGTAGGTAGGCCAACACATCAGCTTTAGACGTTCTATGAAAGTAACGCTTTTAGGTCAACTGAAATGGCTACAGGAACTAGCTTGCTACCTCTTTTTTTTATTACAAAGATTACAAGTACAATACGTACAAAGGAAACGATGGACTGCTTCCATTTTAACATGTGGACACTAACTTCAGTCGTGTGACTGATATAGTCCGAAGGGGGGAGTCTTACCTCGTCTCGTGAAAATTACGTGCCTCGGCTTCTATCCCGAGTTTCAAGAAACGTCAGACCTGCGAAGCCCAGACCCGACCCAATACGTAACGTTTTCAGAATAGCAACTTTACTCCAAAAAGGTCTGAAGTACCACGATATATTCACCAAATCCCGCGCTCGGTTTTTTAAATTACTCTGAATTCTAGAATTTTTCACGATTAGGCGTGCACGCAACTGACAGAACCAAACCCTCCGAGGATGCCCTTATATTTAGTGACGATGTGCATCCAGGGCAAATAAACAGTCAAGGTAAGGATTTTTTTTTAAATGGTATCAAAATGATGGCATCAACCCTAAATTAATTGATTCTGGTTTTCATTGCGCGTAGCCCCACATAACTAACTACGATACTTTTCTTGAATTAGTAATCCACCCGTCTGCGTACCATTTCTCTATTGGTTAGCGGTAGCACCCAGAATTCCACGCCTTTAATATAGTCATTGATATAATTGGCTGCCTTTGACAACGGACTCACACTATTCGTCTAACCAGCTGTCACTCAGCAAGCGCTTCGTACGTGACACCTCATTTGAATATATTTATTGCGTTCTACTAGACTGTTGGGACAAAATGGCCCGATTAATCTGTGCTATGGTCAACCTGAAATGGCTTCATACGCTTTATATAATGGGACATCAGGTAATGAAGCTATGGATTAAGGTATATTATACTAATACTGCTTTTAATGGAACTAATTTCAAAAGGTAGTCCTACCGAGCCCTCCATCTTTCAAAGGAAATGCACTGACTGCCTACCAATTATTTAAATAATGAAGTGGACGAAGCTTTTACTTTTTAAGAATAGGGAATACGCAAATTAACAACCGTTCCATCTTTGTGGCCCACATACAACAGCAAAACGTGACAACAGAAATTGGTGCATAAAGCGAATGAAACATTACCAGAAAACGAACCATTAAAATACGCAACACATCACATGCCCCATAACTCATAATTAAACAATAATACGTGATAAACGTCGAATGACAACAAGTTAACATTAACGCACAACACAAAGCGTCTTGCACGTTCGCCACTAGGTGCTGAAGGTTTAGTCTGAATTCCTTGACACGTAAAATTTGTATCTGCGCAAGCGTCAACAAAGCAGATACTAGAGTTTTATATAAAAAAAAAATCTTGTTGTAAATAGAATTTACAACATTTGTTTAGCATGCAGAGTGGCTGATGATTTTTTTTGGGGGGGGGGGCGGGGGCGGCGATAATGGCATTTACTAATTACTAATCTTTTTCTTATGGGCTGCAAAGGAGTCTACCCAGCTAAAATAAGATAAACTTCAGGGTAACGTTAGTTCTTGGATTAACTGTTAAAGCATGAGGCCAGACTCATCTTGGTTCACAGGCTGTCATAAGAATACTATTTAATTCACTGTTGTTACAGATGAACAGTCATTGCCCCCTCTGCACCTCAAAGATGATAGCAATCTGACTCCTTGGTGTGTATGCATCAGTGTTTAATATTTATTAAAATTATCCTTAAATACATTCAGTCTTAGTTGTTTGTTTGTTTGTTTGTTTGGATAAATGTCTTTCAAGATTATATTTTATACAGTTTTGTGAGTGTCACAATGAAATACAATGTAGCTAGGTGAGTCTAGACTTCACAAGTCAAATGTGATGCAATATGACACTTCCATAAAATTAACTGTAACTATTCTATGTAATTACGGAAACTATGGATTAGGACAAGCGCCAGCTCGGGGAAATATGAAATCGCCCATGGTCTGACAGCTGAGCAGTGTCCATGGATGTGATTCATATGCACCTAACACTTTGGTTAAAACCCCATCACATGTGAAAAGGACTAATAACAGCCTATAAAGTATAGTTGTAGAATGTACATAATAAAATATTTACTACTTTGAACAAAATACATAGTACTACCATTCATTATTATTTAAAATATATTAATTTTACATATCCTCTCTTTTACAGCACATAGGAATTAACTGTTATGTCAGATCTCTTAGCAAAGATCAAGAGATCTTCTTGTAGCAAGTTCAGCATAAACTGGATTAAAGTTCTGAACTAATTTGTGGGACTGAGCAGTTTGAGATTTTAAGAGTGTTTCATATGACCCAGTGCATGAAATGCTGGTGAACTTATCATTGACTAAAATGAAATGAAAATGCAAATGCAATGATCAGTGGTGGTCTCAACCCAGGAGTTTCTGAACCTCCTAATGTACAATTTAAATCACATGCACCACAAAGATTTTTGTTTTTGTCATTTTTGGCATATTAATGACAGTTCCTGATGACATTTTTGAGATCTAGAAATAAGCTTTCAGTGATGGATGTTATTAATGCTCTGGATGGGCATATGTCCACTTTTAGCCTGTTCATGTACTATAAAGATAAGTAGATATCTGCATCATTAAGCACTATCTTTGAGGTTCAGTAGTGAAGCAAGAAGCTCCAGATGACAGGACACAAATGTACTGAGATACTGGAAAGAGCACTGCTTGACACTGAAGGTTTCGTGTATTTCTAAGCTTGACATATTATTTCCAGGACATATACAGTATGCCCATTGCTTGGACAATGGGAGCAATTTTAGCTGGATCCACTTGTCTTTTTTTTCAGGACTCTCCCTATAAATGGGTAAATATTAAAAATGATTTGAGGCAGTAACAGAAATCTACAAGTTAATGAAGTAAAGCACTTAATTTTATTTGAATCTGCAGCCAACATATTATTTTCCCAACTCTCAACAATGGAACTAAAAAAGGTTTGTAGCACCAAATATAAGTTATTTTGGGTCCCCAGGTGATTTAAGAAGGACAACATGAAACAGACTTTATTTCCTTGTTAATTCATGTGCTTAGTAATATTTTTGCATAATTAATACATTAAAAAAAAATTACGTTTTTTTTTCTGTAGTCCTCCATCAGAGTGCATTAACTTACCTTTAAAACATCTTATGATTTTGGCTACATCTCAAAGGCCAAACAGGCAGGGAAAAATATGTATTAACCAATAATACATCACATTTTCACAATCCAATCAAAAATAAGATCAAGTCAGACCACAGAATATCCTGTTTCATGTTGAAATATAACAGATTATGGAAGGCAAATGTGCTATGGTTTTGTTTAAAAAAAACAACTAAAAAAATTGATTTCTCTTTACCTCCAGGAATAATGTTTAAATCTGTACTTTCTTTTGTATTGGCTCCGAGATCTGTGATGGGTGGGTCAAAACCTTGCTATTCTGGTGATTTGGCATGATGAGTCCAGGCTTATAACACATCCTCAAACCTTGTTATCTATCTGCACAGTACACATTATTTAGGGCAAAGCATATTTTGCCCCAACAGTATATATTGGATGACATCCAGAATCATTTACTTTTTGCAGATAATTTCATAAGAAAATGAAAGACTGGGGTGGGAACATAATATACCTTTAATATAAACAGACAGGTAGTAGACTACATCACATCAGATTTAACAGAGTGAGGGGTGCTGTAGAACTTCCTGTATTTATTAAAATTTATACAAAATTGCATCAAGCACATGTTCTCCTGGTTGCTTTTCAAACAATGTCTTTATCTGGGCATTTAAAAGACCCATCCAAATGTGAGCCCTAAATGTAGGCTACACTTGCTTATCCTTTTGCTTGAATTTGATGTGAGCCCGAATCATACATTTAAATTTGGTTTATAAGTATGACAGCAGGTAGTGTTTATCACAAATTCTACAATACAATTTTTTAATGTACTTGCATGTGCATCCCAATTGTGTACTACACACTGATCTTAATAGTAGGGGTTTGGCAGGTTAGTACACAAAAAATTAACATCTTACTGTTTCGTATCAACAGGAAGTAATGATGCCTTGCTATGCCAACATGCGTCAATGCAAGCTGTGTTACATTCGGTATAGGTAGCCATTAAACCTAAAATAGTTATATCTGATATTCTACCTCATTTATAAATATGGACATGTTAACCTAGCTAAATTTAGCTGCCATCAGCTAACTAGTCAGCTAATTCGCTTGCTTACAAATGCCAAACACTGAGCGAGGTGGCTAGTGTGGCTAGCTAAATTACACAAATTAACATGTACCACAAACAGCGTTCTTACTAAAATAGTAAGTATTTATTATTCTACTTATTTTACTTAAAAGAAAGCTAAGTTGCCACATTTAAACATGCATTCTCCTGCCACACACGTTAACAAACGTATCACTTTCCGCCATTTTTTTCAAAATATTCCAGACGTGAGTAGCTCCTCCCTTTCCGGTTTATATCGCACTATGGGACAATAGTGTCCATTCAAACCATGCTCAAAAATAGCTTGTTCCAAGTATTCATAGATTTTATAAAATACTCAACACTGACATTTTTAATTATAACACACACAAAAATTAGTATTAGCTATTAGTACTTAAATGGGATGCACCCATGGACAATATTACTTTCTATTTGTTAAATAAAAAAATAGAAACACAATCTTTGAATGCCTAGATTTGAGGTTGGAGACTTGAAGCTCCTAATCATGTTTCGACTACACAAGCAATTGTGCTCATATGCTCAGATAGCAACTGTTTTTGCTCCAACCTCCACACATTCCAGCCGAACCTGAATCTGGTTTTAAAAAAATCTTGCAAAAGACCCTACTTATGAACTTATGCAAGATGTGTTATGCAGTGTAATGATATACAGCACATTGCATTTTGCAACTCAGAACAATTTTAGTTAGTGACAGGCAGTCAGTCAGGAAGATTAATGTGTGTTCTAGCTGGTGAGCCAGAGAACCGACGTGTCGGTCCGTGGGCCAGCACACATTAACCACCTGGAAGACTCAGGTTTGAGAATGAGGTGTGGATACTGCCCTCAGCCTTTGCCACAGCATGTACAACAGAAATGACAAGATAACAGTAGAACAAGCTACTTATCCAATAATGCATCTAGAATTACAACACCAGAGTCTAAATTTAGAAACAAGTCCCAGAAGTTTATTTAGCAAGTTTAACAGTTCTGCAATGGAACACAATCTTCCCTATGACATTATGAGCAGAGTAAAGGAAGGATGCTTTTCCAGTGATTAAGCCTAGTGTTGAACTACTGGAGATTAATTGAGGAAATTCTGTGAGTCCAATGTTAACCTTAACCATTCTCTGGAAAACCAGCCCTTGGAATAAACAGTTAAAATGACATTTAAAAAAATACATTCAGAACAGTAGAAAAGACTCAGTACAGAGGATGCAACATCACAAGCATGATACATGATGCTTCCTGCAGGCACCGTCCATGTAGATGCCTCCATAGTGCATTTAAACCTACAACTTTAGGTAATAGTTGCTTGTTTCAATTTAAAAGTAGTTGTGAGAAAATTAGGCAGGTGCTACATCAAACATGGCACTTCCCACTTTGCCTGCAAAACTACATAGGCAATCATATCGAGAGAGAGAGAGAGAGAGAGAGAGAGAGAGAGAGAGAGAGAGAGAGAGAGAGAGAGAACACTGCCTACAAAATCAACTTCTATTGCAATACTCTCAAACAAGCTCTAGGTTGTGAAAGATGCTTTAGACACACACAGAGGCAATTTCCTGCAGGGAGAATCGTGTATCCAGCTTAGATTTAAGTGAGTTTTACTCCCCCTCCCACCCCAATCCAGAAATGGTCCACTAAAATAAGATACATGACATGGATATGGACACAGTGCAGCATCAAAATATAAGACCTTATGTTGACATGAAAATTATTCTACATCTTCAGTACAAAACATCACACTGCAAGCGCTCAAAACAACTAAATTGAGCCTGTAGAAAAACTATGTTTGACAGCTGGAAATTGACAATACCCATTAAACCTCTGTAGTCTACAACAGACTTATGGCATCTGTTTAGGACTAGACAGATGACATCTGCTTGGGACAGGGCTTATTAAGAGACTGCGGCTCATATTCAGAACTAAAACCCTGTCACTGGTGTCCATCTCTCTCCTGGTTAAGAGAGAGACAGGTAAAAGTAATATAATTCCTTACAAACATTAGTCCTATACTTCTCTATGGACTACCCCCTCACAAATCAACTTCAACATTTCCTTCAGCATCTGGTCCGAGCAGTTACTACAGACCCATACACACCAAACTGCAGCTATTAGACAGTACGTGGACATTTTTGGACCATTTTTGTAATTAAAAGCCCGATATCCATGAACAGTTGTTCACCATACAGTTCTAAGACCACTGAGCAGAGATTGCATGAGAAACATGCAAAGTTAAAAGGAGCTAGTAAGTTAGAAAAGAGGCAAGCAGAGAAGCACAGAAACATGCCAAACTAAATAAAGCATGCATTGCTCTTCACCATATAGTATGTTATATAATCTTTAACATATTGATAATGTACTACATTGTTATCACCATCATATATGTAAGTTTTTTTCTTAATGTATATGTAAATAGTCATTTGTTTTTTCTTGAAAAACAATAAATAATGAAAATAATAGAGAATGTGAAGACAAGGGAAAAATCAGCTGACATTTCATAACAGGCAGAGCAGAGGACAATTCAACTGAAGAAAAGAGGGGTGGGGGAGAACTAACTAATGGAAAGCAGTAGGAGAATGGTTGTGAATGCTTGATGAAATTCGACAGTGAGCATGCTGCCCACTGTTTGGTCTACTTTAGTCCTTTGGGTTTCCAGTTTTACTTTGCAGTCATCATCTGGACAAACTCTGAAAACCAGAGACACAAAAAAATTAAATGAGACAACTGCTGCTCCATTGTGTGCATGTCAGAACAGGGGAGCAGTAAAGTACATGCGCATAACTGCATACATGCAGTTACCCAAATCTTACTATAACTTTCTTCACTCATCACCTAATGAAAAGTGAAGACCCAATTAAACTTTCATGATCAAAATAATTCAGTGCAGGATTAAGAGCCATGTAATATGAACAATATCAGCATACTCAATTCCTAGAATTATGAACATGTTCATACAAGAGGTGTTGTAATGAGAACAAAGAGCTGCAAATTAGAAACTTTCTAGCATCCGTTACACAGATAGTTTACATCCACAAAACTTGACTATAGTTTTGCCTGAAAACTGACCTTCATAATTGACCTGGCCGTCACCATCTATATCTGCCTCTCGAATCATCTCATCGACCTCCTCATCCGTTAGCTTTTCACCTAGGTTTGTCATGACATGACGCAGCTCTGCAGCACTGATGTAACCATTGCCATCCTGCACACAAATTCTAAATCACATCAATTTCCCAGGCAAATACAACTCAATTCACAGAGATCAATTATGGAACATGACACTGAAACTGAACACACTTCATCACCTTGTCAAAAACTCTGAAGGCTTCTCGGATTTCCTCCTCGCTGTCGGTATCCTTCATCTTCCTTGCCATCATGGTGAGGAACTCAGGGAAATCAATCGTTCCATTACCTTTGGGTAAAATAAAGGGTTTGTGTGCATGTCTGTGTTACTACTGTGATGTTTGATTCTATCCATTTGTATTTGTGTGAACTTTCCCTCACCATCAGCATCAACTTCATTGATCATGTCCTGAAGCTCTGCCTCTGTAGGGTTCTGCCCCAGTGACCGCATGACAGTCCCTAACTCTTTGGTGGTGATGGTGCCATCACCGTCTTTGTCAAACAGCGAGAACGCTTCCTTGAATTCTTGAAAAAAAAAAAATGCAAAGCAAGATTACTGCTTGATTAATCATGCATGATGACAGGGCTGGATAAGAAATAAGAAGAAATTTGACGTTTAATTACCAGCAATTTGTTCCTCTGTTAGCTGATCAGCCTATTAAAGCAAACAAAAATTACATTTTTTTTAAACTTCCCAGATATATTCTTTCAAAAATGTTTTAATCTGCGTTTTGATTCTGTACCAACAGAGGCGGCGGGGCAAAGCATGTTTGCAGTTACACTGCTTAATATGTAGGCTTTTAATTTATAACTCTGATCGCTATCTTACTCTATGAACATAAAAGTACCTGTCCCAATATTGGAAGGATAAATACTGAGTGCTTCCTCCCTCGGCCTGCTGATGTTGGGTACCACTAGACAGGTAGCTAGGCAGCTACATCCCAATGCTAATGACGCCAACATTTATATTTGCCAGATAGCTTTAGCTAGTTAATTTAAGATTAGCTGATTTTAACTTTAGGTGTCAAAATTGAGCAACTGAAGATTTGACGGCACCTTTCGTCCCGTGTTAAACTTGCAAATAATTCACAATTACACAAAAATTTAAACAACTGTTACAGCAAGGAAATAAAACGAAGGCAAACGAAGATCTACCTAAACAGATTCGCTGGTAAAACGGGTACTCTCACTGCAGTTAGCTAGACGGACCGCTAGCTAGCTAACTAGTTAACTTGCTAGCTAAATGCACTGCAGCAGTCGATTCAATTGTTAGCTAGCTAGCTGGCTGGATAGCTTAGACGACTTCACAACAGAGAATTTAATTTGGCATTTCGTCACAACAAAACCACTTGTCGATCTGGAAGAGATATCTTAATCTACTTACCATTGTTAACACTTGAAATTGAGATTGCTGCGGTATTATCTACGTAAAAAATAGAAACTAAATGTCCACTGCTCAGTTTTCTACCAATCCGCTTATCAACTGCCTCTTCCCGCAGCTAGCTACTGTGCGCCCAAATTGTAGTATTACTACGCTCCGGTTCTTAGGTCAACAGCGGGACGTCGCACTCCCTAACAACCAAGCCGTTTCTAAGGTCTCTCTGCGCCAAATGTTCGTGAAAACGCAGCAAATAGAAATACAAAGATGTCTAACTACTAATACTATTTATAATTCCAGCTCACATAAAACTGTACTAACAAAACAACCTATATTTTAAAACTCTTGCGACATTTGCTTCCGCGTTTGAATGGCACGCTGAGGGATGTATATATATAAATATATATATATATAAATATATAAACGCCTGACGGCGTGAATCAGCTGACCAAAACAAGCTCACCTGATTGGTTCTCATCCACCTGCAATGCGTCAGGATGTTCTCACAGGATGCGTGGAGTTCTTAAAGAGACAGGCTCATGCCATGAAATTACATGTCAGTGGTGGAGAAGAAAGACATTTTAATGTATAAGACATTTATTAAATAGATCTCCCTTGCTTCTAATGTGAATGCTGTTAGGCATGGCATGTTGTATGTATAACTGTCCAGAAATTAAAAAATAAGAGACAGTTCAACATGCTCCTGAATATTTTAAAGCATACTGCAGTCACTCTTCTAGTGAGAAATGTTACTGTCTGTCTGCATTCTCATTTTCATGCATTTGAATCATCACCCTATTACAACAGCAGGTGAAGTTTTATGTAAAATTTACATACAGATTGACAATTATACTGGGTTCCATATTATAATGCAATTTCTTTGTCCATCATGGTTTGTACCAAAATATGGCAGGGGACAGACGAAAATTGAAAAATAAATGATGTTCTCTCCTAAGGCAATCAAATGAGTTTAATGTTCTGGAGAACATGATAAAATATTTTTTTTTAAAAACAGAGATACTAGTCTTCTTTGAGATAATTCTTGGTGATTCAAGCATGTCTCAATTCAATCTTATACACGAAAGAACCTAAACAATACAAAGGAAACAAATAAATACTACTTGCAGCAATATAAATTCCATTCCAGTTTTATTTTTCAGACCTATTTGGTAAGTCACATTTTACCAATGTTACTCACATAGCAGTTAGGGGAGTACAGTGAAACATTTAGCCTTACAAAAACTTTCAGCTTCTGAATCTTATTGATCTGAATCTTATAACTTCTATACATGAAAATCTTATGGAATGTGTTTCAAGCAAGTGTAAAACAAAATGGAAAAAAGGTATTTATGGTCTCTACATTAAATGATACAGTGCTTGGACTCTAGCTTGTGCAAATTTGCATACACATGGTAATACTAATATGTTTAAATTAAAAACCTGTTCTGAAAACTTTAGTGCACTGAAACTGTGAATGTTAAAAAAAAGAGTCACAGAATGCCCAACAGAAAAACACTGCACAAGGCCCTTGCATCAAAGCTTTAGACCCTCTTTATGGAGTGTAAGGGAATTTAAGCATAACGCCCAGGTCTGGCCCCAACTCCAGTTGGGACAAACTAACAGAGTGGCCAGGGGCCAACTTTCCTTCATCAGTGCTGACCACGATGGTGGCCTCCTTAGGAAGCTCTTCATGTGCCAGCTGTAGTATGACTGATTCACTTGGAGACCAATTAAAAGCAACTAAGAAGCGCTCACTCTGGTCCCACTTGCGCACGTAGGCCAGCGCACTGGAGGAATTGTACACAGTCAAATAATCCCCATGCAAGAGGGAGCGCTCCTTTGATCTAAGATCAGTCACAGTCTTGAAGAAGGAAATACGTTCACTCAGCTCCTGCAAGGACAAAGCGGTGGATGGTGACAGTGTTGGTTAATTTCTTTTAAGAAGAGGAACACAGGTCAGATACGATAAAATGTCAAGATTATTGCATAATGTACAATAATAAAGTTCTCGATGTACAGAAAACTTGAGACTGGTCTTGTTACCTTTTCGGTCTCATTTATGGCTTCAGTTGACTTGGGCCACACCATCACTGGATATACCATATGCTTTAGGAAGGAAAAATAAAAGTTATTTGCCATTTACACACCTTTATATTGACCCCAGCATTCAACATCAGCATTCTCTCTCAGATTCACCTTATGATCCCCTACTTCATCCTTCAGTCCAATTTCATCTCCATAGTTGAACACGGCAGTACCGGGCAGAGTGAGAAGCAGCAGCTGGCTTAGCTTCACATCTACTGATCCCACTAAGGAGGCCAGGTGCCCTTTGACACGGTCACCAATGTTCCAGGCCAGCTGGGTCTGCGTATGGATGGAATTGAGGCTCTCTACAACTTCAGCAAGGGCTGTGCCAGACCTGGATCTCAGAACCCCAGAAAGGAGTAGGTCCACACCCGTCCTGTTCAGTAGAATGCTCACTGCCTCAGGAGATGTCTCCTCAGTAACTCCGATTAGAACCCTTCAACCAAAAGAATCAAGGTACATTTCTAGGATCATATCACTAAATTAAAGGTCTTCAGCACTTTCTAACATTAATATCTCAAGCCACATTAAGCTCTGTGTCACCAGATTCAGCCAACCATTAAAGGTGCCATTAAAGATGATTCTTATCAGTTCTTATTCTGCAAAATGGCTCCTTAAACCGTTAATAGAAACGTGTTGCACACATTTATAAATCAATAATTAATGGTTGAAAATATTAATGGGAAAGTTACTGAGTTAGTATTGAGTTAGTTATTCTGCTTACTTTTTCTTCTCATCATCATTGTAACTTCTGATTGTGTCTTTAATACTATTCCAAATTAATGGTGATATAGCAATATGCTCAACACCATAAAGCAGGATTCCATCCACACCTTGTTTCAGCCAGTAAGCAGTGGCATTCTGGAATAAAGATGTAATACCATTAGCAACTCACCAGGGAACACCAAAAACCAACACAGACTCACAGTAATACATGTCAGAAATAATACCTTTAATTTCTCTGCCACAGGTATGAGATGACCTTCAAAGAATGGCTGCAATCCGTTATAGTTAGGGGTTAGATCCAAAACCACAGAGATACCTGGAAAAAGGTGAATATTCTTTACATTTACTAAATAACAACAGTCCAACCTCCTGTGATATACAGTAAAACAGTGGTGCCCAAGTCCAGTTTACTTCCAAACCTAATGTAACACATCTGATCCAGTTAATCACATCCTTCAGCAGCATATTAATATTGGAGCCATGTGTGCTAGATTAGGATTAGATCTCCAGGACAGGACTTTGGCACCACTGCAGTAAATAATTTCCTCAAAGTAAAACTCACTCTTCTTGTGTGCCGCTGCAACAAACTGCTTCAACTCCTCCAGACTGCCAAAATTCGATGAGACTGCCTCCAAATTCAGTTGTTCAGGTTTATTAGCAGTGGACACGTGGATGGGACCTACCACCAAACTCTTCATCTTCAGTGCTGAAAGAGCATTAATCTTTGCCTCCAAACCTAAGATATACCAGCAGTTGTGTCAGTGACATTATTCTGTGTTTTCCCAACATTTTTAGAAAGTATATGCAACATGCTGCTTATGGATCATTGCACACATCCTAAAACACCACAGCATGAATATTCACCTAACTCGACAGGCCAGTTCCCTAGACCCAGAAAGCATTTAAATGGAATGATCTCAGAAGCAAATACCACACATCCCTCTATAAACTAAACCCACTTTTAAGAGGTCTTGTTTTCATTATCTGTGCACAATGTGTGTCCTTACCTTTAAGGCCTGGAATCTCTGTGAATGAGTTGATGGCTCCAATCTGATACATGGGTCCATTATTCCACCAGTTCATCTCAGGAAGAGGTTTGCAGCGAGGCGCCTGGACAATGATGACAATGGCACCAGCAAGCATCCCAACCCAACCAAGCCAGAACAGAATGAGTAGTGCCCATCTGGCTCTCACCCATCTAGAAAGAAAACGGTTCGAATGAGAGTCACATAACTGATTCCATTAAGACGGAGGTCAATTGTTGGGGAAAATGAACAAATTATGACTGGTCATACCCTGGAGTTCCTGCGACTTTTAAAAGCTCTTCCTTGGAGAGACCAGTAAATTTGGTTTCTTTCTCATCAGGAATCTTCACCTTCACAATTCCGTTTTTCTCCGTTACCGGCGAGCTGGCGTCTCCATTGCCGGTCTCTCCGGCTGTCATCGGCTGTTTCTCTGGATCTACCTCGTTCAGCTCGACATCCTTCATGCCTACTTCATCGTCTTTCGCCATTTTGTGCGATTCCGTCACTTATGTTCCTTTTGTACCTAAAGAAATGGTGTGACACTGGGTATTACCCAGAAGCTCTTTCAGCCTTTCACAAACCACCGAGCCAAGGCGAGGTAACAAAGCTGAATGTTGCATCAGCGAAACCGGCTTTTTCTGGCGTTTGCTGAATTACAGTGATGTAGCTGGGTCGACGAAAAGAACTGGGGAAGTGGGAAATAACTGAAGACGTGAAATAACTTAGCATGAAGTTTAACTTAGCATATCATAGCCTGTCAGGTCAACTGAGTATTATTAATCGTAAACGCAGAAGAGCCGGATAATCGTGAGCCTATAGTTCGCCTATTAGTGAAATGTACCCGCACTTAAAAGTAAAATTCAACCCGATGGTATTAAACTACAACAGTTAACGCTAGCTACATTTTACAAACACTGCGATAAGAACCTCTGTAGCTTATGTGAATGTCTAAAAAAAACAAAAAACGTCCCGGAGGATTTCGGTTCACGCATGTAGCTTATTCAATTAAAAACAGGAGTTCAGTTCTGCCTTCTTAACATTTGAAGTAATGCACGGTTTAACATTTTAAACAAGCATCCTGAAATAGGCAATATGCCCAACACCACAAGCAGTGCAGATATATAGCATCTTAAACAGGTTTATGAGAACACAGCTAGCTATGCTATCACATGTTACAATTCTGGAAAAAGTAGGCTAAGCTATTCTGAAAAAAAAAAAAAGGAATTTAATTAGTAATACAAAAAACATTAAGACCGTTACCGTTTATATTATATAGTCTACCGAAGACTATAAGATGAATTTCGTTCCTCAAGATGTTCACCGCGTCGCATTTATATGTAAGATCCTTTCTTACATTGGTGATGCTCACGCTTTATACAGCACAGCGCCATGGCACAACCCCATTTTAAGGTGGACCTTAACTAACGATAGAAACGACCGCTATGCCTACTAAAATACCAGGTTTGTTTGAGGTTAAGCGCTTAGTTAGCTTTTTTAATGTATAGCTGAGTTCTATTTTAAATGGTATAAACAGTGCTACTCGATTTTATAATGCATTTAATAATCATTTAAAAATATTCTAAGGACTATCTTGCTTTACTTAATGTAGTGTAAGCTATGTATAACGATTATGTCATTACACATATTAAATAGTTGTAATAGTAGATATAATAGCAATATAAATATTCCTATTACAAGACTACTGCTGCTAATGACGACGATTATTATGATGATGATGAATATAATGATGATTCTAATAATAATAATAAATAGCAGTAGTTTAGTTTAAACATTTGAACTGGGGGTGTAAATAAATAGATGCAATCATTTTTTGACTTAATAAACAAAACATACACCTTAAAAGAGTATTATTAGACTACTAACCCAGTCATGTTTTCAATTTGAGCTCCCTCCACCTCACCCCAGCTCCCCAAACAAGTTCAGAATGTGAGGTATTGCATTTCTTTCCAGGAGATTATGTGATAAACATCTATAGATATGTGAGGTGTAAACAGTTGAGATGTAGTTTCAAGAATACTGTCAATCTGATGTTCAAATATTTAGTCTTATTCCAGAGCATTATTTGTGGATTAGATAAAATAATTTATTCTGAATGTATGACTAACTTTTCTTAAATAGTAGTTTATCAAAAATAAATATGGAGAAATATGGTTTAAGATTCACCTTTATTGCACTATGAAAATAATTATATCAAAATTGAATAGCTGTGTGAGACTAAGCTGTATGGCAGATAAACAGTAACCTTTCACCCAGTTGTGTTCTGTCTTACTTTACAGTGATCATGAATGTCAATGCAGTGTGTAAACAGTCAAATTAGTAAACACCAAATCAAAGATAGTAATGTTTTGTGAGTACAAAGACCATTATTCTTTTGATCAGAAGTACTTTTCTCTCACAGTGATCTTATCACAAACTCACAATGACAAATAAACTAGACTACATTGCAATGTAAAACACAGTCACTCTTTTACATATAAATATTATTAAACAGAAAATTATAGGCTAAGATGTTAACTGACCAAGCAAAACTATTAAACCGCCCATTGGCCGTTTAGGTAAAAATGATCTGAGTAGAACATAGGTACAACATATTTTTCATTTTGGAGTAAACATAATAAAAAGGATCTGGGCTAACAGGGAAGAACAGATGAACACCCTGTTTGTAAGAGTTGCCAGAATCATGTCCCAATACTAGGAAAATGCAACCTGATCCAGCAGGGAAGTTGGGTGTTCAGACACGTGTAGGTTACAGTGTACAAGCTGTATATTTAGAAATCTTAAGGGGTCATGTCATTATTTTAAATACATACCATATTTTTACTGGTCTGTTGAAGAATCACACATTCCTGCATCTTTTGTTTCAAATGGGACAAAAACATTCACGTCACATGCTCCTCCTTTAGGATGGGAGCATTAGAAGGCATTACATATGTAAATGCACCAAAGTACATTGTGATGTACATAATGATTCAAGGACATGGTTCAGAACAGGTCTCTCATGCTATAACCAGTATGGGAAAGTAAATGCAAGCCACAACATGCATGAATAACAATATTTATAACCTTATGGTATCAACTGCCATTTCATCATTGGCCAAGAATTGACTGTGTAATCAGTACATGTATGTGTGGAAAATAAGCAACTTGGGGTGGAAGATAGTTGACCCTGTGCTTGAAAGTAAAAAAAGGATTGATTCTTATCTCCCACAGTTTTGAGTTCTCCCTGCCTGGCTGAAGAGTTTGTCAGCATTGCCTTTCATCGACTTTAAATTCCTGTTCATTGAACTCCAGTCAGTCTGACCGGCCACAATCAATCCGTGGCTATATTGTTTACCCTGTTCTGTCTATGTCAACATGGGCACATGTGTGGTAACATACTGTAAAATTGTCTTCACAGCACCAATTTCATTACATCATGTATCCATAATGTTTAATAATGGGAAAACATTGTACATGGGAGAAGCTAAGTTGAATTTGATACTGCAGGAAAAGCAGACTGCTAAATTACTTCAGAAGAAAAGTGTTTGACCCACTGATTCTATAAAACTTCCCTCCTGTCAATATGTAGTGTTTATTTTAAAAACACACAAACACTGACCAGATGCTACAGCATAACTATGAACCATTTAGTTTGCATATAGTTTGCTGTATAAATAGCTATGTTCATGTACTAACGGGGTCTCAAACTAAGCCCTGATACTATCTCAGTTGGTTTCTCAATTATCGCTTCATACAAGTAAATTAAGTCAGTGGTGTAATCACATCAAACGCCCACCTCCATCAAATCTGTCTCTCTCTTTCTCTCTCTCTCTCTCACACACACACACACACACACACACACGTTTCCCACACTTCCTTTAGAAAAAAAACGGAGGTGTGTCACGGAACGCTCGCCTCCCGCGAAGCACGTGGTTTGGCCAGCTACGTGCAGTGGGAGGACCTTCGTTAGTGGCCACGCCTGCGCCTCGCGTGTCTGTGTGTTTAAACCCACGTCAGGGTGGGCAGTGTCGTTGGTCATGGTTGTGGTAACGTGTTAATGGCAATGTTATACTCGTCATTGTTAGATGTATTTATCGTGTTCGTTTAATGTTAATCGTTTCATGTTCGTGTCCTTTGTTTGGAACACGTGTGAGTGGCAGTCTTTGTGTTTGAATAAATGTACGACCCAGACGTCAGAGTCTGCCCCTCGCCCTGCGGCACTCGGGCCACCCCGCGTTACAAGGTATTTCTATATGAACTTTATTTCTAATTTTTTTCAAATTTTAAGTTTATAAGTTTAATTAAATTTCATTAAATAGGTATTATAGGTCTGTTGAAGACTAATCATTCTATGTTAACAGGGAGGATTCACAGAACCTCGGTTAAACTTAAGAAAATATGTACATAATCTTAATGGATCATCCTTCTAACTGTAACGCTGGGAGGCTAGGCAGGATGCAAAGGCGAGCCGTGTAGACCACAATGACATATATTAACATACAACAATGTAACCTAAAGGTTAAATACCGACAAACACCAACGCTTAGACGACACCTTAAATACACGCACGATAATGACACAAAATGAGGAACAGGTGTGATATACGGGGAGGGCGTGGCCATACAAACGAACACACAGAGAGACATCTGGAAAGACAGGCCATACCTTTGACAGAGCCCCTACCCAGCGGGTGCGACTCCTAGCGCACCAGCCTATCTGGCTATAGACCAATGCCAACTGGTGAGGCTGGAAGACTGAGCGACCTGACACGGGCCAGTGCGAGCAGAACTGAGAGGAGGAAGACAGGGACCAAGATGACAACAGACACATGGATGGACACACTGATGGGAACAGGCACAAACACAAAGGGGGACAAAGTGACCGGCACATTAAGTGTGACAGGGATGGGTACAGTGACAGGGAAGTGAACAAAACTACGCAAAGGGTTAGGAATTAGTCTGGGGAAGCTGGCAGGAACCCCAGCCTGTCCCCTAGTCGTCGGCTGGGTTGAAGTCCGACCAGCCTGTGGAGGATCGCCCCTTGCTGATTTGGGTGGCGGATTTGGAAGCGCACCAGCTGTTTTGCCTGTCTCTGGGGCAGGCACTGGTGACGCCTCCTTCTTGCCACTTTGTGGCTTATGCGTAGGCACACAAGCTCTGGGGCTGTATGCCTTAGGTGAGGGAGTGTCTTCAGATGATGTTGACACTGCATTCCTGCAAGTCACACGGGGCATCTTGCTGGCTCTAGAGCGACGTGCCTCGGGTAGAGTCTTGGGCGCCAGAGGCTCCTCGCTCTCGGAATCCGCTGACCACATGTCCATCACGAAGGGAGGATCCTCCAGGCGGTCGGCCTCGAGTCTGACTGGAGGCTGACATCGTGGTGCTCCTCTCTCTGTCCATAATCACCATAGCCCTCCCGATAGTCCATATAGGGATAATAGGACTCCACAGAGTCCAACCCCAGATATTGATTCTCATCTTCCCAGTACCGGTAGTCTGACAAGGGTCTGTAGGACTCTGATCTGGACATCTGAGAGGAGGGGCCATACCGTAACACTAACATTAGTCAAGTCCTTGATAAAAGTAAAAATTCTGATTTGTTACAGTTAAACATCTTTTACAATGTTATATTTTATATCATAATAATTCATAATAATTCCTATCCCACTCTTCCAGTATGTGGGCATATCTTTCCTCAAACTTTGGCCTTCTACTAGAGATGTTTGAGGGTGCAGTGTAGTATTTCCACTGTTCTAAGTATTGCACTCTTCTGGCCTGAACTTGATGTTGTCATTCCTAGAATCCTTGGGAATTACTCCTCCAGGTTAGGAGTCACAGCTCCATGTCCCTATTAGAATACATTTTCTTCATTCTCTTCATTTCTTCTGTCTTCTTTCTATTTTATAACTGGATGTTTTGGACAGTGGTTCTTCGTTGGTTGTGCAAACAAGTGTTTCTCAACTTTGCTTGCATGAAGCACATCTGTGTGAGACACAATGGCAATTCTAAAGTCTGTTGTGACCCTACACAAAATTCACAGGGCCCATTTAGGGAATTCGGGTCTCATACTGTCATTACATATTTAGCATATTGCCACTGCTGTAGTTTAAAATGTATCAGCTTTCAGGGGCTCAGGCCCTCAGCAGTCATTGGCCTTGCCTGGCAAGACATTTTGTTTCTCTGAAAACCTTATGTACTACACTGCAATGTTCACTACCCTTACACCTTTAACCACAGTACATTGTAGTTATGTAGACATAGTAAAAAGTGTACTGTAGGTTTCTGGAAGCTGTGCTTCTTGAAAAGCACTTTGTTTGCATAGCTGATAAAGGACCTCTGACACTAATGAACAGAACATTATAAAATAATATTCCTATAGTCTAAAACATACAAGAACTAGGAGAACATTTTAATAATGAAATGTTGACCCTGATGCACCCCTTTACTTCACCATAGTGGACTCATGAAATAATGACACGAAATAGAGAAATTTCATATTATATACCACCAGCCACCAGAAGGCCCTCTTGAAACCGAAAAAGCAAGAAATTCTGGTTAGGAAACGGAAATACATTTGCTAAAGGCGGGATCAGGAAGTTGTGTTTGAACGCATTTTAATTAGCTGTTTAGCAACCATTAAGAATTAGCACAGCAGTGCGTGAAAGAGGACGGTGATAGCTGGCGCTTTGGTTAGGCGTTATCTAAGGTAACTAACATTAAATGTAATCGTCACTACGTTATTCTCCTAAGAGCACTGAATCTTGCACGGACGACCGATTACTAGAAAATGAATTAGGTAACCTAGCTAGCTAATTAGTTATGAGCTACTAAATCTGAAGTGGCGCTATAAGATATAACTATGTCCAGATAGCTAGTCGGTTTGTGAACTTTGAGCCAGGCTAACTAACCCTAGTTACAGTTCTAGCTAGCTAAGATAACCTAGGTTAATTACCTCAAACCTCAGAAAAGTAGCAAATTAGATAATAACTATATTTACAAGATTGTTTTATATACGTGTATTTACCAAAATCTAGCGTCACGTGTACTTTACCAAATTACAAATCCTGGATACACAGCTCAATCGCTCGAGTAAAGATGACTTGTTTATGACTGTTTGCTTACGAACCCCTTATAAGCGCTCCTTTCGCTTTCATTTTTCTTGTCATTTAGCTTAGCTAACTAGTTATATTTCCAGTTAAGTCAAGTAGCGTTGGGTATCATGTCATTCAAGCAAATAATGGTTTCACTGTCACTAAAATTATTCAGCCTTGCTAATTAGCAGAGTAGCTGATCATGATCGATTTTGGCATTCTGGCCAAACATCTGGTCGCATATGAGTTTTCATAGCTAGCTAAAGATGTGCATTCCTTCTAAATATAGCGAACGAGCGTGCTAAATATGGACTGGATTATTTTCAAGGGAGCGAACTGGAGCTAGGATAACGTTACCTTATTCTCCTTGTCTTCTGGCTAAAACAGTAGTGTAATGAGTGAAGTCTATACACACAGGTCCAACTTCTCTTTTAATGTTGTAGTTAATTTTCTTTTAAATGTATAGATGTGCTCTTGGTGTATCTTATGAAGTACTAATGAATTTTCTCCTCTTTTCAGTACAAACTCTTGAAGGACTACTTCCCCATCACACCAAAACAAACAATGTCTTCAACATCACAGAAACACAAAGAGTTTGTAGCAGAGCCCATGGGTGAGAAACCAGTGATGGCACTTGCTGGAATCGGTGAAGTTCTTGGAAAGAGACTGGAGGAAAAGGGCTTTGACAAAGTGAGACACTTTCATGGTTTGCTATCTAGAAAGAATGTTAAATGTAAGGAGTATTGTGAGAGGTAATGTGGCTTTCACTTTACATTCTTCCCTCAGGCATATGTTGTTCTTGGGCAATTCCTAGTGTTGAAGAAGGATGAGGAGCTGTTTCGGGACTGGTTAAAGGATACATGTGGGGCAAATATAAAACAGCAAGGCGACTGCTATGGTTGCCTGCGAGAATGGTGTGACTCTTTCCTGTAAAAATCTTTTTGGTTTTCTTTTTAAACACATTAGGTTGGTGTCATTCTTTTTTTTATTTACATGTCACACATGCTCCCTTCAAACCTTTGGATGCAGTCAAAGCTTCAGTGTTTCACACTGAGACATGAAGAGAATATTGCCCCTTTCATGAAATTTGTTTCTTTACTTCATTTGACATTATGGCAGTATCAAAACAAAGCAGATTTGATTAGAGCAACAATAGGCCAATGTTTTAAACAATTGTTTTATAGTTAATGATGTATGAAGCCAAATCAGTTTCACATGTTCTTTAACTCTGATTATAGATGCTAATTTTGATATTTACAGCATCTTCACTTCTAGCTGTCCTTGTATGGCTTGATTAAGAACTGAACCACCATGATGATCATTTTAGGTTAGATTACAGATATTTATGAGAATACTGACTACTTTTGTCTTTTCAGATTCCATACATGTTGGCAGTGGTATTTTAAAGCTTTTAATAGAAGTGGCAAAACTGCTCTAAAGTAGTTAGTGTGTTTTAAGAGTTCCCTTAAATGTTTGTTAGGAAAGGAAGATATAGTAATGCTGAAATAAATTGTTACATTGTCTGTGTTTTTCAATAAATCAAAAAAAATGCCTTAAATTAATTGTCCACATCAAATGGTACCTGATTGAAAGATCTGTCCTTCAGTATACATACTGGTCCTGTTTTAAGGCAATAACTAAATGTAAGCCCCTTTACTGTGGTGTGATGTTTACCAAATGTTATACTGCTCCTGGAAAAAAAAAATTTTTTTTTTTAAATATCAGCTTAAGTATAATGCACAAGTTTGGCAATACCTTCCATGTAGCTCACACCTAGGATATTTTGATGTATACTGTTATCCTAAGGAAAAAAGCAGGAACACTATTATTTGCAGTTACAGACCAGATGCTGTCCTGTGTCAATGTTAATGAAGGGTGTGTTGCATCACTGTAACCTTTAAACTTTTTTTTTTTTTTTTTTTTTTTTTTAAACTGGGCCCTGTTCGATATGAAGTATGAAAAGTTTACAAATGTCGGAGTCATGTCCTACGTAACCTCAAAAAGACAAGGACACAAACCGACAGTCTTGGTAACACTATATTTTTAATTTGATTCTGTCTAATATTTTTGTAAACCCAGACTGGATCACATCAAGATTTAGTGATTACAGATTCTTGTTGCTTGGCCTCTTTAACAGGTGAACTCTTGGGTAACACTCATCTGATACTGTTCATATGAGTGTATGGATACTGAACTGAAATCTATACAGCATGTTGCTTTGTTGATAGCCAATAGCTGTTTCCATTATTCAGATTTTGTTTTTGTTTTGTTTTGAAGTGTTATGTGTAGGTCTGTGCATCTTACTTGGCTAATATGTCCAAAAAGTTAAACTTGTCCTTTGCCAAAATTTACAAGCATACAGAGCCACTTTAAAGGAGGCTTAAAAAACCCAAAATATACAGAATTTATAAATCACAATTGTATACCATGTGAGGGAAAAAGTATAAAGCAAAGGATGTTACTTAAAGGTTTAATAAAAGTTAAAATAATGAAAACATTCAACCCCAACGCCTATTTTCATTGGATAGAAAAATCATGTGCTTGCATATGTGTCTGTTTACCATATACATTTTATAACTGCTGCTTTCTATCTGATGCACATCTTACCAAACAGAGATTGAGTGTCTCTCATAGAACACAGAAAATAGCACAAAATGTTCTCACACGAACAAGGTTATGGATATTTAGCCTTGGCCACTGTCAAAGGTGAAATTCTGGAACCACGGTTTTTGGAACCAGAAATTTAGAACTCTCACATTGTAATATTTTGTGTTAATTAATGTGTTTATATGTGTAATGCACGTACACAAATCAGAATCATCTAAATGACTCTGATGCCATTCTCTGCGTCCTGCTCAGAGGAGGGCACAGAAGAATTTTTTCTCCCTGAAGGGGTTCTCTGAGGTGGGCACAGGTGTGATGAGTGGGTCTTCGCAGGCATGGGCATCACAGTAAGCCATCAAGTCTGCTGCTGCCTTGGATACCTGAGGGTGTGGGGATGAAGCCATTCAATAGGGGCTTGATTCCATCAATACCAATTACCACCATACAATAAACGGAGGTTAGTTGAAATATGCTAGTCATATTGCTCTATTATGTGAACATAATGGCAAGGCCCATTGTAGGAAACTTAAATTGCATTTCTATTTTTGCAATGATTGTAATTAGGTCTGTTCTTGCATTTTTATTTATTTTTTTGTTATTTTGTTTCAATCATAAGTAATTTATGCTGTTTCATGTATACTTGAATGCTTACACTTTGAATGCCTAAGTGATTATGGGACATGCACTGCCATGGGGGCTAGCAGAATTAGGCCATACCAATTAACCTGATTCCAAATCAGTGAGCACATCTGATATCAAATTAATGTGTGTCAAGAGGGAGAAAATGATTTAAAAAGAGAAGTATAAAAGATGATATTTGCACCTGTTTTCACATATTTCATCCAATGTTTTTATATTTTACTTTTTTAAAATTACTTTCTCTCACCTTAATTCGACAAAAACTGGCCTCAATCTTCAGCTGTTCCACCAGCTTCCTTGCCTGGCCGACACTCATGGTGCTGTTCACAGGGGTGTCTCCTTTCATCCTGCCATGCACAGCACAAACACACACCTGCATACACTGGCAAAAATAACACTTACAAAAAGAACTACACACATTGCATCAGCTCACAAAGTCACAGTTAATTGTTAGGGGTGGAACATGTACATCATAAATCCCAATTTGTGATTCCCAGAAGCTTCACTAATTTTTAGAGGCATCATTAATTATCAGTGACAACTCTGGTTTACAGAACACTTCCTGTTGTGGAAGTCCAGAATTCTAGAAATCTTTTCTTTCTTCCACCACTTATCTCTCTCCTGTTCCCTTCTTCCTCTTCTCTTAGGAGACATTCTTCCACTGTATCATTTACTACTTCCTGGCTAAAAGTCACTTGCCCTAGTAAATCTTTAGTGACAATGATAAGCGACAGTCTGATTTCAATAGCTCTTGTCATACTGCAGAACTGTTTAATTCATCTTGATACTTGCATTTATGGTGCTTTCATAGTATTTATTTTTAAACAAACATAAAATAGAATTTACATGACTTGTTGAGGAATTTTGGAATCTTAACAGTTCACTTTGCTTGGATATCAGAGTAGTATTAACTTAAACCACAATGCAGTGTGCTTGAGACCCATGCTGAGTGTATTCATTTTCCACACAGACTCTGTTATCACACAAATCAGTCACCACATGGGAAACAGCATAATCTTTTTCAGACACTGCTGACAAATTAATATAGATTCTTTCTTAATTTGATGAGCATTATTGTACAGATTATTTACAGTGTTACACAAATCCATATAGTAGGTATTGGCAGCACAAAAATGGAAACTGGGCCAAATGCATGCACAGCAATCATGGCTACTCACACATTATCGGTTAATATAACATCATACACTATAGACTACACTATATATATGAATTTGGATTACCTGATGGACAGATTTCCCAATTTACACCATATATTAAATGCAGTGTTAAAGAGGACTCATTCTAATACTTAGAGAAATTTAGAAGAAAATTATTGAGGATGAATGAAGAAGGAAATGCAAAAAAAAACAACAAAAAAACAACCCCATAAGAGATAAATCTGTTTTCCCCATTCTGGGCCTACCAATTCCCTTTCTCCCTTCTTCTCCTCTCTCTTACCCTTGTTGTATTCCTCTTCTGGCGTTAGCTCTCCCTCCTCTTCTGTGCTTATTCCTTTTTCTCCCTCTGTCTGTCTGTCTGTGTTTTTAGCTCTCAGTGCAGCCAGACCCCACCCTCATAGACAGTATGGATGCTACCTTGTTCCGTACAGTCGACTGCACTGCAATTCTGCTACAATAAGCACCAGTCTCCTGATACATGCACAAAACTCCCCTCTGCAGAGTGGAATGTGCCAAGTAAGGACAGGGGGCTCCACGGTAATTGATTTATTCTGGGCTGGTCCATAC
The DNA here is from genome assembly GCF_041902795.1 of Electrophorus electricus. NCBI lineage: Eukaryota > Metazoa > Chordata > Actinopteri > Gymnotiformes > Gymnotidae > Electrophorus > Electrophorus electricus. Next base: position 10,346,120 of record NC_137504.1, read on the forward strand.
CATTTCTGCACTAGTTAGGTGTAATGAGGGAGAGGTTAAATATGTGGAGGAAAATATATGACATGAAAGAGAAAACAAGACATGATTGGAGTAGGTATGGGATATTTCTGATCAAATCCTTGCATTTAACAACAGTATGTGTGTGGTACCCAGCTTTTACTTGCATCCGTAAATCTTCTCTCTTCTTGCTCTGTTACCATGGGAACTGCTGCAGTCTCAGCCTCTTTGTCTAAAATGTGGCACCATTTTGTCTCAATGGTCTCTCCCACCCAGGTTAAGATCTTATATGGTTCTCCACATGGCTACACTACTTTGTCTGCATTAATATATCCCCTTGCCTCCCAGATCACACATCCATTTGTGCAACTGTGAACATTATCTGAGATTTGAAAATGTTGACACACTCCAGGTCTGACTGATATGCTGAAAAATGATTCCATTACTTTTTAGAATGCTATATAGTGTCTATTAGATTACTGGAAATAAGAGGATAAACCTAATATACATTTTATTATCAAAATCAAACAAAAAAAGGTGTCAAAAATACGATCGACATTTAATAGAGGATAGAACAGTTTACTGAGAGAGAGAGAGAGAGAGAGAGAGAGAGAGAGAGAGAGAGAGAGAGAGAGAGAAAAATCTTTTATATTAGGGTTTTACATCGCCATACAGAATTCGTATCGCGAGAAGTAGCTCTGTTCCCCCACACTTGCCGTATTTGGAGTTCTGCTTCTGGGTCCTGCCTGGAGGTGTTAGCTGACAGTTATCTAAGTTTGTTAACACAATTATTTTCTTTACATGTGATATATACATATATTCCTAGAAGGTGAGTAATAATAATAAAAAATATTATATTATTATTATAATAATCATTATTAGTAAGGAAACTAGTTACCAATACAGCGATGCTTCTTGTCTTGGCATACTGGTTAGCTATGTAGCTACTGGCTAGCCATTCATTGACTGTTCACTAGTGACGTTAGCTAGCTAGCTAGGTAAGCCAGCTATGTGATTGTTGTTAAAGTTTCAGTTCTAATACAAAAAAGGTTCACATTTTGATTATTTTTTAGTGTCATCTTTTACTGTCATCTCTGTGAGCCAAACCGTTACACCAGATGACATTGCTTCATAATATCATGTTGAAATGAACGGATAGAAAATTAAGATGCTATCATTTGTCATTGCCGTGCCATGTTGACTGTGTCCGCATAGGTTAGTTAACGCTAGCTAGCTAGCTTAATTCTTTAGCTTGCAAACTATCTTTGTTGTTTACTTGATTTGTGATTAAGTTATGGAAATTAGGTCCGAATATTAGAATCACCAAAACACACGCTTGTAACATGGTTCATGCTATCGCTGCGGTCCTGAGGTTCGGTGCTCTGAGATACGGTGGCGTGTATAGTGGCGTGTATATTAACTTATTCTGTCTTATCTGTAAAAGCGCATACATATCTTAAGTTTTGTACTTGAAACGTCTCAGATTGGATAATTAATATTGCATTACAAGTTGTGGCAGTTTTTTAAAAACCATGTTTTGTGTAAGCCCATGCTTAATGTTTTTGTTGTTTTGTCTATTTTTTAAATTTCTTTAGGTTTTTGAGGACGCAACCACAATCTGAGCTAACAGTGTACTCGTATCATATAACAGTCTAGAGTCATAAATGTCACTGAAAAGGATAGTTATATTAGTGATATAAAAAAATCCCTAAATGTCTTCCACATCTGCCAAAACTCAGTGATGGAGTGTTTGAGTCGGTGTTTATGAATTCTGAGAAGCATCACGCTGTGGCAGGAGTGGAGAACAGACGGAATCCAGGGAGCAGGAGACCACAGCCAGGGCAAGACAGCTGTGGACTAGAGCAAATGGGCTCGGTCTTGGGGCCCGTTCTGCTGTGGCTCCAGGATGTGGCAGCTGTGACCCTGCTGAGGGCTCGCAGAACGCTACTGCGGGCTGCCATTCTGTGCTGTGTACTGGTGCTGCTTCTCTGGGTCTCAATCTTTCTCTATGGCAGCTTCTACTATTCCTACATGCCCACTGTTAGCTTCTCCACACCAGTCAACTACCACTACAGGTACAGGCACCTGTTTTGTGTGTGTTGGTCATAATCACTGTGCAATGATTTGTATGTGATGGCAAATATTTAAATCTTCAATCAAGGGTTTGTATAGGCATTTTTGCTTTCCATCTTTATCCAGTATTCCTATTGATTCTCAAAAAACATCCTTCCTAATGCCTTACTTTACATATAAAATTAATTTATCTGATTGCAAACACATAATAACAAAGGTGGTCCATTGAAAATGTAAACAGGCTCTCTCAGGTTTATGAAGTTCCTTATACCTGTGAATGTCGGTGTCTGTGTTCAGAGTTCTATCTGTGACTTTGAGGAGAGCAACTGCTGTCAACCTCTTCATTTAGTGTTTCAGACACCTGAATATGAGGGTTACCACTGTTTTTCTGAAATTACTTTGTATGGCTACATCTTAATTACTTTCAGGAATAATTGGATTAAATTCTCCAATGTTTCAGAACAGACTGTGAATCACTCAATTCAGGTCTTTGTTCATTCCCCATGGCCAACATCTCTCTCCTAAAGAATGGCAAAGAGCAGGTGAAATCCTCACTCTTTTTAAAAAATTATTATTTAGCAATTGTTTGGGCTGGCTGAGTTCATTAAAATGTGATAGAAAAATTGTGCCAGAATATTTAAAAACTACATCTCAAAAATAAATGTTTAATACCAAGAAATTATAACAATTCTTTGTTTTGTAGGTGATGATGTATGGTCAGCCATACCGGGTATCTCTTGAATTGGAGATGCCGGAATCTCCAGTTAATGAGCAGCTTGGCATGTTCATGGTCAGAATGTCTTGCTACACCAAGAATGGGATAACCGTGTCCACTGTGACTCGCTCTGTGAGTAAGACTAAAGACTCTTTCACCCAAAAGCTTGGAATCAGCTGATCTGTAATTGATGTGAAATATTCCAAAATATTTGTTACCTGATGTTACAATAAAAGCCCACAAGAGGGTGTCCTGGGCATTCTGAAAGATCCATATAATCCTGAGTTAAGAGTTAGAAATAATATAATCATTTTAGGTCCAGCACCACTCTAATACTTACTTTCTCAGTTCAGGTATTGGAATATTCCCCATATGACAGCAAGACTCTTTAATCATAATGGCCTCCACAGTCTTGTGTGTAGCTTACCTAGGATTCATTTCAAAATACTTTTTATGAAGTTGGTCTCCCATCTCAGCATGCTTGACTACCTGTGTTTCCTTCTGTCATGGTAGCCTCAGACTGTGTATCCATCTTACCTTTTGAAAGCAGCTGTGTTGTGTCCTGCTAGGCCATGCTGCACTATCGCTCCAGCCTTCTGCAGACGCTGAACACCCTGGTGTTCTCCCCGCTGCTGCTCACTGGGCTGTCAGAGCAGAAGCAACTCATAGATGTGGAGCTTTTTTCAGACTACAAGTCTGACTCTGTAAGTACCCCAAAGAAGATCTCCCTGCTCCATCTTAGTGTATACTCACCTGATGTGAACTATAGAAATATGGTATGAATTTGGTATAAATTTTTGAAATGCTAAATATAATATAATTAGAATGGTAGTCCATCATGTGAACTGTGTGTTATCATTACTGACTTCTGTTGCATATTTCAGCTGCTTTTGTTTCACTTTTGATTTTCACTCAATGCTTTAATGGTAGTGATATAGAAAATGCTTTACTTCATTTAAAGGGATTTTCCTGGTTTCCCTTTTACAGTACCAGCCTACCATTGGGGCAGTGATAGAAATTCAGTCTCGACAAGTGCAGATCTACTCAGCCCAGCTTAGAATCCATGCCTACTTCACTGGTATCAGGCATGTAACATTGCCTTTCCCCTCTCAGACTTTTACCTGATAATTATTTCCATTGTCGTGATGTTTTTGTAATGGAGGCATACCAATTCTTATCTTATATGATTAATTTCTAGCAACACTCAAATTTGATAATATGCTGAAATGATATAAAGGATAACATTCTTGTATGTAGGCCTTTTGTGGCTCTATCCAGTAGTGCTCAGCAGTAATCGGTGTCAGTGAGACTCTTAAGCCTTTTCCATCGTTCTCTCTCCATAGATACCTCTTGTATAACTTCCCTCTGACATCAGCAGTGATTGGAGTTGCCAGTAACTTCACCTTCCTCAGTGTTATTGTGCTCTTTAGTTACCTGCAGTTCATCTGGGGGGGACTGTGGCCCCCGGAGCAGGTCCGAGTCCAGGTTAGCTGCTTGTGTGCTACGGCAGTTAAAGAAACAAGTTAATACATGTATACATGTGTCTGAGTAGCTCAGTAGGCATTTAATGTAGTAAACCTTCGAAATTATTTCATATACAGTGCAGATATTGTTCAGAATAGTATAATTAAAAAAAAATCTTTATCTTGAAGTTTGCTCATTTTGATGATTGTAGTTATTTGTTTCGGTGGGTGTGTGCACATGCAGGTGATGATGGGAGATGCAACACGTCTTCAGCAGAGAAGAGAGGAGACTCGCAGACGCATGCACACATCAGCCAGCACACCCAGTACGAGCCCCCTGATAACTCAGCCAGCACACCCAGTGCAATCACCCCATAACTCAGCCAGCACAACCAATTCGAGCTCCCCGATAACTCAGATAAGCACACCCAGTATGAGCCAATGATAACTCAGCCATGCCAGTGTTTACAGTAATCAACCAAACACACGTCAAAGTACCTCAGTAGGTACATAGTGTGATAAAGCTTTGAAATGAATGTCGGTGCAAATATGTGCTGTTTAGTATTGTTGTACATTGACATAACTTTATGTCCTAGTCATGAAGTACAAGAGGGAAAAAGAGGACATTGCAGAACTACCACAACAGCCCCTGAAGTTCACAATTCTTCGAAACATATGTGAGTTGGTGAGAATGCACATGTATGAAAATGAGCTTAATTAATGGGAGAGTTTAAATGATTTATCATCAACAGTTTGATGAGAACGTGCTGTAGAGTCTTATTTGCATGTGTAAAATGAGGTTATAATGGCACAGATTTGGTACTTTCTTTTCTGCAGGTCAGCTAGACACGATCAACCTAGTTGGTTCGGTAGGCGAACACAGGCAGGATAATGAGAGTAGTAAGAGACAATCTCATACTCACCTGCATTCAGAGGTTGATTTCTGAGCCGATGTCAAAAACTATGCCACCTGAACAATGGAAGTGTTTTTTTTTTAATTCCATACATGCTCTTTTGCTTTAGCCACTCTAGAAAGCACAGATGAGGGCCCTGTCTTTGTGGAGGCTCCGCACATAGCAGAGACCAATGTGAGCGAAGAGGACCCTGACCGCCAGGAGGGGGCGGCAGAGCTGAAGGGAACAGTCCAGGAGGAGGGTGCATCCCAGCCCCAGCCTTCTTCTACAGATGCCAAGCTGAGACAAAGACACAGACCCTGGCTACCCTTCTGAGCTTGCACATGCGTGCGCACTCACACACACCACACTAGCTTACTAATTTGGTTACATTATTGTGCAATTGACATGGTTGGTTTTTACCAACGTATGGTCCCACAACTTATGTTACTTTAGTATATTTTACTGCACTTAGTTCCTGAGTTTGCTGCTCCACTCCTCCACAATGTCAGTGCAGCTTTTCATTAGGCACTTATCTGAATGTTACCTTTGTGCTTACCAGCTAGTAGTGCTAACACACAACTAGAATGCATACATCTTCTGTGTAGTGCTAATTAATGCTTAAATCAGACTGATATAACCAAACCATTCCACTTAATGATCATAAAAATGTACAATGAATTCCATTCCACACAAAGACATTAAATCAACAAGGACCTGTAATTTTATTGATTTTGATGACACCCTGCATTCTAGTGCTATTGAGCAGTCTATGCTGTTGTTTTGCAGAGCAAGACTGGAGCTGTTACATAGAATTTATGGTTTTAGGATGTTGGTTTTCATTTAATATGAAGCTCTGAGCACTGATTAAACTGAATGTAGGTGAGGTTAACTGCTTTTATGAAACTCATACAACATATGTAATACCAGCAGATTTTAAGTCCTACAGTGCTATTAAACAAATGTGTGCTTCATTAAAAGAGAACTCTTGAAATTTGAGTTTTCCATTAGCAGGCCAACCAATCGTATGTGTGTATGTGTGTGTGTGTATATATATATATATATTATGTATATATATATATATATATATTATGTATATATATATATATATATATTATGTATATATATATATATATATATATATATTATGTATATATATATATATATATTATGTATATATATATATATATATATATATATTATGTATATATATATATATATATATATATATTATGTATATGTATACACATATACACATTAAGTACCTTTTGAGTGGGGAAATGCAAGACAACTACTCAAATTTCTCTAGGAAAAAAATACTTGTGATTGTCTGGTTGTACAAAATGAGTTATGTAATTACATAACGGCTCTGTAAATGCTCTCTAAAGAGTTATGCATTTTAGTTTAGTTTATTTATGCACTCAGGTATAAGAAAACTTGTCATGACCTATGTTATTGAATGTTCCACAGATTTGCATTCTTTGTTTCTGCTTGTAAAATATTTATGTATCCTTCATCTACAATTAATGTTTAATGTTTTAAGTACAGTGGTTTGTTGGGTAATTAATGTAATGTATATTGTAGCATATTTATGTTGGCCTGGAAGTGCCCTGAAGTTTTAATATGTTCATATGTATGTAGTTGTGTTTACATTTGTTATTTATTTAATAAACTTCAAAAGCTATGTAACTTTGCCACCTATGAAGTCTTGGTCTTCTTCATATGCCCCTATATATATATATGTGTGTGTGTGTCTATATATATATATATATATATATATATATATATATATATATATATAGCGCCTGCACAGCCTGCCTTGTTGACAACTGGTTGCCATGGATTCATGAGGTCTGTGCCACACACAAACCCTACAATATAGCATGTTACCAGTCCTGTAGGGTCCAGTTAGCAACCTCATGATCTCAGGAGAGGCATTGTGTCTGGTGTTGTGTTAACATCGTCACTTTGGTGGATCTTATGCTCCCGTGTACCATGGAAGCTAAAGAACACTGCACTGACCTGCAGGACATGCGTGTGGGGCCTACTGCATTAAATGTGGATTTGATTTCTACCAGAATCACTTGTTCGTTCATATGGACGCTAGACGCCGATCATCTGCACCCGTGGGCGGTCACTGTGTTGTCCACTGTGTGTGGTAATGCATGACATATTCCTGGTACACAAGTGACACTGTGGATTGAGGAATGCCAGCACAACTTGGGAAATAGAATGTCCTATCCATCTGGCATCCAATATCATGCCTTGTTCAAACTCTGATAATTCACTTTGCCTTGCCATGAGCATGCTGACTCATGTTCAACTTTACTCATAAGATATCAGTTCACATCTTATACAGATGTGGGCATTCCCAAGACTGTTGCATGAGGTATATTCAGATACTACTATCCCATGAAGTTTGCCAAATCACTGTGTGTGTGTGTGTGTGTCTATATATATATATATATATATATATATATATATATATATATATATATATATATATGCAAACCTTTGTGGGGCCAACAGTTACCCTCTTTATTCATAGAGAAGAGAAATGTTAAGCGTCTAAAGTCTACAGGGTCAACTGGGCCAAGAAAATAGGAAATGCAGCTTTTAGAGGATAGAGAAATAGGACTACAGGAGTATTGTAACGTGTGTCGGCCGAGTGCAGCAGGACGCACAGACTTCCTCGACAGGGACGAACATTTAATAACATAAACGACAGCGGCACTCACGTATTACAAACGATAAACATGAACAAGAAACGATTGACGTTAAACGAACACAATGATACATCTAACATAAACACGTTACATTTAGACTTTACAACTACAATGACCAACACCCTGACGTGAGTTTAAATGGACACAGACAAAACGAAGTACAGGTGTGTGCAGGCGTGGCCACACACGAGAGTCCTCCTACTGCACGTGGCTGGCCATACGACGTGACTCGCGGGAGGCGAGCGTTCTGTAACAAGTATGTTTCATAACTAATGAGGAAGGACTGAATAATAACAAATGCTTATCCATTCCCGTGAAAGGGTGGAGTGTAGACGAGGTATTTTTTATTCCAAGTACTTTCAAAGGTCTATATTTACAAGTAATGCTTGGTTTACACAGTATATTCTGGACAGGCCATCTACACATAGAACATTTGCATAAAATACCATATCTTTATGACATTCTATGTCTATTCTATAAAAGAAAAAACATGGAACATATTTAAACTGTAAAGTATGTGTATATATATATATATATATATATATATATATATATATATATATATATATATATATATATATATATATATATATATAAAACATTGAGCAAAATACAATTCAGACATGCTAAGAAAAACTTTCAATGCTTTTTTTTTTTAATACCGAGGAAAGTTACTTTTGCTGCCCTCTGTCCTGAATCTTAAGTTCATCACAGGGACAGCACCTTCTTTAAGAAATATCAGTTTAGTTCTGGAGATAAACAAACACAGCTTGCATTGTCCCGCCGTCTCAACCACTAACGTGCACTTCTTTCACAGCAAGCAAGAGTTCCATCAGATTTAAAGCCAGGTCACTTATGCTAAATAAAGGATATCCTTTAAGCAGAGCAGCAGCTTCCATGATGTGACGCCACTATTTATTAATTGGCGCCTTGCTTCTCTGCTGTGTTTTTTCATTTAGCATTCCTTGTGATGGAAAGAGAGACAGCTGAGGAAATTGTCAAATTTCTTTCTGGATATGAGGCAAGGGGCTTCTTAGTCGGTATGTCCTAAATGACTTGCCAAAATTAAATGTGAGACTTGTACTTCTTAAGCATTTTCTTTCTTTCTTTTTTTTTTTTTTTTTAATTGTTCAACTGTTTCATTGTTCATTGTTTGTGGATTTAATTTATTGGAAGGACTGTATCCATGTTAACATCTTCAGCAGTGTTATTTTTTCCTGGCAACAATCTTTCCTGGCAATATAACTGAATGATAGCTTCGCTTCAGCTCTGAACGGATTTGCTCTGGTTGGAGAGGGTTTTGTTTTAAGTAGCACTTCCCACTGACGCAAAACAATGACAATAGTGCTTGACTGGCCAGGGTTATTTTAGGCCTTGGAAGAGAGGTAGACCTTTTGATTGATGCCACTACCACCACTCTGTTTATGAATTACACTGGTAGCGTACACCTGATATTCAGGGCATGGAGAAGTCATTGTTTTCTAGCGTAAACACACTTATATCCCCCATCCTCCCCAACTAGTGTCATGAAGTAGTTGGCAATCAAACAGAGACATCTTTAAAAAGTGCTGGGGTGGGCCATCGTTTTAGTTTAGGAAAGACTGTTACAGTGTGTCAAGAACTAAATATTGTTTACCGCAACACTCCATTGACGTACAACACATTTGTCACATAAATATGGTTCCGTGTTGCTCACAACAGACCATAATGCTAGTTGATATGTATAGTCTGCAAATATCTCTTTTTTTGACTAAAGTACATTCCATAATAGTAAATTTAATAATAAATACAGTTTTTCATTTGTACTTTTATTAATAGCAGTGGTATTATAATTACACAGTTACAAGAATGAAGACATAAATGTGCTCTACCTAATACATGTGCATGAATATTATTATTATCAGGTTCCCTATTTTAAGTGGTCTAACTAATAACTTGTTACAATACTTAATAATGTTATTATGGAAGATTGTATATCCAAGCTTATAAAGTTCTAATTACACTCCAAGTTAAAGACCATATTTCATTAATAACAAAGTATGCTTTGTAGCTATTGCATCAGAATATTCTTGTGTAAAACCATTATTTAAACAATTATATATCCATTCCATGCTTGGTCTTACGTCTGGTCTCTGGTGAGTCTTTCAGTTTGTTTTAACATACCGATTAAGCTCTCGTAAGTGCTGATTAATGTTTGCTGGAAGACAAAAAAAAAAAGTCAGTGAAAGTACATTGGACTTGAGATGTCGTCTGCTATAAGCTCATATCGATTTTGCCTTACCTGTCAGCAGAGAATCACTGCCACTGGTTACTTTTCCTCCACCACTCATGGATGATGAACCTACACTAGTTCCAGTGGAGGCAAAACCTGCCCCAGCTGTCCACGTTCTGGCCAAGGCATTTGGTCCTGCACTGCCCAACCCTATATCATTCGACCTTACATTGCCCAACCCTGTTTGCTCTGCACTTCTACCTAATCCTATGCTGCCTGCTCCAATACTCCCAATGGCCATACTGCTCAAACCTGGATTGCGCAGTGCTCCCGTGCCTGAGCCTGTGCTACCGAGTCGAGTCACTCCTGTTCCATGGGAGCCGATGCTTGGCCATGCTGGTAGGCCCAATCCTGTTGAACTGATGGAGGGACTACCAGAACTTGATGCCACTGAGCTGGCTGAACCTGGTTTCTGCAAGCCTAGTCCTAAACTAGCCAATCCTATTCCACTTGACCCCAGTGAACCTCCCACTGTTCTGCCATGCAATGATGTGACCTGCCCGCTAGAGCCAAGCCCTGAGGAACCCATGCCTGCCATTCCGAAGAATGAAGTGGATACAGGAATTTGGCTTTTTGGAAATGCCTGAAAGGAACAAATAATATGAACACTGTAATTATACATTATTATATATTATATATATTTACTAGTATAATGCATTTGCTAATGCTGTATGCTGTTGAAGTCCAAACCTGAATAATATAAAATATATTATATATCATACATTATATATTATTTTGAGTGTTATCATAAAAAATACACAAATATAATATTTATATATATTCACAATTGTAGCGAAATTGTAAAGAAACAGGACATTTTGGACAGAGGTCCTTCATCAGCAGTGCATGCAGAGTGCTTCTGAATTTGTAGGAGGAGGACATATTTGAATGTATAAATCATAACATTAATTCTATGGGGTTATAATGTAAAATTCCAACAGTATAGACCAGTTATTTTTCACCGGGTTTCCTAATTTTATTAGTTTCAGACAGAGGTCCTTCATCAGCTGTGCAGGCAAAGTGTACATATATATGATGTGTGATGTGTGCGCATGTGTGTATTTTTGATATACATAAATCAGATTTTCACCCACCTTACAAGTGGTCAGAGAAGTATTAAGATCCTTGACTTTGGCATCAAGCATCTTAATTTCAATTTCTTTCACAGACATTAGATCTTCCTGCAGCTTCTTTTCTCCCGTCATTCTCTTGACCTCCAGCAGGAGCTTCTCTGTTTCTTGGTCAAACTTCAGCTGAACCTTCTTGAGAACTTTCTTGTTCTCTTCGATTATGGCACTGCGGTTACGGGTGCACCAGCTGGCGTCCTCCTTTAGACGTTTGTTCTCTGCCATGTATTTGGCGTTTTCTCCTATAGTAGTGGTGACCTGACTGCCGACCTTGTCTAGATATTGCTGAAGTTTATTCTCCACCTCTTTTGAAAGGCTGCTGCAGTTTGTACGAATATCTTCAAGCTGAGTGCTTTGTTTTTCACATGTCAGCTGGAAAGAGACGTGCTTTGAGAACAAATTGTCGACCCTTTTGAGAAATTCCCTGGTGACATCAGGGATTCCCTGTAAGGACTGAACAAAATCTTCCTTACACTTTTTCTCATATGTTTCGATTCGCTCCCCAAGAAAGCTGTTGTCCCTCCGCAGCTCGATTGCTTCCAATTGATGGTTGATCCTTGCTTTGTGAGCATTCTCTAGGTCTAGTGACATAATCTGCATGCTTTCAGAGAAGTTTGTCCGCACTAATTTCAGCATTTCTTGGCTTTGTTCAAGTTGATGGCGCAAATACAAATAGAATCCTATTTAAAACAAATTATGAAATATAAGGTACATCATTTAACATAACGCTCTTAAATTTAATTAACCATTACTTTTTAATGGGTATTTTGTTACTGTATTGGAGTATATGTCTTAAGTACATGTTAGCATGCCAGTGAAGCATATGAAGTGAATTGCCTTACCTGCACAGCAGGCTGAATTGCATGAATGAGTTGGACAAGGACCTCTTTTGTCTGTCTCATACTGTCTCTGCACAATGGAAAATATCAATATCAATGGAAAACATCAATATCATTCAAAACATATTTCAGAAAAGCCAAAACACTGAAAAATGTACAATTCTTAATTGCAATTAATCGACGGGTCCTATCACAAGGACCACTGCTTTCTTTCTTTGTTATGTTACTCATTCTATTAGAAAGAATACACAGTAAAACATAATTCTACACATTCAAAAAGTAATTCTACACATTCATTAGAATAACTATTGACTAACAAGAATTGTCTTTACCAATTTGAGTTGCAAATTATTGATGAAGATGGCTGAAGTGTTTGCCAGTTTGTACAGTGTCAACAGTTCTCTGTCAGCAGATTTCTTCCCAGTAAGAGTGAAATTTAATTTCTGAGAAAGGTTCTTTTCATTTGCTCGAAGAGCGACATTCTCCAGGGAGAGTCTGCTATAACTGTGTTCCAACTCCTGAACTCTCTTCTCCTCTGTCTGCTGTGGCTGTCCATAAACAAGAAAGAGCACCAGACTGACGATGATGAGAGACTGGATTAGTGAGGAAAAGAAGAAAATTATTTTCATGTAGTAACCACAGCTCTTCCCCTTTGATCTGTGTTTCTTCATGGCTTCCAATCCCAGGTTAACTTGTGAGTAGCCACTATTATACATGGATTCCTAAGAGTGGATAATTCAGACTTAGAAACGTTTGAAGCTGGTTTAACAGAGCTACAGTTCAGTCATAAGTTCTGAAGTTCTACTCCTGTTAGACACTGGATGAGGCTGCACTGGTTCTACTCCTGTTAGACACTGGATGGCTCCTATATTATGTGGCATCTCCACCTCACTTTCCTCTTGTTCAATGTCTTGCCCCACCCTCTACTTCCTCCCATCTGATTCACATACGAAAAAAATGTAGCGTGGTCCTCAACAGAATTTACATTTATGGCAGCTAGTTTTATCCAGCACAACTTATAATTTTAACTGAGTACAACTTGAGGGTTAAGGGCCTTGCTCAGGGGCCCAACAGTGGCAACTTGGTAGTAGAGGGGCTTGAACCCACAATCTTCTAATTACACATCAAGTATCTTAACCTCTGAGCTATCACTGCCTGATATGAATCACAGCACCTTAATTTTATTCACTATTCTCTGTTTACTCATTTGAATTCCCCATGACCACGCAAGCCTACAAATTCAATCGTTCAGGTCAGGAATTACAGCTGATACTGATACATCTACACTAACCACTGAAGTTGCACATTCAGTGATTTCAGGTTTTATATTAAACCACTGACTTTTTTCAGAGGTGACTAAACTGTTTATCGTTCCATAATGATGATAATGGTGATGATGATGTTAAGTTGTTTCTGCCAGGTACACTGATATGAAGATGAGATGTGCAGGTCATTTATGAACTGATTAGGTGGTAAAATGAAATGTGGCAACCTTGAGTTTAGATCATATAGCAGGTTAAGGTCAGAATGGCAGCTTGTTTGTCATTCTGGCTTTTCAGAAGAACACATTTCAATATACCAATGTAAGATTTTCACAAAGACGCTTCAAAGGCTGGTAAGAGTGCCTCAGTAAAGTTGCTAAATGTTGCAGATGAACATCCGCAAGGATGATTAAACATGTTTATGATCTCAGCACAATACTGTTACATTGCCACACGACCAGATCCCAGTCTAGTTGTAAAATTCTCATTTCCTAAACTCTGAGCTGTTTCACAACTGAGCAGCAGGGATGCAGTACATGCAGTACATGTAGATTCACCAGAGTCTACGAATAACATCCAGGCCAAGAGGTGCATGTATACTGAATATGGACAGAACCTTGACCTGCTGGATTGTGTTTCATGCTAGGCAGTCTCAGGGTCAGCATGTAGAATTGACATGGTGAAACAGTGAAGCTGAAGTAAACAGTTATTTTCCCAAAGCAGAAGTACCATACATGGTACGGCAAGCTGCAAAGTACTTTTAGTATTACCTGAGACTGTGTTGTCCTGAATTTATGACATGATGACCTGTAGAGACATGACCCATAACCCAGCTGGCCTTGCTGTAGATTGCAGTTTTTCGCTGGTTACCTCTGCAACTTTGCAGTAAAAACTGGCAGAATAAAGTTTATTTACAGTTACTGTTGGCCAGTGGAGAAAAAGCAGCAACATGTGAGGACATGTCAACATATTCTCTGCATGCTAACCACTAATATCCAACTCATTCTTTATTTATCATGTACTATGTAACGATCTTTAATTATTGACTTTTATCAACATGTTAATCTTACTTCTGCTGACTCTACAGACAGTATAGTGAAGTATGATAAAAAATTAAGTCAAGCTCTGATATTACATTATATACACTTTCCTATTATTATTATTATTATTATTATTATTATTATTATTATTATGCTTTTTTGTGTGTTCATGACAAGTGTAGAGACAGTACAAATTGTTAAATATAATAGCTAAGTATAAAGTCAGAACGTATAAAATCTCTGCTTAAACTAAGACACGGTTCCTCTACTTAAATACAGATGGAGTTTTTTTTTCCATTTCTCTTGTTTTTGAGATCTTGTTGTCATGATCCTTAACACCATAACTCAACCCTAGGATGGACGCACCCTGACTAGAGATAGAGAGTGTATACTTTCGATTTGTTAAATGCTGACCCCCAGCTCTGTGATTTATATGGTGATTTAGAGTTCTGACTACAGTCTCACACAGAACGGATGTACATCTCAGAAAGGATAGTAAACATCCTCTAGGTCTTCTGTCTTATTGAATAATGTTTTTAGAGTCAGCAATTTATAAGGATTAGGCTTTACTTGAAACCCTGGCTCAACTGAGATCACATGACCGTATAAGGTAATTGTGTATCACACTTTTTCAAACAGTTCTGACATATTTTATCAAACTTAAAGCCTTGTGAATTAGTTTATCTTTGTCAATATGCTGAAATTCAGTGGCTACAACACTCCCCACTTTTGCTTCATATTGTCTGCTTTATTTATTTACTGTATTTCCTGGTTCAAGCAGAAGGTGGCAGTGTTAAGAGAAAACGCCTATATACATGTAAGAGTACGATTGCGTTTTGAAAGCCCCTAGTAGAAAACAAAGCGACATCTTGTCCATCTTGCAAAGCTCTCCCAAAACATTTAACTATCTGTTTTTGTGTAACACTCACCGACGATTTTAATCGCTTTCGTTTACGGAGAATCGGGTAATCTGATTTATCTTTGTGATAAATTACTTAGCTAGCAGTGTATCCTAAAATGGCGACAACAGACGAATCGCGATATTACAGCGGTGAGTAAATAACTTGCTATCTTGACCTAGCCGTCTTCTCCAACTGAGTTGGTTTATCGCTAGCTTGCTAACACGCTAAATAAGTGTAAATAAGTGTTTTATGTAGCTACACTAGTTAGCTAGCGAAAAGTAATGTTTCGTGCTCCGTGCATTTAATCCCTGTTTTCTAGCCAATTGTCCATGATATGTAGTCATGTAACAAGCTAGTTAACGTAGGTTAAGGTTAATCCCTCTCAGTGTTAGCCACAGCGTGGCCCAATGCTACTAACCTAGCCAGCTACGTTAACTACAGAGCATTATGTGGCTGACTAGAACAGATAGCTGCTTGGCTCTCTGTGTAACTAGCGTTAGCTGAGATGCCGCTAAAATGTTGTTTACAGCACGCTGAGTAAATGTAGCTGGTTAAATTAGATAACTGGGTAGTTTGCTTCATGCTAGCTAGCTAGGCTAACTTGTGTGTTGGCTGTATGTCAGCGTGCCTTCCGTTGTCCACTTTGCTGAGGCAGTTGTGCAGCGAATGTGAAAGCTAACTTGGCTTGGTAACTTTCAGTTATAGTAGGCCACTGTAAAAATACCAGTGTCCCCATAAACCAGATCAGGAATGGTCATAATCACGTCTTGGATGCCCCAAGACTTAGAATATTTTTGAGAACTCGATAAATTGAACGTAGTTGCTGAATATTCTGCGTCGCAGTAATTGCGTTTATGCACTTGAATCCTGAGGTGAAACACAGTGCAAATTAGAATGGGAGGATGCATCCGCTGTAAAGGTTCATAAAAACGACACTGCTGTTACAGTAGCCGTTACATTACAATTTAATGGAAAAGATAATAAGCGTTTTAAACTTAGTAAGCGTGTTGCAACGGTATAGTTATGCGCAGTGCAGCATAGGGCGTCCGACAGAGGACAGTGAGCATGCTACAGAAAAAAACACGCTGTTAACAGCATGCCATATTCCATATAATTGCTAGAATCAACAAAAATTCAGTGAGTGCACATTTTTGCAGGAAAAGGTGAACTTCATATTTATTGTGTTTTAGAACATGATGATCGTGTTGGAGGACCCAAGCATCGGCACAGGAAAGGCAGGGGACCATTCAGGGCACCTCTGTATAGTGACCAGATGTCAAAGCCGAGGCATCGGGGAGGGCATGGAGGAGGCGGAGGGCCTAGTCCTAGATTGAGATTTGAGGATGACGATGGGGATGTAGCCATGGCAGATGATTCTCATGATATTGGATTGCAACGGAGATTGTGAGAATATGTTTGCTATTGAATATACTGTGTCCTTTCTTTGTCCTGAATGTTTATAATGCTATAATTTTCCATTGTGGATCATAACTGTGTGCAAGAACATGATTCATCTGACGAAGTGTAATGGAGCACAGTTTCACACTCTTGCTTATTCCTGGACAGCAATCCTTACGGGCGGCCCCAGAATCGGCGCGAGGGCCGTAGGGGAGGAAGGGAGACTGGAGGAGATGCTGGATCTCACCGGGGTCGAGGAGGCAGAGGAGGCAGTGAAGGAACAGGAGGAGGAGGAGGGGCAGGAGGGGGAGGTGGAGGTCGCAAAAACTGGTTCAAGATGACTGTGAGTGTATTCTGAATTGCTCATGTCGCATATCCATCTCTGTCTACTTCCTGACAGGCTGCACTATAACCTTGTACCCTGTTTGCAGTGGCTCACCTGAGAACAAAATATTTATTAAACTGTAAATTCTTTGCCTTTTCTATTTGTTAGATTCCCCATGGGAAAAAATATGAGAAACAATGGCTTCTCTCAGCACTTCAGAGCATCTGTTCAGTGCCATTCCACGCTGTGCATGTAAGTTGCAATTATATTGTATTGCTTTAACTTCACCTTTAGGTAATATTTTCTTCAAAATTATGAAATCAGTTTATGGCGAATGAATAACATTCATTTTTCGTAGGTAAAATCATGTTTGTCAATACATGTTTATGGAGTTTTTATTTAGTGTATTTATTGAGTCAATAACTATACTTTTTGTCATTACAGTATCATACAGATGGCAACAGAGCACAGTTCTACATTGATGACTCTACAACAGCAAATGCTTTGGTCAAAGTTTCAAGAAAAATCACAGACAAAGAGGGATACAAGGTACAGAGGCATACAGTTTATTCAGCTGTGGCCATTACCATGGAGTGGTAATTTTAGTCTTGGCCTTGCTGTGTGGATTTTTAGCACTCTCTCTCTCGCTCGCTGTCTCTCTCGCTCGCTGTCTCTCTCGCTCGCTGTCTCTCTCGCTCTCGCTCTCGCTTGCTCTCTCTCTCGCTCTCTCTCTCGCTCTCTCATATATTATATATATATATAAAACGCAATTTGTTTTGTATGTATACAAGGTTTCCAGAGAAACAAGATGTTTTTAGCTGTGAAGAATAGTGTGTCCTTTCATTATAAGCCAATGCATTGGAATTATGTGCCTGAATGTGCTAAGATGAAGAGTGATATATTTAATGCAAGGATATAATGTTTTTTATTAAGAGTTTTCTTTAAAACTATTCTGTTGTTAAGTGGTCTCTTCTAAACAGGTAACGGTCTTGATGAATTCCTGTCCACCGCCAAGCTTAATTCACCAGGACCTAAAGCCTGAGGATCTTGAGCATCTGAAGGTGAGAAATACTAAAAGAGTTTAACACACACATTTTGAAGTATTTGTAGCTGAATAACCCAGCCTTTTTGACATCATTCATCATTGTTTATAGAATTTCGTGTAAATCATTGCCTTCCCACTGGATGATGTCATGCAATAAAGACTTTATTTTCTGTTATCAGCAATGCATGTCCAAGCGTTTTGATGGTTCACAACAGGCCCTTGATTTGAACAACATAAGAGTGGACCCAGGTAGGCCCCTAAAAATATTTAGTTAGTGTCTCTATGAATCTAACTCCTGTTGTATTAAATTCATTGTTTTTGTTTTTATATATATTACACACTGTGTGTGTAAAATGTTTAATTGAAGTGAAATAAAAATTAGATGTGTATAAGTTTAAGGACAAAATGAATAATCAGTAAACTCATACCAAAGTTTAGTGTGTGGCAATAATGGAAGCTGAAATGTTAATGTTTCAGTTGGTGCTGTGAAAGTATTTACCCGCCTGGGTAATTAATGAATAATTTGAATGAGAATCTCATCTCAGATAGATGGGGCAGTTTTACTGCATGTTTTATGGCAGGGCCTTGACTTTGAAGATGTAATCTAGGACTGTATGGCTTATTTTGTGAAACTGTATCTATGAGACCTGTGTTATGTCACAGATGCCTTGATGTTTGAAATTTAAGTGGCATAGTTGCTATCAAAAAAAACAACTGAGTATGTGTGTGTGAATTTTTTTGGGATCAGAGCAATCTAAATCATCTTCACATGCTATTCTTACTACCTAAGTGAACCTGGGGGACACAAGATGGCGGTGTGCTAGGGTGCACAGCAGCTACAGACACAAAAGCTGCTATTTATTGTTACCTGCAACCCAACCCAGTTTATTTGTTTCCCAAATCCTTCATGTAATCCACACACATGGGTGTCGAAGACACCAGTGCGCAAGTCTACCCACGCCAGACCCTGCTACAGTTCAGAGACCAATAACCAACCTGGAAGATGACCTGGAAATGTTACACAACCTTGACTTGCTATAGGGACCAGCCCTCCAGACCTTAGCATAACCTGATGCCAGTGGTCAGGGGAGGGGATGTCGTAAGCTATGCATGAGGAAACAAGTGTGATGAGAGGACAGAGGTCCATGCTAGGATAAAAGCTCACCCTAGCCGACCGCCTACAGTTCACATATCCTCACAACCGAACAACAACAACAGATGATGCAATTGTCACTACCACTGGGAGACCTCACTCATTGTGGCTCAGGAGCAGCATCTCCAGCAACACTTCACTGAGCATTAGCGCCCCCAACCCCCCGTCCCACCCCACCTCCCATATGCTCAGTCCACTGCTAGCCCATGTCTCAAACCACATAATCAAGTTTGGTGATGACATGACCAAGGTGGGTCTTTTCAACAGGGATGTAGAATCACTGTACAGAGAGGATGCTCAGCGGCTGACTTGTAACTGAATGTGGTTAAAAGAAATGGTTGTTGATATCGGGAAAGTATGTGGCGATCACTCGACATCAATGGATCCCCTTGGAAATTCACAGGCATCAAGTTCCTTGGTGTCTACATAGTGGAGAACCTCACCTGGACCCTCAGTGTCAGCTGCATAGGTGAGAAACCCCAGCAGTGCCTCTACTTCCTGAGGAAGCCAAGGAAAAGCTCAGCAGCCCCAGTCCTCAGCGCATTCTACAGAGGGACTGTAGAGAGCAACCTGAGCAGCTGCATCACTGTCTGGTTTGGGAACAGTGAGGAACAGCAGAGATCATCATCAGGGTCCGTCTGCCCTCAATCACGGATGTTTTCACCACACTTTGCATCTGCATAGTCACCAGCATCAAGGATGATCCCATGCACAACTCTATCTCCCTACGTTTTGGAAGATGTTCCAAAGTGTTCGGGCCCTTACAGCCACACTGGGAAACAGTTTCTTCCCTTGTGCCATCAGACTCCTCAACTCTGAGACTGACCACTAAGAGTTAACAAATAATGTATTCCATTTAACAAATACTGTATGTATGTGTGTATGTATGCATTTCATATTTATTTTTATATTTGTTCCTTTGTGTTGCGTCATGGCCCTTTAGGAACATTTAATTTGTTTAACTGTGTATTTGTATATAGCTGCAATGACAATAAAATCCTCTTGGCTCTTCTCTCATGCAAATGTCCACCAGCTGGCATAAGACTGATAATTGCTCATTCTCTAAACATGTTTTAGTTCCACTGGATACAAATATTTAGTGTACCTTCAGCAGTAACCTGGGTAATTCCAAATGACCATAATCAGTAGGTTTTTTAAAAAATGACCATGTAATACTGACACTGTGTACCACAGCTGAACTTGTGGATTGCGGCTAAGGTTTTCTGTGTTTTATGCTACATGTAGAGGGAACCCAGAAAATGTTAATGTATTGCTATTTTTTAAATTTATTAGATCTGGTGTCTCAGAATATTGAGGTGGCATTGAACAGGAAAAACTCCATGCAGGCAGTCATCAAGATAATTGAAGATAACATTCCTGAGGTACCAAAAATTTTTTTTATTTAAAAAAAGGGTTTTTTTTGTTTGTTTTTTTAAAAAACATAAGTGATATAGAATGAAGAAATGGGTAAAAAGCACAGATGATAAACACATTTAAGTCTTTGAGTCCAAGTTGTCACATGAAAAAAAATAGGCAGAGCTTTGGTTTACTCCGGGTCCTCATCCCCTCTGTTTAAACATTTCTCCCATTTCCCCAGCTGGTTTGTTTAAACCTAAGCAACAACAGGTTATACAAGCTTGATGACCTCGCTGATGTTGTCAACAAAGTCCCCAATCTGAAGATTCTGAACCTCTCACACAACGAGGTATGCAGGCATTGCTCACAGGCCTGAAGTTTTGTCCATTTGGCTTATCTTTTAAAGCTTTCTGTATTTAAAACACCCCTGTCGTTTTCTGCTGTTCCTCTTTGTCCTCTGCAGTTAAAGACGGAGCGCGAGCTGGACAAACTGAAGGGACTGAAGCTGGCGGAGCTGTCGCTGGAGAGGAACCCCCTGTGTGACCATTTTAAGGACCAGGCCGACTACATTAGGTCAGTCTTTACGTCATCCTCTGTCCCAAAGTCATGTAGAAGACGTGGGATGGCTGCGGTTTGGGTGAGTGAATGTGTGTGTGTGTGTGTGTGTGTGTCTGTGTGTGTGTGTGTGTGTGTCTGTGTGTCTGTGTGCAAGGGAGAGCGAGAGAGACAGAGCACGCAAGCACACTTCGTACACCTTGCCCCAGAAGGCAAATGAGTCCTGTCTGGCAGAGCCAATTAGAACGTTACACAGGAGACAGAAGGAGCAGTGTCTGGGAAATTAGGAAAATGAAGTAAACATCTCATGTCCTGCTCTATCATAGCTCTAGATGAGAAGTGTTACTTAGCTGTTTTGCAGAGCATAATGTAGGATAATAATCCATAACCTGCACAGTCAGCACTGACCTATAACCTATTACCATGTCTGGTCTTGCTGAGATGTGTAAGGTTGATCACTTTTACAGCATCTTTGTCAAACAGAACGATGTGATGCAGGACATGTAGAAGACTTGGGAGGTTGTTGATCAGTTTTTCACTAAGATCATAAAAGCACACGGATACAAGGCTGATTGATAAATCATATTATTTATACATACTTATGTATTTAATAGCAAGTGTACACTGGCACTATGCCTCATATTTTAAATGTATAACTATGGTACCTGCAAGTTTTTTTTTGTTTGTTTTTTTTTGTTTTCTTTTTTCTTTTTCTTTTTTTTCCATTTTCTCCTTTATGCTCTCGCTCTTTCCACACCTACCTCTGTTCAGCAGTGCTGTTGACTGTTGCTGTCTTTACAGTTTACTGCAAATAAACTAGAGAAAATATTTAGTTCATTTGTAGACCTTAGTTAAGGCCACACCATATGTAACTTTCTCTGAGATTCTCTGAGATGGAGCCAGTGTGCATGTGACCACTCAGAATACCCAATGCCCCTCCTATCCTGAGGGCATCAGGCCTAAGATGATTCTAGAAGACCAGGAAAAACGTTTCTGAGGAGATTATGCACTGTGAAGTGCCCTCGTACTCTCAATCCCTCTGTAATGCTGCCACTTCATCCCCTCCACACCTCATTGGGTTTGGCTTAAATCTGGAAGGCTGCTGATTGGCCAGTGAGGAAGGCTGGTTAGCCAACGACGGGTAAGATCCCACCACAAAACCTGGGACAACCTAAGGCAGGCACAGCCGCGAAACTGGCCAGAGGCACGCAACGTAGAACAAAGAGTGACTGTCACTAGGAAAGAAGAGGAGGAAGGTGTGAATGGCCTGTCATGGCAAAGCAGAAACCTCTTGGGTGGAGGAGGAGAGAGGGAGCAGGTTTTTAAAAAAAGGCCCTCAAGCCAAGCAGTGCTCAACACCACCACGACCTTAAAAGCCTCAATTAGAGGTTCTGGGGCGTAAAGTGGGAAGTACAACTCCATGTCCACTGTATGGAATAATGTGATTGTTTAAGAAAAGGCGGAATGCTGTTTCTTGGTCGTTTCTGAAATGAGGAATGCTGGTAACTGAGCTTTGTGGGCATGTTCTCCCCTCACGATTGCAGGGAACATCAAGTTCTCAAACTACAGTTAAAGTAGGTTAGCATGAAATTAGATCTAGCTGACTAGGCTCATCAAAACTCTTTAGGTTCATTCTTTTTCCTTGAAAGAAAACCCTGCCTTTTTTAAATGCAAGGGCAGGGTCCAAATGTACTAGGGTATGTGTTTCGAGACTTTTGTCTTTCGATGTCCATGTTTTTATTACTACTATTATTATTATTATTAGCAGTTTTCTGTATAGAAGCTCGGTTTCAACTTCACTGCTATTATTTTTTTCCCGCTTTGTATTCTTTATGCTGATCTTTCGTTGCATGTATTTGCAAGGTCTTCTGTTCTGTAAAGCTTGCTTATACGTTTTCAGCATATTCATACTGGCATATTCCTCAGTTTAGTCTTGCATATTGACCTAATTGGTCATTCACCTGTTGAATAGATAATGTGGAAAATGCAGTACATGTAATTGGTTTTAATATGCTGCTCCTATACAAAGTTGAGCAAGATAACATTATTTTATGGTCTTAAAATACAAAATGTAGTTTAAATATGATTTCTACTAAGACATTCTGTTTTTTAATTAATTTAACTGACAAACAACCAGCTCAGAGCACCTAAGCCAAAAATACTATTGTTTTACTCATTCTTGCTAAACCCAGCAACCCTGAAATGGTCATGTAGTAATGGCATGTCAGACTGAACTCACCATGGCCCCTGAGAGCTGTCAGCCCACTTTCTATGCACCCAAAAGTACTGACTGTGTCCTGCTGGTGTGAGTGTTCATACCCAGCCACCTCCACTACCCCAAACACTCCCCCTTCCCCCACTACCACTCCTCAGAGCCTGCGTGTGTCAGTGTGTTTCAGCGTGTAGTGGGGCCTGTGGTGAGTATTGTGGAGAGGTAAGTACCATGTTCCTGTTTGGGGGGTAGACAAGCACTGTGAGAAGGATCACTGAACTTAATTGTGGTTGATATCTTTGCTGTGTCTTTGTTTTGGATGCTTGTAGTGTTTCAGAAGACTTAGAAGAAAGACAAGGATTAAGTTTTTATATCTCTCTCTGTCTCTCTCTCTCTCTCTCTCTCTCTCTCTCTCTCTCTCTCTCTCTACCGGAAGCCATCTGGCATATATAAGAATCTCATGTTCACGAGTCATTAATTTCTCAGTATCTCATATTTTATTTAAATAATCCCTGTGTTACATTTTGTACTCCGTGGTGTTGTCACCACTTGTTGCTGTCAAGGTACCTGTAAAAATGGGCTGTGTGTGTGTGTGGAAGGGGGAACAATGTACAATCTGCAGTAACTGTCATATTGTTTTGTCTTCTTCTGTCTTTGTGATTGTTGGACAGTGCCATACGGGAGAGGTTCCCCAGACTGCTCAAACTGGTAGGCCCAGCTCATCACTGGTTTAGCCTAACGGGCTTGGCCAACAATTCCCTTTACCCACCTTATCGATCAGTATCATACAGTAGGAAAAGAGCCCCATGTGAGCCATTTCCTGGTTCATCAGAAGAAGAGAGTTGCTTATCTGTTACATCTCCATTATTTCATTCCTCTGCCACAGGATGGACATGATCTTCCTCCACCCATTGGCTTTGATCTGGAGGTTGCTCCTCCAGGTCTCCCCTCATGCAAGGTAATAACAGACTCCATGAAAGTATCTCATATTTGTGCATTGCTTTGTGAATTCTCTAAATGGCTTTTGTTTGTTTCTGTTTAGCAGTTCGTATGGCACCTAACCTATTTATTTATTTTTCAACTCAGCCTAGTTACTTCTGCTCAGAAGAACTCAAGATCCTCATCTCGTGCTTCTTGCAACAGTATGTCTGTTCTCTAAACCTTCAGCATTGGTCTGTGTTTGTGAGCAGTGTTTCACTGAATTTAACTATGCCTTTATTTATGCCCCCCTGTCTCAGATATTACACTATATATGACTCGGCAGACAGGCAGCCTCTACTTAATGCCTATCACGATGGAGCAACGTTCTCACTCATCATCCCCTTCTCAATACAGAACCCTTCCAAGTACAGTACATCTACCACTCTGTTACATCTGTCACCCACATGCTAAGCTCTCCAATACATCTGAATCAGACACGGAGAAAACGGTAACTGTTACGTGTTCATTAAAGCATTGCATGTCCTCTTATTCATCCTTGTAGATGCAGTTTAGGAGAGTACCAGAAGGACAGCCGCAACATCAAGCGGGTGAAAGATTCCAGTAAGTGGCAGCGATTGCTCGAACACATCGAGACTTGTTTGCTTGAATTGAGACAGAATCTTCCTGTGATGGCAGTGTTTTCCAGACACTTGAACTCAAACAATCTATACCCATATCCAAAGTAAACCTGGAACCATTGTAAATTAATCCTGTGCCGTCATAATCCTGTTTGTTTTCCCCTTCAGCAACACGGTTTCGCTTGCTGAAGCACACGCGTCTGAATGTGGTTGCGTTCCTAAATGAGCTTCCCAAGACCCACCACGATATTGCCTCATTTAATGTCGACGTGAACACCTACACTGTGAGTAAATTTTACAGTATTGAGCATAGTTTGCATTTGTCTGGACATCTTGACATGGCTGCCGTTTCGTCCTGCCAGAACACGCTGTTGTCGTTCACTGTAAGTGGAGTGTTCAAAGAAGGTACGTTCATGATTTTTGCTTTATAATAAAAGGCTGCTGTTGGTCATTTCTATTGTCCATTGTAGCTGCTAAGTTTATTTGTCTCCCCTCTTAAGTGGACGGTAAATCCCGAGACTCTTGCAGAGCGTTCTCTCGGGTGTTCATTGCCGTCTCTGCTGGGAATGGAACGTAAGACCCCCTCTTTTGTGCCTCTGTGCGATGCAGAAGAATTTTGCTAGACCTCAGTGTCACCTTAGATTGCACCATAGGAGCAGAATTGTGTGGACTGTGCCCTCAGGCTGTGCATCGTGAACGACGAGATGTTTATCCGTAACGCCACGACGGAGGAGATTCGGCGGGCGTTTGTGGCCCCAGCCCCCACTCCCTCCAGCAGCCCCGTGCCCACGCTCTCTGCTCCACAACAGGAAATGCTCTCTGCTTTCTCCCAGAAGTCTGGCATGAACCTAGAGTGGTCTCAGAAGTAAGTTGGTCACATTTTATCTAGGAAGTCGTGATGGTTTGGACAGTGTACAAGTGTACAATGATTACTGGAGTCTTCTTATTGCAGGTGCCTGCAAGACAACGACTGGGATTTTGACAGAGCTGCTCAGATTTTCACAGACCTTAAGGTACTCAAGCGTTCTGTACTTCCCATGTTGCACCAGTGCCTACAAAGAGTATATATACATGTGTGCAATACTATTCATTGCCTTTTTTTTAGGTGCAAGGAACAATCCCAGAAGTCGCTTTCATAAAGTGAAACTTTTTTCCCTCCCTCTTTTTTTTAATGTTTGGTTCTAATGTTTTGTTCGTTTTGTTCTTCACGCCGTGGCTTTGACTTTGTGTTTATAGCTGATGTAATTATTAAAATACCAATTTAATTATTTTGTGCTGTTTTTTTCCCCCCACCTTAAACATTTGCTAACATCATGTACCAAGTTTGCCAATGTATGACTGTAGCTACTTAAAACAGCAAAAGGAGAGGAGTATTTAATACCTCCTATTGTACAGCCTCTTAATGAAATGTCATTTTAATTAAATGTTTTCTTGAATACCCAAACAGCCACTGCAAAACTGCACCTTTATTTTGTGGTAATGAGGCTGAGATGAAAGTAGCATTCACTGAAATTCAAAAATTTTGATATTGTCTAAAATGCTTCTAATCTTGCTGAGCCATTTTCTTAAGGTGCCATTGTTTTTAACCATACACAACTAGAAATGTTAATCTGTGACGAGTTCTGTAAGAGCTGCAATATGTAAGGCTACAGTTGATGGTATGGCTCAGGAGCAGCCAGTCCTGTCTACCCTAGACCAGGACAGAGATGACATTGGAAGCCAAGCTGCAGGTGAGGCCAGTGCCATCAGGCTCCACATTTAGCTACACCACGCCGTCCTCCACTAGCATGGCATATCTAGACAGACATGCATCAGAAATAATGAAATCTGAGGTCATGCCACTACATGGTGATTTACAGGTGTGTTAACTAATTTGAGTGGCCATAGCCAATGCAATGTACCAACAGCATGAGCAAAGCAATGGACTAGAACTCGTTATAAGAGAGAAAAAAAAATCTGCTTCAGAAAGGCATACTGGACAAAGTTAACAGCTTAATTCACTCAAACTCTTAAAACAAAAAGCATGTTTTTAAAGTAAATTTGTCACACTTACTCTACATTATTATAATGAAGCAATAGTCACTGTGTTTAAAATGTGGGTTTTATATCCACTGGAGATTCAAGTATAAATTTACTGTACACAATTGGACAAACATGTGACCCACCTCTTTGATCTCTTGTTACTGAGCACCTGCACAAGCTCATTATCCTGAAAAAGATCAACTGCCTACATAAAAGGAGAATGAAAAATATAATTGTAAAATCTATATAAAACAAGGAAAGGGAGCCAAACATAGTAAAACCTTGACCTCTTGCCCAATCTGTTACTAGTGAAAACAACTTGGCATGGAAACCTCCATACAAGTTCTTGTCACATGAATAATGCTAATAAGAAAGCTAGGTGATAATAAACCAAAGGCATGTGAAGTCTTACTGCAGTGAAAGCTCCTATTGGATCTGCCAGCATTTGTACAACAAAATGGAAAACAAGTGATATGCAAACCAGAACTAAATATTTTAAATGGTTCTCTATGAAGTGTTTTAAATAATGCACAGATACCTTCTCAGGGACAGTTTAGAAAGAAAAAAAAATCACTCCTAACAAAGTTCCATTTCTATTTGGCAACTTCCAAAGGTGTAGGGTGAGAGAGGAATTTACAAGGAAATGAACTTCAAAAACCAGTTTGTGATGCAGCCAGTTGAACAGAAGTTGTCAGACCTGTCAAGCATCTTATGTCAATTTTTAAAAGAGCTTTAAGAGAACTTTTATGAAATCCAAACGTTTTGCACAAAAATTTAAGCCATACAATGCCCTGTGTGTTTATTAACATGTTTTTATAATTTTATATCTACATATGATCTCGTTATCATTATATAGATCTTATCAATACTTTTAATCTCACTATATATATATATATATATATATATATATATATATATATATATATATATACATACACACACACACACACACACACACACACACACACACACACACACACACACACACACACACACACACAAACATAAAAGTTTGCTAAGCTTAAATGACTGAGTCCCCTGCATGCCTGTCAAGCTCACCTTTCCACCAGTTCCATGCTCCTTGCCCCATGCGGCCATGACAAATGCATCATTCACAGAGATGCAGGCTACCTCCTGCACACCCTTACTCCTCAGCTCTTCAGCCTTCTGCACAAACCCTGGCAAGTGAGTCTGAGACCGGAGGATCAGGAGCAAGATAGAACGCACACAGACAAAAAAAATCATATAGAGCAGGATAGCTATGGATAGTCTAGATCTTGTAGTCCATGAGAATAAAATTAACATGCTGGAGTGCAGAGCAGCAGCATCACTTAAGACTACAGTTGAATTAAGGGCTCAGAGGGTGCTGTGCTGCAGGATGGATTGTGAGAGTATATAAGATACCTTGGAACATCCAGGAGTAAAGGCCCCGGGACAGCAAACAGTACTCCCCTTTTCCCTTGAAAGAGTTGATTCATGTTTACTTTCTGCTCTGGGTCTTCCTCCTGGACCTCAACTGCTGGGAGACTTTCTTCGACCTTGGGAATGGCGATACAGATTAAAAATGTTATAATAAAAACTATTGGTTTTCTTGGTTTTTCTTAGAGAAAATGATTGAATTCTTAATTGTGCGAATTGCGCATGCGCGTTATCTGACTGGGGCGTAGTGTCGCGTCGCGACAAGTCAACACACACATCTGATGGTGGCGTTATATACTGTACCAAATGTTTTTATTTTAAGACATTTAATTATGCCATCACTCTCTAGGGTAGTCGGATTTACAGTGGTCAATCTTCTCAATAACTTTATTCTATAGGGTCAAATAGGTCAAAATAGTTCAAATGGAAAAATCCTTAATAAAAATAGTCGGGACAATCTGAGATATTATCTTTAGGTTGATTGCTACACAGAAAATGCTTACAGAAAATTAGAATCTAAAAATGATTGAACCAAAACACACAAAACAAAACGGTCACGAAATTTAAATTTAACTAATCTCACCTTGATTGGCATAGTGGCTTTGAGAGTAACGTGTAAATTAACAGTGCTCCGTGCACCACTCACTCGTTTTGAAACACGATGTCAGTGCAATGATTTGGCTGTTGGACTGCGTGATTGTAAATGGGGGCGGGGCTTACCTGCCATTTCAAACGCTGATTGGTTCAGCGTACAGTGTCTATCAGAACCGACCAATGCATGCAAAAGTATGCGTGGAAGATGGCGTCACGGTAATTCGTATAGACCTACAGGTAAGTACAAGTGCATCCCATTTCAAGTTCTAAATTGAATATTTTTTTTACAGGCATATTTTTAATTTTAAAATCCGTTATTAGGCATATTTATATTTAATATTATTTGTTATTTCTGATATTATTGATATTGCATGTGATTTTATTACATATTTACGCATTTAATTATAGCGTTCCTACCTATAAGTGCTGTACCATGGGTACAAATTAATGTATTTAATATTTAAATGAATTAGCATTTATTTTGCTTTCTCTGCAGATTTGCCTGGACTTCTTTTTTTTTCTTTTGCGCTTGCTTTTTTATAGGATATAGTTAGTAACAAATACCTTTTTAAATGATTGATTATGAAATGTAATTAAAATAATTTAACGTTAAGATCAGGCAAAACATGGAAAAATTCAGGACATCTTGCAAAGACAAGACTGGAGTTAAAAATCCATTCAACTGCGACGGAACGACTTTTGCTAGCAACTTTATCTATCATCAGCACTAAATCGGTGTCTGTATTCCTCAGACTTAAGTTAACATGAACTATGTTACCTTTATATAATATAACACACAGTAACGGCTTAATTCTCACTTCTCGGGTTGATTTCTTCAGCACTGTATTAACGAAAAACATCGTGTTAATTTAAAAGTTAATATAAACTATAAGGTGAAAAGAACATTTTTAAGCTCTTTTTTTGTTGTTGTATAGAAATATCGTTCCGTTCCATACACCTTCCTGTTAGCATGATCTGTAGCCATTTTTAAATTTCCGCGGCTTAATCTGCGTCTTTCTAGGTAAACGTGCATAGAAGTTTGGTGAAAAAGCGGTGGAAAACCAGGAGGTGCAGCTACAACGTGTACAACTTAAGTTTATTAACTTCATTAAACTGGATATAATTAATAAATAATTCACTGATTTGGTACGGAACAGCTGTATCTGGTCTAACAGCCTTGAACTTGAGGTTATATAGAAAACTTGCTTTGGTGAAGAAACAATAGCGTTAAGCGGAATGTTTTACGATGATGGCTTACGATGAAGGCTTACGATGAAGGCTTACGATGATTGCGTATCCTGATGACTTGCTCCCAACCTTCCTGCCCAGTAGAGAGAGGATTTTAACGTATTGTTTTAGCTTGCTACTTTGAACTGTTCTAAAAAGCTGCTTGCACAGAATGCTTAGTATTTACATTTATTTCCAGACAATAACGATCATTTTACTTTTGGCGTCTGAAACCATGTTTAGAGACTGTAAACACGCTCAAGCTACATCATGGTTAAGCGCGTAGGTTTTTACTTTAACCAAGGACTAGATAGACGCACATCGTCGCAAGTAAACAGGAAGACAAGAGACGTTTTCTGCGTTGCTGAAACCTTCTCATCGCAGGCTGTGTTTACGGTTGATTGTCAGTTATGGACCAAGCAGACCCTTAATACAAATCCATTGCTGAAAGTTGTGAAGAAAGTGATTTGGATGTAATGTAGGTTAAAGCTCTAAACACTGCCATAGCCTGCTGTCTGCTTGCTGTGGGCCTGTATTTCAGGATGAAGTATAACATTGATATTTACTTCAAAGTTTGTTAGGACTTCCAAGTTCCACGAATTCCTGAATGCAACATGGTGTACTGAGATCGATCAAAAGAAAAATATGTTGCGATTCGGAGAAAACTTAAGTTATGAACTTCCATAGCTGCTAGCAAACGGCTTAGAGACAACCAAACGACGATTAAGGAACAGATGAACTTTCATATGCGTTTCACGGCGTGCTCAGTTGCGTCCTACTGTGGTAGCCCCACATAGTGGAGCTGTTCATACACGCAGCATGGATATCCCAGCAGAGCCTCATAGCCAGATGACTCCTAAACTTTCAGCAAAACATCAATTACTTCGTCAGGATGAAAATTTAAGTGCTGCTTTGTAATAAATATATGTTCAATAAGCTATACCAGAGCTGCTATAATTAGTTGGCTAGAGGTAATACTGAACTAGGCCTAATTAGTCTACTATAAGAAAACGTGTAACCACGTTCCTCATCTATGTTAATTTTTTAAACATTGTTATCCATTCTCACTCACCTTGTGCCACGAATGTCAAAAATCAGATTTTTTTGGGCCATGTAATGCATTTTGTGAACATATAAGACAAACAAGATCACAACAAAGGACAGACCAAATGGCAAAATACTGACGTGTGTTAATTTATTACAAAACACATGACAGCGACAATATCTTAAAATACCCCTATATTCCTGTGGTGTTTTAGTGTTTGCCTTTAAATCACAGTGATTCAATATGAACATATTTATATACTCACTATTGCAGAACTATTTAGCTTAAAAAAAGCACAGACTTTCACAATCATCAGACTGAAACCCACACAAAAAAACCCAAAATAATATTAATAAACATCGGCAAATTGAGTAAAAAATAGAATTTAATCTTTTAAATACAATATTTTAAAATACAAACATTGATTTGTTCTTTACCTTATATGCGTCATTATTTCTATTAATTGTTAACACTGTTATTACTGCTGAGGTTTAATTTACATTATGTCACTATACAGAGAAATGTGAAAACATAGTTTTGGTAAATTCTTGTATTGCTCATTTACATAAATATACACAGACAAACTAACAGCTACCCATGACCTTAAATGATGTCTAATCATGTGATGCCCCAAAATCTCATTTACCAATGACAAAATGGCATCATATAATGCTGATTGTTATGAAAACACTATAATGTAATATAATTTTTATAGTTGCTATTTAATTAGAATTATTGACACAAACATTGACTTTTTCTTTTTTTAAACATCGTTCTTGAATGGACCCAGACATTTGTGGTTATGTACACATTCCAAGAACCACAGACAGACACGTTTTTCCCTGTATACAAAAGAGCAGGATAAATATATAGAAAACTTGTTAAACAACCCAAAAAGCATTTTAGTGTTAATAAGATTTTGGTGACTTAGACTGAATAGCAACTTGAAAGGTATTACTGAAGTCTAGCCAATGCAGAAATTTTATATATATATATATATATATATATATATATATATATAGAGACTCGAGTCTTGGGTTCAACACCACTTAGACTCTGTTCTTGAATTCTGCAAAACTGAACTATTACTGGGTCACAGAAAATGACAAAATCTCTTTACCTGCCTTTCTTTTTTCTTGTTCAGTTAGTACTCTCTGTCAAATCAACAGGTTTTTGAAAAATGTATGCGAAAAAGCAAGAAAAAAAATCCAATAGAACTAACATTTTACAACATTCAACCACACAGATTGCTTTATTTCAGTACCAAACCTGAGGCCATGTGTAATATTGTGTAATAGTTTATGGAAAGTCTGTATTCAAGTCAGCCAAAATATAATAAGCCACAAAAGAGAGAAGAAGCTCATGTTTGCAGATCAAAAATTCAAGCAACTATCATACTATTTCCCATAGCATTTTGGGCTGGGTGATCTCAGAACAAGATTCAGTTTACACTTGAACTAGATATGTTTTATTTAAATACAAATTTTCTAATCAAAAGTTCAATTACTGCCCAGAATTAGGAATTATCTGTGTATAAGATGCCACTTCCTTTTTACCTGGAATAAGCATGATTTGTACCACTTTCAACATCTACATACAATCATTACTACAAACATACAGTGAAAAGCACCCTGAAGGCATGATGTAATTTCACAGAGGTCTGGAAACTGTTGATCAGTGGTTAAATTTTATTATTTATTCTGCCTTGGCCTGGACGGCAATTGGCTTCTCTTCCTTTTGTTTTCATATGCAAACAATAAATAAAAAGGTAGCAGAGCTGTAGAACTCTGATCATGATTGCATATAATCCCAGACAAACGTCTGCAAACAAACATCTAAAAACAACTCTAAAACAGCAGTGGAACTTAAAATAGGAAAACAAAAGAAAAAAACAAACAAACAAATGGTCTTGGACTGAGCGTGCTCATTTTGGCCACATATTGTGATACTCTTCTTATTGTAGCAAATGTTGCTCTCAGTCAAAGAGGTCAGCAGTTCAGTCCCACAGCACACTACCTCCTGCTTCAAAACGGACCGGTTGAGGGCGTACAGTGCACCCGAGTCTGTCGTGAGGATTCAGAGTTTGCTCT
This sequence comes from Electrophorus electricus, assembly GCF_041902795.1. Classification (NCBI taxonomy): domain Eukaryota; kingdom Metazoa; phylum Chordata; class Actinopteri; order Gymnotiformes; family Gymnotidae; genus Electrophorus; species Electrophorus electricus. Next base: position 10,379,429 of record NC_137504.1, read on the forward strand.
TTCCGGACCCTCCCACAATATAAGGAATCTGTTTCTCTCTTAAACTTTACAGGGATTCAGAATGTGCAATGCAGAGGTGATGTTTGTGTTTTAGCAGGACAACTTAAACAGAAACAACCCACTGGAAACAGTCTTTGTGCCATCTTCTGCACTGGCAGCCAGTGAAGTATAGTGTTGGTCACCTGAAGAACTGGGATCTCAGGTGTAACCTCAGGTTAAGAGTTCTTATGCAGTCCTTTCAGGCAGGTTACAAAAACAAAACAAGAGAGCCATCTGGCCTACAGGGGCTGAGGTTGCTCTTTTACCCTGATCTAAACGCACCGTCATCAGTTTACTCTGACAGCGCACACACACTGCTCAGATATATATAGATACACACACACACACACACACACACACACACACACACACACACACACACACACAAACACACAAAGATTCAGACGGTTAATCTATGCAACAAATTCAGATATAGAGCGATAGACTGGTGGCTGACAGTATTCCCTTTTTGTACCTTTGCTCTCACTATTCAACTACAGGTAACTGCAATATTAAATTTCAGCTGCACAAAAGACTTGACCAAGCCAAGCCAACACCCCCCACAGACAAATGAATGAGTCGTTGCTATCTGTTCAGTGAAAGAATACATATTGCTTTAAAACATATTGCATGTTATAACACATACGATATTTCTGTTAGTGTTGTGTCACTGTGTTCAGTTGTTAAAATGTTCGATCTTAAAATGTTTTCAGCCGATTATATGCTTTTTTCTCAGTAACCTTTTGTCTACACACTGCTCAGAAGATGTTCACACTCCTTTACGTGTTGCATATTTCAAACCCCAAAGCATCTACTATTGCTAGGTAAATCAAGATATCACCTGCACGTTTACAGCAAGTACTTCTAAACGGCCGTGCATTAAACTGACTACACATATACACACATTGAGAGAGGAGTGGGACTGGAAGTAGACAAACATGGCTCTCTATAGATGGTTGCCTGCAATGATTACTATATTTTCAGCTGGGTAGCATTTTGTATGGCTTAGGTATAGTCCTAATAGAGGGAGCTACTGGTAGAGGAGAAGGAGAATCATGACTTGACTTTCTCAAAGTCAGCCAGACTGCCACACTTGAGAAGAGTTCTTATAACTGTAGTATAACATATCTTTGACACATCACTGCCCCCAGGGTTACAGTGATGGAAGGTCCCTATATAAACTTTTGTTGGTATAATCCATAGAAAGCTGCATGATAAGAACAGTAAGTATTAACACAGTAACTGATTCTGCTAACTTTCACCTTGATCTTTCTTTTCTGGGCACAAATTATTCCCACAAGGTACCTCAACATATAATCAAATGACCGTTTAAGAAATCAGTCCATATGAACCTTTAGTGAAATAAAACCCAGAGAGGACAGCTCTGACAAACATTTCAAAGAAGTACCTCAAGTTATGCACCAACCCGCCAAAGAGCAAATTTTACATGTGAATCGTTTTTGAAGAGACCTCTGACATCAGCTCCTCCTGTGAAAAAAAATCCGTCTTTGCTTTTCAGTTTTTCTGTTTTCTTCTAACATTAAAAATCTTCTTCTTCAAAAAACAAAGAAACAAAGAAACAAAAAAACTATGTGTCACACTCTGTCCTGCTGTGTCTCTCCCCGCTTGCCATTCATTCGTTCGTCCTCCGCCCGGCCTGGCGGCTAGGGTGAGTCCATCATGGCCTCCAGCATCTCCAGAAACAGCTTGTGCATGGGCACTCCGCCGCGGCTCTTAATGCTGTAGAAGGTGGTGAGGGCACGGTTGGCCGTCTGCCGCAGGAGCGGCAGCGTGAGGAGGAGGCGGCCAGCTCGCTGCGGGTCCTCTGGCCGCTGCTGCACCTCCAGCTCCAGCAGCGCCTGGTGCAGCAGGTCCCTCAGCTTCTGGACGGCCTCGATGTCCTCGATGTAGACCGAGTCTGACAGAGACATACCACACGATGTTTAGAATCGCAGCGCAACATCTATTATTTAAGAATACTGGCACAGTAAGTGAACGAGTTTTTTCTTATTGTGTGCTTTGACCAATCTAAGAAATTCCACAAGCGTTTTGATTAATCACAGCATTCACATGATTTTGCACAAAGTAACGTAAGCCAGTCTTTATTCATGTCACAATAATGGTTCACAAGATGATGTTATACATTTCAAACCATAATAAAAGAGAATAAGTAAAAGATCTGATGTATCTACAAGTACAGCTGTCATATAGTATATTCGTCCATATAATGGACAAATACACTACAAAGAAACCAGCGATGTGCTGTATGAAGTGGGTGGCTTTTACATATTCACACACAAACAGAGGAAGGAGAGATTGTATATGTGCTCTTAATTACATCAGGAGCCATACTGGTGACTCCCAGTATTTGCATAACAAATAGAAAGGCTTTGGGCTAAGCAGAGTGGGCGATTGCACTGAGTGTTTACAGTAATCGACACCATCATGGAGTCTGAGATGAAGAGTGAGAAGCACACTCGTATGCTACCTGCTTGGGGCAAAATAGCCAGATGGGCACTTTCGCTTTCTACAACATCTTTACAAATCAGAAATGTCTGGTTCATGATATAAAATAGCTGATCTTTGGTCTATGCAATGAGATGAGGTGGGGCCAGTACAAGGACCTGTACAGATGAGGTGGGGCTATCTCATCCATGACAGTTTAATGGGTCACATGCAGAAGAAGTGTTCTACTTCATACCTCAATTCCCAATCCGGGAATTGGATTTTGCAATCACTTGCAGTTTAACTGATTTCACAGAACATATGTGTTCAAGTACCTGCACTCATGGTCCAGATCCTACAGAATTTCCACCCTTCCTTTACCCAGCTGTGATAAGTTACATTAACTGTTCCACTAACCACCAGTAACTACAAAATCCAGGACTGATTCCAGATTTGAGTTCCAGAGTTCAACAACTCTGGTTCAGTAATTTCTTTCCTGTTCCATGAGGTGTGACTCAGCTCACAGTTACCTGCCAAGTTGAGTCATTCGTGTTAGAGCAGGGAAATCACTAGCTGGTGCAGTGGGACAGCCCACTGGCATCTGTGGGTCAGAAGCCTGTCTGAGATCAAGTCCCTGTGGTCAGGCTGCTCACCTGAGTTGGTGAGAGCGATGGCCTTGAGCATGACAAACTCCTCCCGGTCCAGCTGCAGGGCTCTGAATCGCCGCGCCAGCTGACAGATGGCGGCGTTGAGCTCAGTCAGGCCTGCCACCCGCGACATCTCCTCATCTAGCACGAAGTCCTCGGCAAACACCACCTCGTCCTCGCAGCCCAGCGAGCGGTAGGCCACACCCAACACAAGCACCTCCAGCCACACAGACTGCAGCACAGACATCTGGTCTGCCAAGGAGAGAGAGAGGAATCCTGCAGGAAGCACACATGGAGAGGGAGAGAAAGAGTGGGGGAGAGAGTGAGGGGTGAGTGAAGAGTAAGAGTAAGACACAAAGAAAAGAACAGAAAAGAACGAAAAAGAAACATTTAGTATGCATCACATTAGTGCTTCAAAGACTCTGGGACCTGGAAGGCTGAGCTACAAATACAGATATCAATTTAAAGCACTCTTCAAAATAGCTCGGACTTGACAAAAGGCAGCGAACAGCCGCCACATGTGGACGAGTCAGTGAGCAGCTCACTGCGGTGCTGGACGGCAATTAGGTGAATAACCTCCCCCGCTCAGCCTCCCTCTGTCTCACTCCAGCTCTCCTCTCAATTATAAGCCCTCATTTCTCCAGGCACCTGTTCCTCCACAACGAGGCGTGTGATTACTCAGCACCTCTATGCTTCCCTCCACCATGCAGAGAACAGAGGGCCATCAGGAGACAAGCCAGCCAGGTCTCCACTGCTTATCCCAGCTGGCCTTTTAGAGGCTCTGGGATATGATAGATTGTTATCAACACCTCTCATTGCCGACCACCCCCCACCTCACCCCAAACACACATACACATGCGCACACACACACACACACACACACACACACACACACACACACACACACACACACACACACACACACACACACACACACGCCTCCTTCCCTCACCAGGGACATGCTTAGCCCAGCCAATGATGACGACGAGCTCGCGGTCAGCCAAGTCGCACAGGGTGGTGAGGGTACGTTGAGCAGTATCTGGCTGCAGAGGGTCGGGCATGGCGAACAGCTTCTCGGGCTCCGCCACCAGCAGGTGAGACACAATGATGCTCGGAGAGCCTGGGAACCAGACACCAAACACTGTCACCCAGCATGAACAGGCTTGGTGATAATGACTCTAATCCACGACACCACGTTACTATCACCTGCCAAACTCTAGGCTTACTGTTTAGCTATTAATCCTGAAGCATATAATTCAGGAACTGCTTTGAATTATTCAGTAACTATACTGAAACTAATACGAAAGGTATGCAGGTACAAGAATAATTGCAATCTGGACCCACTGGGGGGCGTGGGGACAATAAGCACTGTGATATGTCTGCCTGTGTTGTACCTCTCTCTCCCTCTTTCTTAATGGGTATTGGGGCACTCTGATATGTAGCGTTCTCCACCTCGGGCCTCCTCTTGTACTTCTGCCTTCCCCCTCTCACCCGGTCCAGACGGACTCCTGCACACACGCCGCAGAAGGCGTTTATTTGACGGTCACCTTGCAGGTAGGATATGACACAGCAGGGAGCGTTCACTTCACCGTGAGCATATTCCCTGCACGGCACACGGCTCGGTTATTGGACTAGAAGCATTAGGCTTTCCACTCGCCTTCCTTGAGCATGCCCACTTTGAGGCACTTTGTGAAGCGGCACGCCTGGCAGGCCTTCCTGCGCCTCTTGGTTATCTCGCACACGTTGGACGCCGGACAGCTGTACTCAATGTTGCCTGAGAAAGGGGCGAGAGACAAGGATGAGGATAAAGACCTTCCTTCTGTTTCCTTTTTCTGGCTTGTACATAGAACATGTCACCTAGTTGGAGCTTCATAATGGGACCTGTTCGACGATGCGACGGCCATGCAACGGCCACTCACCCTGGATGGTTCTTTTGAAGAAGGCCTTGCAGGCTTCGCAGGAGGCCACACCGTAGTGGTAGCCAGAGGCCACGTCCCCACACACCAGGCAGAGCCTCTTGGGGAGGGTGCTCAGGGCGTACTTGCAACGCCCGCCGCCGCCCCCCGCCGAGCCTTCATCCGCGCCGTCCGCCCCATCCTCCTTGAAGTGGCAGCGCAGGGCCGGGCTGTACATAGGTGAGGAGTAGCGCCCGGTGCCATCACCCCGCGCACCTCCGCCCCCGCTCTGCGAGGAGTCGGAGGAGGCGCCGCCCGGGCTGGTCCGCCCCCCTCCGCCTCCGCCCTCCGGACTGCTGGGCTCCGCCTTTATGTGCAGGTCAGAGCGGCGGTCTCTGGAAGACATGATACCTGGTGGCAGAGAGAGAGAACAAAAAGAAGAGAGTGAGAGAGAGAGAGAGAGAGAGAGAGAGAGAGGATGTAGAGAAGTGGAAAGCGGAAGGGATTTTGCATCATGAGCTCTCTGTCTTCTCCTCAGTATCAGTGCAAAAACCCTGACAGGGGAAAAAATCCCAAGCAATGACAAGGAACTGACAAACAAGAACGCTGTGTCATTGGTGCAAAGCACAACTCTTAAGTAGCACCCCAGCTAGCTGAGTGCTAACAGCTTCCCCTTTTGGGGAGTCCTCAGCATGCTAAATGTGAGTGAGTGAGTTACATGACAGGTTCATGAGGTGCTTCAGAGCTAAAAATCGAAAGAGCACAACACTCTGTCACTCATGCTAATGAGCTCATGTACCGCAGTGCAGCCTCGATGACCAGGTTTAATGGACATTTAAATGAATTAAGACGAGTGAGCTATTTAAATTAGCGCCTTGATGATTCTCACACGAATCTGAAAAGCCAGGTCTCTGGGTGCAGAACGGACTCAATTCTGCACAAAGACAGTCCATAATCCCAACACCTTGGCCTCTACTCACACCAGATTAGGGTCATTAATCCAGGACAGAGGAGAGACAATCCTCAGATTACATCTCCAGAAGAAGAAGCAGGAGACCCACGGTTACTCCAGCAAAAGCTTTTGCTCCTCTCTCAGACACACTCTGACCCATGGCCTTCTTTCTCTAAACCGCTGATCTTTCACTCTCAAAACAGTTAACCAAGATATTACTAAATATGACATTGCATAAGACACATTGGGATAGCAAAATAGTGAACACTGCTTTTAATGGCAGCACGAGCTACTGTAAGTGGGTAGCAGTAGATGTGTAGACCCCAGATGGTGCTGGGTTTAGGCTATTAGTTGCATCATTTCCAAAGCCCAAGGAAGCAGTGGGTGGTCAGCTCATCCAGCCTCCTCAAGCCAATCAATAATACACATCATCATTATCCAACACCATCGGCCATCACAGGCAGTCAAGTATTAAACCAGTAAGAACTGTTTTGTTGTAGTTCAGCTCAGTTTTGTTTAACGTTTTTTTTTTACAACATACATCGTCACAAAGCAGCCTGACTGAGTAATCTGAGGGCAACGAATGAACAGAGGAACTCAGATCATACAGAGTAAACATGCTTCAAATATTAATTAAAATTGCACCACCCCCAGAGGATGTACAAACAACAGTTGGGGGGGGGGTGTCAAAACATAATATACATCCTTACTACCTGTAATTGGAAATATTACAATCATATTTCCCTGGGAAAAAGGTGGCATCCCTTGTATAATTCACACTCTTGAGAGAAAAGATCTGTGAGATAAGCATGTGACCAATAATAAATTATATGACGGACTATTTAATATACTAAACATATACAGGATGCAGGTTAACTACGTAAAGAAGGAAGTTTAATATGAGTGTAAGGCATGTCTGGGTTGGCAGTTAAGACAGCTAGTTATGAACCCGGATGATTTAAAGGCAGGTTTAGAACATCAGAAAAACAGGTTGGGAGCTCTGTGTCAACACACTGAAAATAGCAGGCACTTCTAAGGCTTTTGCCTGAGTGTCTGATAAGGGAAGTGTTTTAATTCACTTGTGTCAGACACATTCTGGTTATTTTCAATCCACAAGTCTGACAGAATACATGTTTGGAAATTTAAGGAGCTGGGTCCTTGGAATATCTGGGCTGTCAGACAGTACCTGTGTTGGTCTCTTACCTCTTTGTCACCCTGCCCCCAAGCAGTTTGTTGTGTCATAATAAACCAGGCGCTAATGACTGTGAGACTCGCTGTAGACTGTCCTATGGTGAACCACTATCAGTTGGCAACAGGAAATAACACTGCATCTATAAAGCTCAGAATGATTCGTGATCACACAAAAATTCTGGACATAAAAACAGACAAATTTTGTTAAGATATTGCTTTCTTCTATGTCCATATATGACTGAATTAGACTGAAGTGGTAAATTTACTTATCTAGTTTAATGAATATATGTGCCATACATATGCCACAGTGAAATTTTATTTTATTTTTTTACATTTCAATTTTGATAGTCTGGGGGACCTTCCATAGATAAAAGGCTAACCTGTCTTCGCAAAAAAGCTAAAATGGTTGAGTGCATGCCACATTACTGTTATATACCGACATCTGGAAATTTGATGATAAAAATAATCGCCAACTGGTCGCTCCAGGGTCATCTGGTGTCCACACATACATGCAAAAAAAGAGCGACAGAGAGAGAGGGAGGGGGGCAACAGAGGTTCACAGAGAACTGAGGGAACGGTTCTCTGTAACTCTGGGCAGTGTACAGAGTGTAACCGTGGCTCAGTACCTACAATCTTAGTTCCACTTGTGCAATTTCTGAACTTTGACATTACACCCTACCCCCCTCCATACCCCAAGCAAGCCATTTTAATTATAATGAAAGCACACACGCTCAAATACAGCAAAGAGCAAGGAGTGTTTTAGATTAAGGCCAACCATTCGGCGTTATTTACTACACAGCGTTTTAAGGAAGCAGTATGACAGAAGTATCCCTTAACGGTACAGTTTAACAATGTGAAATCTACCACAAAAAGAGAAATCTTAAAACAAAACGAAATGCCTGAATTCAAACAAAAACACGTTTGATCGAGAAAGCTCTGGCTCCGTGACTGTCTAGTTTGAAAAGGCAAGTCGGCTGATGAAGTCATATGTGGCAAACATCTGCTGGTACAGAATCGCCTCATACAAATGACAGCAAAAATGACCGTGCTGCAGGTCTCCAATTCAGCAGTCCGGAGAGTTCAAATAAAATTCAACTGATGTGTCACTTTCATTAACAGGTGATCAAACGAGATTGACAGACAGGTGATAATCTGTTTGGTTATGTATTCATATTGGGGACTTGCTCCCTTTCATTTTAAGATACCTTAACGCGCTATCAGGCTTCTGTCGAATTCAATACGCATTCAATACGCTGTCAATACAACACATGTAACCTACAAATATTTCAGTTTTTACATTCACATTTCTAAATATTCAAAAAGGATTGATCATACATTTGGATATTTAGGTTCTTCCTTTTTGTAAATGCCAGGGCAGCAAAACCAGAGGTGCTAGCAAGCATGCTAGCTAGCAGACTAGCCAGCAGTATTACTTGCTCAGGTGCCCCATTCTCACTGGTTAGCTCAGTTAGCTTAGCATACTAGCTATTATTATTGCTAGCTAGCTAACCTACCTTGGTAGCTAGCCTCAATGTATTTCCTTGCTCTCGCCGTTGTCCAATCTCCGCGCAGAATACGAAGTCCTTGTGTAGTGGTAGGTAATTATTTCAGTTAGTAAAATCTGGCTGTAGTGCGGATAATTCCGTTGGTTGAGTTGGGTGCCTTTTAAAACTTAACTTTTCGCCCACATGGACTCTAAACGTGTCGTAAGTATTAGGCTGTCTTCGAGAGGGAAGTGAGGAGGAGCAGCATGCAATGCAATGCAGTTTGTCATCCCTGATCGTTTTTATCAAATGTGCCAGATTATTTCACGGGAAGGTACTGGTGCAGTTAGCAGCACTGAATACAAATTAGGTGTTCAGTCACAACAATAGGGGTGGTGTAGTCAAATAGTGTACTATAAGGTTACAAAGCTTATGGGAAGTGTCTCCAAACAGTAGCCTACCTGGTACAGATCAAATACCTCTTGCTAAATGAAGACTGTCTCATTAAAAACTGTTCTCCCTTTCCTTGAGAACCATCCATAAAGAATGTTGTGGGCGGTTAAATTATTTTGGAAAGATGGCTTACCTTTTTGCTATTACTTTTAGCCACACGTATGAACGAAGTCCTCTCACTTCCTTGACTTCAAATGTGTGTCAACTGGTCAGTTTGCTTTAGCCATCAGGAACCCTGTAGGACATCATAGCATGTATTATAAACCTAAATGAAAACTATATATGCTGCAAAACATAGAGGTTATTTTAGAATGAAACACGTAACAACAAAATGCTTTGAAAACCCTTTGATATACGAATGCATTTAGATAAGGGTAGGGACGACATGTAGCATGGAAACAGTACATGCTTAAAGAAGAACTGTTTTATATATTGTGATTTTAGTGATCTTGGTGAACTGGTAATGTGATTTTCCTTTGTTTTGTTTGAAATGCATATGTGCAGTATTATTACCGTATTATTATAAAAGACAAAGAAGCTACAATGACGACCCTGCAGTTTGTTTTGTACATGGCTTATGTCCCGCTGTTCCTCTTATAGGACAAAATAAGTGGCAGTCTGATTTCCAGTCATTATTTGCCTGTCTGTCGGCATGCCTAACCCAGTGTATCTGTCCTATGCCTTAGCCATCAACACCATCAGGCAGAAAATGCTGACAGAGGGGGAAAGTATTCCTTTGTCTTTCTCACTGGCAAACATTTGCTGCTCTCGCTCACTGTCATTCACACACTCTTCGCACGCGTAGCAGGGACACACTCTCACACACTGTTTCTGCACACAATACCCCCTCCCCATTACGCTCCAAAGGTCAAAGTCACATGAGGGCTTCAAGGACAGGCACTGTAACACTCTCTGTCACACTTCATATGCATGGAGAAAAACACAGTTTCACCTGGGTGATAATTTAACAAGCATGAGGTACAGGGAGACGAGAGACTTAGAAAACAGTGAAGATGGAATCAAAAACATGCCAAATATGAGTAATAATATTCATTCATTCATTCATTCACTCACTATTTTTTCTTTATTCGATTCTATTTTAAGGTTACAAACAAATTGACTTAAACTTAACAGAGTTTGTTAATAAAGAAATAATTAAATTATTGTAAAAACTATCTTAAATATTTTGGTGGCTTGGCATAATGTTTTTTTTGTTTTGTTTTGTTTTTTTTGTTTTTTTTGCAAGTGGTAGTATGTAAGAATAACTAGGAAGTAATTTTGCCCAGAAGGAACAATGTTAAAAGCTTTGTTTTATCAAATCAGCAGGCAGTGGGCAGGCAAATAAAATCCGAAAGAGCCTGCAAACAATGAGAATGAAGATGAAGATGACCATGTAGTCGTGGACATACTATATAGGTTGCTCAGTTTAGATTAGTGCTCCATTGAGAGCAACTGAGAAGGATATACAGAGTTGCACATGACAGCAGACTGATCTAGTCTGTTGTTGTCTGGACATTCCTCATTAATGAATTGCTTTTGCTTCATAAAGTATGCATGAACAGTGAAAGTGACACTTGGTGACAAGCATTAAAGTAGTCATGCTAATATAAAGCATTTTAAGATCATTGGGGCAGATGTAGTAGAATAAAGAGCTAAAAGAGAAGTTATACAATAAAGTCAGCAATGTTGCCCTGTACTGACCCTTAATACATTCTTATGACCTGTATTAATATTATTCTATTAGGGATCTTAAAAAAGACAAATAAAGCAAAGTTAAATCTTTGTCAGGGGGCAAGTTAGGTTGATTTGGCCTAGTGACGTGCTGTGCCTTATCTTACCCCTAGTGTGAAAAACTGATTTACAGCAGAGAAATTTGAGTGCCGCATATTAGAGTTTTGGCTGCAGTACACATGCAGTGTGCACATAAAGCAAAGATTGCCACAGCAGCCTTCAAAAGGTGACCTTGCCAAATGAGCCCTGACCGGTGAAAGGTTAATTTGTAAAATTGGATTGCAACTTCTTAAAAGCAGGGATTCCCGTCTCAATCCTAGTCCCACAGAGAGTGCAGGGTTTAGCATTACTGGATCTGAACCAGTATTTCAGTATGGAGTTGCAAGGCAAAGTTGTCTTTTGCAATCATGTACAATGCAGAAGGATAGTTTACTGATGTCATGAAGATATGCTAAAGTATTTAAATAATAAAATCAACATACTCATTAATTGTAGGTGATTGTATAATATAGTATAGAAACAAAAGCTTTTGAACTTGCTTTGATATTTCTCATAAACCCAGACCGAATCGAACAAACCAAAGAACATCCTCTAAACAGTTATCCTTTTGTCTTTATTAAAACACATTTTTCTAATCTTTGTTAACCATAAAGCAGACTGACAGTCGACAACTATAGTTCGGTAGGTATAAGTGGAACGTATGGCAACCAAAGGTACGCGTGGCTGAAATCAACTTTTTTTTGGTCAGTCACTAGACTGCTTTGAATATTCGAATGCCAGCAGCCTCTGAGGATCTGACGTGTGTGGGGGTTATTTTCGTGCTGCAACCGAAGGCCAATGGGAAATGCAGCATGATTGATGTAGTTGGGGTGGGGGGGGGGGGGAACTCAGTCGCTGACACAATCTTATGGACTAGGATTAGGACAACGCGACCAAGGTCAGGCATCAGCAAACTGCAAGCCTACTGCGGACTTTACCTCCTACTTTAACAGAGTATTGTTATTCCTAACCTATTTGCCATATTATGTTATGCAGCTGAAAAATGGCGTGAATTGCATTCGCGGACCGTTGTCATTAACTTCACTTTTAAAAAACCCTATTACTAAAAGCATTCTCGTTTGAAATGACTTTTAACGCAGCTATTAAGGCAAAGATTATATATATATATATATATATATATATAATATATATATATATATATATATATATATATATATATATATATATATATATATATATATATATATATATACACACACACACACACACACACATACAAAAGTTACACGCGTTGCTTAGTGACAAACTATATGCCATCAGAATCGTTTATTATTACCAAGCTCCCGAGCTGCAGCGAGCGATTAATTACACACACCGTCTAGGTAATAATAATGTGGCCAATCAGTAAACTGGAAGAAGCTACACAGACTCTTTCGCTCAAATACAGAAGCATTATTTTGCATCTCTTACTTACCAGCATTTGTGAGGTTACTGGAGACAATGTTTCGTAGCCTGCCAGATATGAAACTACTGTAATTATTAATCGCACGGCAAAACCCAGTCAATCCAACAAATGTGACTGTGCTACAATTGTCACGAGACGTGGAACATCTCAGCACAGTCCGGTTCGCTGAGCAGACGCACTGGCTATTTGCTGAACAGAGCTAATGCGCGCTGCTTTGAGAATATGCGCAACTTTAACCTAATGGCAGGCTTTAGAAATAACGTTACCACACTACTGAAAGAATCTGACGCGACACCTCAGTATTTCGAACGGTGCAACAACAGGAAGTACACCCGAACAAGCAGCAGATTTTAATCCATACACTTGATCCGTCGGTCTCAGCACTAGGTCCGTATACCGCTGTTTCGGTTGCCACTGGAAGCCCGAATCCTCGTCTTCCGCTGATACGAGTGAGGTCCTGGTTACGTACATCCCCCGTTCTACCCCCCCCCCCCCCTTCTCCCCTTTTGCGTCTCTTTTTCTCCGTTACGTCCTCGCCCCCTTCCAATCGCGCTACCTCGCGCCCGGCGTCATCGGTGCCGCAACGACGAAGAAATATTGGCTTACTGTAATGTCTGTCTGGCTCACGAGTTCACATACTTTTGATCCGTCCGTTGCAGTTTTTCATGTAAATTGGTTGTGACTAGTATACTGCTATTTTCAGACCGCTAACGACTGAATCAAAGGAGGAAATCTGGTAGCCTATAGCTAGCTACGTTACAGCAGTCGGCGAGTGTCAAATGCATTTGAAAAGCAGTATATCATCGTTATGAAATAACCGTCACGGTTTGTGACTAACGAAATAACCTGGCCTTTGCTTAGGGCGCCTGTGTTACAACACATCAGTTCTAACTTTCAATATTTACCAGATCGAGGTTGAAAAAGCTTAAATGCTGAGTAATCGTGTTATATTAATTAGGAAAGTTCATCATTTCTGCGTTTTTCGCGCACCTTGTTAACATGAATTACTGGCTATTGTGCATTGAGCAGATATAATCTGGGGTGGGGGAGAGCTCACTCCTCCGTCTAATATCTTACTTTATGTATTAGTGGAGGCCACATGCAAACGGTTCTTTAGGCTACTGCCCAAATGTTCAAAAAGCTTCAATGTAATTCATTTGCCCAATCGAAGCACGCGACACTAGCGTAAATCCCACATCGCTTTAGATGGCATGGAAAATGTTCGCACCGCGCTCAGTCCGCGCAGTCTCGTGACACTGACCCGGCTCGCGGCTCCAGGCCTCCCCAGTCAGCTGCCTCGCGGAACGGTTTTGGGCGCGAGGCCAACAGCGCAGGGTTCACTGTGACTGCAGAAAGCAGAGGAGAAAGACCGAAAGTGTCCAGTGCTACTAGTAACTCGATCACGGGCGGGGAGAAAGACCGATGTGCCTTGTCTTAAACTCGTGCTTGTCCTCTGTAATGGAAAAGCAGTCCCGTACTTGCGAAATAATCTCAGCAGACTGTCTGTCCCGACACATGCGGTTTTCAGGATGATACAATCACTAAATAGAAACATGTGACCACTGTGGTAGGTTACCTGCTTTATAGCACAAATGATTAAAAACCCCAGCAGCGATTAAACAAAATGGACCGAGTCTACAGTGTCATAAAAGAGATGGATTTCGAGGGGAGGGAGCGCGGAGCGCGAGTGTTCCCGGTGTCTTTGAGAATCTACACGCGACCTTGAATTCAAGGTCATTGCCCAACGCCGCATACACTGCATTTCAATGGAGCTGCGTGGTGCTGCATTCTATCTACTGTTCCGTACACGGTGTCTTTACAGGGAATTATGAACTACTGTAGACGATATTTTGGTTTTGCCCGTGTACTATTTTTTGCAGTCATACAGTATATTATCACCTTCATATTTTTTTTGGGTTCAGAGCTGGAGTTCAATTTATGGGGAGGGGTACTTGAAAATTTGTTTTATGACTTTACCACAGAAGGTCATGCTGTTCCTTAGTGTACCGGAATTCTGCCTGGGTTCATGACCTCAGACAGGTGTGAATAACCACACAGTATGACCACAAGACAGGTGTGAACAACCACACAAATACTAATGGTCACATAGGTACCAACTGGAAGCCATAAGACTGTTGTATAGCCCAGTGAAGAATCATTTAATTCTCTTTAGCGTAACTTAGGTAGCTAACACACACGTGCAGAGTCTGTTTTAAAATGAGTATCCGGTTCCTTTTTTTGGTTGTTTTGTTTTTTTGTTGGTATACATCTAGTAGAGTAGTATATGTATATTTTCGCTTTAATCCGCATCTTCCTTGTCAATTGTAATCAGCACGACCGTGGCTTGATGCTAACATCAGAGTATTTTAAAATGTATACATTCTTGAACTAACGAGATTCACGCAATTCATAAACTCTATAAACATGTTAAATAAATGAGCTCCATCGTCATTTTAACGAATAAAGAGAACCTCGGGTTCACACGATTTATACATTTTTGTGTGTGTCAATGTTATGTCATTATATTATTTTATTATGTAAAATCAGCTATAGGCATCAAGTTCCAGGCTATAAATAGAGGTAATAGAATAAGGAAACAGTTTCTAATTTAAAAGGCAGTATAATGCCCTCTAGTGGAGAGCTTGATTAGTTGGCTGATGAGTAGATTGTGCCAGTCTGCCGACTAGTGACGTCTACGCAGTATGTCCTTGGGTGCAAGGTCAAATGTTTCAGAGGCAGAGTTGAAACACTGAAGTGCATTTGTGCGTGTGTATGCTCATCAGATATTGATTTGAAGGGGAAAGGGACATTTTAAGAAATAGGTTACTGAGAAGAGAATCTATTTCAAAACAGTGAACTATACTGTCTATTCTGAATATGCACAATAATACAATAATATTATACAAATAGTATTATATAAAGTATAGTCATTCCAAAAGCAAACTGTTCCAATGGCAAACTGTTAAATTTATGTAGTTACAAATAAATCTCAGACAGTAGGCCAGAGGAGTATCTCACTACAACATTCTTCACTCACCAATCAAGTTTAGAAATTCAAGTACACATACAAACACACACCTTGCTACTTATTATGTAAATTATTTACATAATTTCCCGTTTACTGTGCTGGTAGGACTGAATCACCCATCAGAGACTCACAATGTGACACCATCAGTTTGAAACACACATCTGCTCTTGTGGAGAAAATGGAGATGAACTAATGACTGAGTGAATAGAAATATTACAATCAGCTGTGCAGGGTTTAATTCAGCAGTTTTTACTGCTGAGAGAGAGAAAGAGAGAGAGAAAGAAAGAGAGAGAGAGAAAGAGCGAGAGAGAGAGAGAGAGAGAGAGAGAGAGAGAGAGAGAGAGAGCGAGCCTGCAAACCAGCCCAGAGAGATCCCAGAGGAGAGTAAGGACCATGTTTCTCAGGGTGTGGGCTGACTCAGGTAAGAAGTGGCAGCAGAGTTCGGACATAGACTTAGAGTTCCGCACTAACTTTACGTGAATGTACAGGAACTGAAACAAGCCTCTCTTCAGCAATGGGACTTCCCCTACACTAATTCAGAGTCTGGCCATTGTGTAGTTGAGGGAGCTGCATGTAATCCTTCATACGGAACGATCAGACTGCATTAATGACACATAAAAGGGAACTTCACCATGCTTTGGAATTTTTGAAAATGTTAAATATTTTTTAAAATCTAATGCTACTTGGGATCTTGGAAGTTGAAAAGATCAGTACTGCAAAAGTTCAGCACAATTAGCACCATATATAGTCGACTATAGCTGTCACCCGACTATTGTTTATTATTGCACACGTGGTATACACATACATCCACCAATACCAAATGGATATACCGAAAGGCAATACCCAGTGGATGGAGTCACTGTAATCTCACGTCGAAAGATTCTTTTAGACTTGTAGGCCAGTACTTTAATTTAGACTGACCATGGACACAGCGTTGGGGTGGGGTGGGGGTTAAATTCTGCCCCCACCCCTCACGCAGCTTTGTTGGATCACTTAGGTCCTACCTGAAGCCCCACTATGAGGAGCTCCTGTGGTCCCTGTCTCTCAGGCACACTGCTTCAACACAAATAGCTGATTTCATCCCTGCTTAGCTGATTCCCACACAACATTCAATTAGTCATTTACCCACCAGAACAGATAATTGCCAAATGTGTTTCATGTTTGTACATGTAAAGGTGCAGTCTGTTTTAAGGTGTGGTGTGGTATGCATTACTTGTTGTGTTGGAGAGGTAAACCTGTAAAGGGAACATGCTTTTGATTGTGTAAAAGGACATAGTTTCATGTCTGTAACATTTGAAAAATGGGCTTTTCCTCAGGAATGCTGAAGTGTACAATTCTAAAGATATGTAAATGATTTTAATTATAATTCCTTTAAATCTATCTAAACATATGTTGACTCGGTGCAGAGGACATGGCCACATTAAGCCTGGTGGATACATAGCCAAGCCTGTGAGGCAGCTGAGCTCTTCTGCTGGATTTACACCGCTGTTAGCTCTCCTGCAAGGGCAAGTTCAGCTTGCCCTGTTCGAGTCCTGTGCATACCTCATGCAGCGTGACCTTAATGACGTCAGCTAAGTGATAGATGCCAATGCGAGGAAAGCCACCAGAGGAGGCAGTAAAGAGCTCCATGCCACATGCTGCTCCGACTGACTACGTCAGTACAGAGAACCAAACAGCTTCAGCTGCCTCAAATAGTACAAGAAAGGAGTATTATTTTTTTAAATAATACATTTATTTAATGAAGCACTCTCACAGGGTTTCGATCTGAAGATGCTCATCTGACCCGAATCGGGGAAACAGCGGGTGTCCTGTCTCCTCGTCTTCTCCCTCTGGGCTTCTGGCACAAACAGGCACATGGACAGAGACTAGTACATCCACGTCAGCTGGGAATACATTCCACAAGGTGAGAGCTACAAATGACAAGCAGACATTTTCAAAATGAGCTGTTTTTGTTATAGGGAAAGGAGGTGTTGGGAGTGTGGTGGCAAAGGATATTTCCTTTTGCTCAGAAATAGCATACAACTTCCAGAAGAAGGACCCAAATGAGTGAAATGCCCATCTTGGCTACAGTTGTGTCATGCATAATGGATGATAAAAATCTTTTATTTGAAACCATGCTTTGTTACAACTCTTAAAGTGCATTCTCCAAGACAAGTACTTCAAATCATGGGACTAATGTATGATCCTCCGTTTACCCTCCAACTTTGGCTAACCAGTGTGGGGTGGACACAATAACTAATTTCTGTCAAAGACAGAGTCAGTAGATGTCTAAAATCTAATTTAATGTATGGCATAGATTTAATCTATGGCTAATCTAAAGCTCTGTCGCTAGTGTAAATGTATGTTTACAATATACATTTAAGCACTTCAAAAATACTTAAAATGAACAGTAGGTCAGTAGAACCTTTGTCAGATTATGTTCATCTGTTTCTATTTACAGCTACATTATTTTAACAAAAGAAGACTGAGGCAAAATGTAACTTGGGCTTGTTTTGATCTTAAATAAAAAGTGTTTTCTGGAAATCTCACAAGAACCAGTAGTGTTCCTGATTGATTAATTTTTTTCTGATTGCTGCATGGAGTTTCAGTAAATGACACATTTCTTGGGATAAGAGCATGCTTTGGAGAATATATGAGGTTTTGTACAGTCAGCACTTTGTGATAACAGTGACCAGATAATAAAGGAAGCGCCCTGAGTTTACTGGGTTAAAGGCAATTGCCCATAAACCACAATAACCTCTCTCTCAAATACACATACTCATGCACGCACACACACACGCACGGACACACTCTTTGATTCTTACTCACAGACATACATTTATGTTCAGTTTTAAATTTTCTAAAATTTAAACTCTCAATATCTTATTCTTTGTCCTTTTTAGAACCGATTAAAGAACACAGTAGGGGCAGTGTAATATAAGGCACAAAGCAAGGGTCAAACTAAGAGTCAGTAAAAAATTGGTTCTAATATTGGGTCTGAGACAGAGCACTGTGTATGGTTATGCAGCACAATCAGGTTCGTTAAACTGTAAACTAAATAATCAGAGCATAAAGGCAGACAGTTAAAGGCCAGCCATGTCAACAGCTGAAGATGCTACACTTTATCACCCAGCCAATCCAGCGCCAGCTCCAAAATTAGCCAGCAGATGGCGCTAAGAGCTTTCTTTGATATCTATATGTACTTACAACTGACTGGTTGGTAAACTCCCACATATTGTTCACATTATTTTTCTCATTTTGACCAAAAAAGTTAATTCTTGTGCTTCTTCTTTGTGTGTGTGTGTGGGGGTACCGTTATAGTCATCCCTATGAGTGAGTGCGTAGGGCTCACACACACTCAAGAATCAAGGTTCAGGTAGAGGGGGTGGGGGGTCATTAGGGAGCAGAATGTCACCATTGGGCTCTTTGAGTTCCAGATTGGTTCGACTAGTTTTGGATATTTTCTTTGTTGCTGGTCTTTTAGGACATCTCCTCTTGGCCCTTTGCAGTGCATCCATCTTGGATTTGGGCATATCCAGGAGCGGGTCCAAGTGAAGCTTCCCACTAACAGCATCTGAAGACTCATCAATATATGCCAGATTCTCCCCAAAGTAATCCAGTGGTTGTGAGAAGGTGGGGTCAGTAGGGATGGTGGGGATTGGGTCATCTCTCTTCTCCCCTTTGTCTGACACCTGCTCTGTCTGGGTCGCCTCCGAGCCGATCTCGGACTCCGAGCACGACTCGTTGGATGTAGTTGAGTAGGAGGCAGAAGAGCCAGATTCCGATTGACTATCAGGATGCCCATTCTCCCCTTTCTCACCCCCGTCTGGGTTAGCTGTGCCCGAAGTGCTGTGGTTGGCCCCATGGCGGCGGGGGCCATGGCGATGCCTTCGGCGGTGCCTCTTAAATGGGTCATCCAGCTTGGCGGGGATGCGGAAATCCACTGACATGTTCTGGATGTTCTGGGTCCAGTCAGTGGCATGTGCTCTGAGCTCTTCCATCTGGGAAAAGAAGAACCACAGATATATTGATTTTTCATTATAAAGAGGAAGACGATAGAAAATGTAAACAGGGACACAGGGAAGGGAGGCACAGAATAAAGATGCAGAGAGACAGAAAAAAGGAAAAGCTGGAGCAGAAAGCAATGATAAAGGATTATGAGTGAGAAACAAGTGAATAATGACATCTAAGTGTTATTACATGACAGACAGATATAAACACAGCAGACATAATATAAAGAGCAACTGAGCGAACCTCCGCACGTGTCCTTTTGGACACGACCCGTAGCCAGTTCCCAATCATGGTGAGAACGGAGGCAAAATATGCCAGACCAAGCAGGATCCAAAACCACACCAGAGGTTTGTACCAGTGCTCCATCCCCTCAGCTCCTCCATCACCTGAGCAAGAGGGTTTGAAGGTAAATGCAAAAACCACACCAGAGGTTTGTACCAGTGCTCCATCCCCTCAGCTCCTCCATCACCTGAGCAAGAGGGTTTGAAGGTAAATGCAAAAAGGCCAATGGCATCAATGATATTAACAGTAAACCATATGGTGTCAACAGTGAATGTCTAAGCTGCAGTTTCCACATTTGCCTCCAGAAGGAGTTAAGGAGCACATGAGTAACTTCTAGCAATAATGATGTAGCAATAGAATCATGTATAATTTAATCATTAGAGACAATAGAAGAGTCACTTAAGTCATAATACAGGTGACTGGTCCTTCAGTAATTGTCAGAGTAAAATAAACAACAGAGTTAATAACTATTTTAAATGTATGCAAAACATATAGTAAACAAGCAACTCCAGGGGCGGAGCTTTTGAGTATATTGGTCCAAGCAAGAAAGCATACATACATGGTATGAAGCCTAACCAACCAAATACACAGAAGTGCACCCCAGGAACTGTAACCCCAGTAAAATCTCATTCAACATCTGAGCAATCATGCAGTAAAAATTGTCTCTACTTTGTACAAAACAACAAAGAATGTATATAAATGTTAATGTAAGTTTTTTATTTTGTCTTTCAACCAAAAATATATTTCATGCAGAAACAAGCAGTTAAATTGAGTTTATTCAAGTACAATTTTTTTTATTAAAATAAAACAAAGCAAAAACAATTTAGATGAAAGCATTGCTCAATTAAAATCTCATAAATTTCAAATCAGATTTTCAAATCACCTTCTGCCTTGTACAATTTTTACAGTGTATAATGAAAACAAATTGGAGATTCAGTCAGTCACCCACATAATAAACACATGCTTAAGGTCTACATAACCATTTTATACATTTCATATTTGTATATCTTTCTGTAACTTTTATTTTCTGTCCTCTCTCTCTCTCTCTCTCTCTCTCGCTCTCTCTCGCTCTCTCTCTCGCTCTCGCTCTCTCTCAATAATGAGGTTAATCTTCAATAGTCACTCCTTAATCATAACCTAGGTCAGTCTCTTGAACAAACTCCACATGTTTCCATAGAAACAGCTTGTTTAGGCAAAGCAGAGTGGTGGAATCCTTTGAAGTAACATGTTGGAGCAAAAATAGGATTAAAAATGACCAGAAATCATATACAACTCATATATTAAATGTAAAACAATAATATATGGTTTTACAAATGATCAGCTGCTTCTTGGAGGGTGTCCTGGAGTGCCATGTGATACCCAAGGCCCCCAATGGAGCTTCCTTAGTAGGTGATCTCATTTATTCTATTCTGTTCCTTTTTAGCTGTAACACGTTATAATACAGAATAGGAATATTTAAAAATAATTGCTGAAATATGGTATATAACCATACAATGTGCTTAGAATGTATGTGCTTCATGAGTCTTGAGGAGTGTACCAAGTGGATATTTATAGAGACCATGCTGACAGGGACAGTTTGTTTCTGTAGACTTTAGGCTGCATGTGTCAAATCTGGAGGACGTAACTGGAACAATGAGGAGATGTGGCAAGAGGATGCTTTAACTGGGAGAGAGGTTCATACCTTACGCTCGTTTCACAGTGCTGATGCTGTACCAGCCCAGAGTCAGCGTTACAGAGCGTACCTGCAACATAGTCCCCAAAGCCCACAGTGGTGAGCGTGATGACGACGAAGTAGGCGGATTCCAGCAGGGTCCATTTCTCCACCTCCTGGAAGACCAGCGTGGGCACGAAGATGAAGAGCACACAGCCCAGCATGATCGAGAGCACCGCGGAGATGACACGCACGATGGTGGGACTCACCTTCCATTTCTGACAGCATCAAGAATGAAAAATATATCATAGAAAATCAGTAGACTAAGATGGAGTAGTAAGATGCGTTTGTGTTGTTAGCATAGTCCACATTTGGAAGCCTGATCACTGTCTCACTGTTGGCAATCTCAGCTGCTTCCTTTTCTGAATTTGCTAGAACATGAGAAGAACGGGAACATTTCAGCTCACGTTCATCACACTGGATTCTGTTTGAGCTTAGTAGCCATAGATTAAATGATGGCACCTGCTCTTATAATATTAAGAACTGAAAGTCCAGTGTGGCAGATTTTGAAGTCCTATGAAATACATGACAGTGTAAGGTTCAGAACACCTCTCCAGAAATGTCTGTAGTGTCTTCTTTCTAGCAGTTATTCAACTATATTTTTAGCGCAGCACAATGCATGAAAAAATACAGTATCATTATATATATATTATATTATATATATATTATATATATATATTATTTTCACCAGAATTGTTTACATTTGTTGAATCATGTGAATGCTGCAGTTCATCAGAACAGCCACAGAACTGTCATCTGGAGTGACTGAGAATGTTCAGGATGAACATAAGACTCAATTAAAATAAAAGAATTTTAAAAATGTAGCCTTCTACAATGTCAGTATCATAAAGGCCAAAAATTACAGTTGGCAAATTATACATTTGCAATGTAATGTAATAGTATTTTTAAATTTTATTCATGGACTATATCATCATCATCATCATCATCATCATCATCATCTCTCTCACCAGGAAGAGCATTTCTATCTTAGCAATGGCCTTCCTTAATCCCGTGCCCAGGTGGTCGCCTACTCCTGCCAGCAGAAAGCCAAACATGGGGATGCCCACCAAGGCGTAGCAGATGCAGAACAGCTGGCCCCACTCTGTCTTCGGGGAGATGTTCCCATAACCTGGAGCCCACACAGAAAAGCAACATGATTTGCAGCTGGGATATTTATAGAGACCTGGCAGGGTGAACAATCCACAGAATACAGGAGGCAGGACAGCACCTGCAGTTAAATTGGAGCTGGGCTCTGTAGCTATGTGGGAATGCCATGCTGATGAGAATGCCATACCGATGGTAGTGATGATGGTACCAGAGAAGAAAAAAGCACTGGCCAGGTCCCAGCTGCTGGTGAACGTGTCGTTGTTCTTGGGGTCGATTCCTGCTCCAATGGCATGTGCAACCTTCTGCAGAGAGATACAGAAAAAGGGACTATGTTTAGATATCAACTGTGTATACAGCAGGCGTGTAGAAGAACATATCCACTTTACCAGATTCTTGCATATATAGTGCCACCACATAATAATTTGCTAAAATAATGGTTTATGTGAGTTTATGTGAGATACATTTTTATATTAACTGTTTGATACATAATGGCAGAATCAGAACCCTACCAGTGGTGATTGCTTTTTCTCTCTCTGAACTTCATCGGATATAAAATAATACATTTCTTCATTTAAATGTAAAACATATCAGTGATCTGTGATCAAGCCAAGTATATCCACGAAGATCTAAAATCAAAGGCTGAGGACAGATCAGCTTTCCTGACCTCAGTTTCTTTATATCTCATTCCTGCACTGGGATTCTATATACCTCTATGAGCTCCTGCAGGCTCTCGGGGCTCATGCAGGTGTAGTTGAGCAGGAACTCGCGGCGGGTGTCCTGGAGCCTGATGTGGTTGCCCTCCTCGTGCGGTCCCTCCAGGGTGCGGAAGACGAGTGCGCCCATCACCAAATAGAGCAGCACGGCGGTCAGGATGGCAAGCAGCGTGGAGCACCGCATGACTGCCCGTCCGTTCAGGGCCAAGGGTGCCCTCTTCCTGCTGCTGCTGCCAGTGCTGCTCCGCTCCGCGCCAAAACTGCACATGGGAAACAACAGCGTGGTGAACAATTTAATCAGAATATCAAAGATATCTAGCAAACAACATTCTGAAAATATAATTAGATGGACTTCTTCTTTAAGGACTAGCCAGATGTTTAGAGATAATGCTGCCTTGCATTTCCAAAACAATATTTAGAAGTCTGTATCTCCCTTAGACACCCTAATAATTAATTTCTTAAAGAAGTTTCCAAGTTTATTGCCAGTCTGCCGCTGTGGTACTAGTGATGTCAGCTGAGTTCTGTTAAATTTAGGCCTTGCTGAATGAAATGTTTGTGCCTCTGTTTGTTTTGGTGGTCATGTTTGTGCCTCTGTTTGTTTGTTGGTAATGTCTGTACCTCTCCTTCTTGTTCCCTCTGTCTTGTTTCCTCCTGCCGTGTAGGTGGCTGAGGATGGAATCTCTGGAGCCGTAACTGACAGGTAAATCCTCGCAGTCTGAATGAGGAGGCACTGATGACATAAAAGCAAACGATATCATAAATATAATGCATAATTCTACAATGCACCCAGGGGGTGCACGCTGTTGGAACAATGTATAAAACGCCTTTCAAAGCTATTCACTTTCAACAATGAAATACACTGGAAACAATTTTCATAATCCTACCCTGCATGCCTGCCTGACAATAAACAGGTTTATTCATGTCCTTTATTTTGTTTTTGGACTGTTAGCTCTGGGGCAGTTGTGCAGGGTTTCCATTGCACACCTTTACATAGCCACTTTGTGGAACTGCATTGCGCAGGGAGACAAGAAGTTCTCTAACATACATGAGCCTTATGGTGTAGGTAGAAAAACTGCTCCAGCAGCTGCCGATGGGCAAAACCATTCATGCTGTTCAAAGTGATCTAAATATTCAACAGTAAAATGGCTGAAGCCTGGCAGCATGTTCAAGTGGCTTCCATGACCTACCTCCTTGGATGGTTCCCAATTGAGCAGAGAGGGGAAGGAAATCTATACATTGGTTTTAAATCCTGGTTAAGGGATGGGGAGGGGAAGAGGCATGTGATCAATCCAGCATGCCATGGAAAAGTCATGTCAGCTCAGTAAATAATCACTTGAAGTGCTAATAATGGGACCGAATTGTAGTGCTGTTTTGACAACTTGATGACTCTAGGTTTCCACAGAAGAATAAGCCAAGGGATATTGTGGCAGTCTGCCTCTAGGGCAGAAGGGAGGGCTCCTCGGTGGGGAATGGGAAATGATCAAACGACATACAAGTGTGCACTTAACCACGCACATGTAAGCGTGTAGCTTTGCGCGCAATGTCTGTCTGTGAGTGACAGGCGAGGGGGCACAGAGGGAGAGAGGGATGGAGAGAGTGAGAAAGAGAACAATCCGAGTCTAAATGTCAAGGGTGGGGGTGGGGGGGGCACATATTCGTGAGGGTTTGTTGGGCTGCAGCTGAATCAGAGAGCTGTGAGGGAGCCACTGACTCTGTCACTCCACGATCAACATTAAACCTCTGTTCTCCCTGCAAACAATATCCACACTACTCTATCACACACAGGACATCATGGCCCATTCCACCATCACCACTCCTGTGTCATACATCTTGGAAATGGCACCGTTACAAAACCACAGCAAACTATATACCGTTAGTTCCATAATAACAGTTTACAATCACAGTGTTAACAGTATGCTCCTCATAGCTGTTCAGCAACAGTGTATACCAAAAGGTGTAGATGCAGCTGCTGAAGAACTATGTGGAATATGCTATTAACATTGTGATGGTTTGTGTATGACTTACTAGTTTATCTTAGTGTGGCCTGCACGCTTACCAATATAGCTACATGGATATTAACTGTGATGCACCACAGAAAGCAGGAGGGCAGCACACTGTTGAAGTGAATCATTTAATGCAAGATTTGTAGCATACACATTACACCACATTTTACACTGACATTACCACGAGGTGTTAAGATATAGGATTCCCCATTAACTGTACACATAGACACACTCAAGCTTGCTCACACACTCTCTCTCTCTCTCACACACACACACACACACACACACACACGTGCGCTTTTGCCCATCTCCTACCTCAAAGTGAATGATCCAGGATATTCAGCGTGGCAACCCCAAACTGCAGGACTATCCAGACAGTCACCACCCAGGGTGTGTGGGCGTGTGGATGTGCGTGTGTTTCTAAGAGCGACTGTTGCTGAGTGCCCAAGAAATGAAAAGGTACTCAATCAAGCTGTCTCTGAGATGTAAGAGTGTATCTGAGTGAGAGAGGGTTTGTGTGTATGTGTGTCTGTGTGTTTGTGTGAAAGAGGGAGGGCCATAGAGGTGGTGTAAATAGGTGTTACCATGAGGGAAAACGAGTGAGAGAGAGAGGGTACAAGAGAGTGAGAGAGAAATAAAGGGAGGGGTCCATGCAGTTATTCTGGGTGTGTTAAATGCTCTTCTGACCTGCCTTGCTTTGTTCCCTAGTATCTACTCCCTGTGCCACCCCAACGGACATACTGGCCGTATCTCTGAGAAACTGCAATGAAATACTAATAGGAAGAAAGAAACAGGAGCCTCTACTATCCAAAGTACACCTCCATTACTGTTCCAGTTTATTAACCCTGCACTTTGGTAAGGACTGTAGAGAATGCCTAAGTGAACTCATGGGCTAAAAATTAATTATCCACAGCTTACTCTATCAGCTCTCCTTGATAGTTCATTGTTTATCTTACTTTGAAGAAATGTTTTTCAAGTAAACATATTATTCTTTTGCATTATTAACCAAACTCCTAACCATAACAATTTAATCATAATACTGAACTTTTATTAAGGCCTTCTGTCAGATAGCAGCAGTAACTGTGATTCATAGATACATCCTCCATGCTATATGAGCCCCTTTTAATTACTACAGTGATTACAGTCACTGTTTCTCTGTCCCCCAGCCTTCAAGATCTCCCTCTCTCTCTCAACACCTTGATACTGCATGTATCAGTGTTACACTGACCTCTGCCAGGGTGCATAATACCTCTGGGAAGCTTTGTATGCGGCAGGCAGCTGAGGCTGCCGTGGCCTTGCAGATGCAGCGCGAGCCCGACATACAGTTTTGATCCAGCAGCTCCGGGCTAACCTGACCCGAGCATACCACCAATGGGCACGGGCTGGCTTACGCCAAGCTATCTGTTTCAGAAGCCTGTGTCAGAGTCCTCAAACAGGGCAACCAGTGTTGGTGAGACAATGATTATTGCCTCCCCAACCCCCTCCTGCATAACTTATACTGAGGTCATTCTTGAGCTGACAGAGAGATGACTGCATTTACAATCAGCAAAATGAAGACTAATAGAAATATATAGTTTATTATAGAATATTACTCATTTTATTTTCATTCAGTTCCTGATATAGTTATTTAATGTGAAGTAAAATGTACACCTGTACATCTATCATCCAACAATAACGAAGAGGGAGAAAATCTGAAGATGTCAAAATAACAATTAACAAGTAAATGTAACAGATTTATTAAAGATATTGATACTAAACTGTAATCATTCATGAAATTACACAGCTGACCAGCAATGACCAGAGTGATGCTATATTAGTCGTGATGACATTTTATTACATATGGCTGCAACATCAAGTACTTTTTACATCGTACAACTAATCCCCCTCCTCTGTCCAACCAGCTTATGTTAAAGGGGGATATGTGCCCTGAGACCAGCCTGTAATAGAGAGAGATGATAGAGGGATGGCCTATCGTGACACTGCTGAGAGGTTTTGATTGGCATCGTAGCTTGTTGCTTTGCCATAGATGAAAGTAAACAGCAACTGTTGCCACAATCAGTATTAAACAGTGGTTAAGGGGTCACGTGTGATTTGCACTCGTAGTCTAAAAATTTTTTTTTTTTTTAAACGTACTCTCTAGTGGTGGTTGTGCACTATATGAAAGACACAAGAGAGATGAGACTGATGAAACCTGACTGTAGTGTATTAAGCAAAGTGGGGCTCTTTTTCTGGCTAGGATCAGTAATGAACTGTTGTACCACTGTGCTGTTTACACTGGGCTCATTTCCATCGCCATTAAAAATGAAATATACTCAGCTCGTATTCATTTTAACCAGGCTCAGACATTAACTCATTTCCACAGTTCAATAAAAGTCCAAAGATCCCTCTGTCGCTGTCTGTGGTGACAGGGAAGGTAAATTTGCACATTCTACCAAGCTACCCAGAAATATCAGCCACTATGACTGTCAAAAGTGATGGGACACCAGAAGCCTACACACTAACACATGCAAGAAAGAAGAGTGTACTTAAAACTGAGATATATGATCCCACACAAAATATCTGCCTGCATCATGCCAGGTCTTGAAATGTCTGGCATGACTCCAGTTTGGAGCTTGATTCAGTTTGGTATAAACTTTTATATCCACTTTGATCCTTCTGTGCAATTTCTGAGAGAGCCTCTAGTTCTCTCGTGTTCCAGCCCCCTGAATAAGATCCAACAGTCATGAAACAGGAGTCTTATTACTCACAGGAGACTGAGGGAGTGAGAGGAGTAAATCACTGCCAGCCAACAGACAGATGGATATGTCAGATTTACCACTACGACTTTAGCAGTGTAAATATAAAAACTGATTAGTCAGTGGTGGAGAAAGAGTGGATTATTTCCCCTGTTTGAGAGAGAATTACAGTAGTAGGAAAACAGCTTTGATTAAGGAAAGAAAACGTGACAACCTGGAGGACAAAGCAATAATGAACCTAGGTACAAAATGTACTTTCAGAGTGAACTCCTTTACAAATTAAAGGGTGCCTTCTTAAAATCGTATTCAGGACTACACGTGTACAACCCTCAGTAACATATCCAAAGTATTTTTCATATACTTTGAGATCATCTTCCATTTAAAGGCTATCCTAACCTCAACAATATTCACTTTATTCTTTGATATTAAATGCACTTGTAATCTTCTGGACTAGTGGTTGTTTTGTATGACTGAAATGGATCACAGTTACTTATTCTTAGTCATTAATTGTATACTATTGTCTCACACCTCTGCTAATTAATTAAGTGATAGATATATTACATCACTTCACTGCATTAGAAAAAGGAAACTGCATACAGGGCCTACCATTTACAGCACTTATATAAATGCTACGATGATGATGATGATGATGATGATTATTATTATTACATTTGTTTTTGTACTGGCCAACATCAAAATGTAATGGTAGTGGTGGCCAGACTTAATTTAAGACAAACATGTTCAAACCCCTAATGAAGAATCATGCTTGCATTTGTCATTTTAATTATTCCCAGACAGCCAGCCTAAAGACAACAGGCATTTGTATGTATTTACATGTGTTTCTTTATCACTGACATAATAGGCTTCTGATAATTGCAACATAAAAGAACGCAGCTGTAAGACAGTAGATGCTCTCTGAAAGCACAAATAAAGACTACTTACAGTGCAGTGTTAAGGTAATATGGGAAATTAATGCTAAATTCACCTCCTTTAAGCATCCCTTGCAGTCAGTTCATATTCCACATTATGTGGTTTTATTCTTCTCAGTTCACAGTACTCCTACATTTTATGAAGTGGAATGTTAGATTGAACAGTAAGTCGCATTCCTTAAATGCTGTAACCCTGTTTGTGATTAACTAGTGTAAAAAGTTAGTTTTGACTTAATTATTTATTTCCTATATTTAATGATCTCACTTATAAAATATATTTAATATGTTGCCTTTGTTCTGTGTTCCTCAGGTCTTCAAAAAAAAAAAAAGTTTAAACCTTGAATGCATAAGTAAGATAAAATGTTATACGAAAGTAAACCTAAATAAAGACATCTTTATGCAGATTTTAGGGAATAACTTCAATCTGATGTCGCTCGCCCTTCCTTCAATCATCTGACAGTTGTGCTAGAATGTTCCATGAGAGGAGCCCCACCCTTTGAGCAAAACAGAACATCACTTGTAATCAGTTAATATGGAGCAAAATTATAAATACATTAACTAATCAAACAATATTACACACTAATCTACAATAGGACACACAAAACTTACTTGTTCTTGTGTCTGGAGTGGCAAGTAGGAAATTTTCTTGTCTTCTGATTCGTCTTTGAATTGCTTCTCACTCTTACGGCAAAAACAAAATAAAAAGAAGAAAACCAAAGGACAGTGACGTGGACAGAACAAGGAAGTGATACCTATTGGAACCGCTAGAAGATGTAATGATAGCTCCCTCAAAAGGTTCTGGAGACAGACTAGGAAAAGCACCATTGGGATAAAACCTCCAGATTGATTAAACATTAATGGCTGTATTTAGTATGAAAACAGAGGTGTATGAACTAGACAGAGGGAGGGAGCAGGAGCAATATGAAGAAGAAGAGGGAGATGATCACTTATCTCCAATCCTCAAGGCTTTTTCAATTAAGCCTGTTTCTTGTATTTTTTGATGATGCATGGTCTTCTGGGTCAGAAAATTGATCGGCTTGCTAACGTGTGCAATTTTATTCCATTTAGCTCAAGACAAAGCAAATCACTGTGACACGACTCTCAAAAGCACAATTCTATGATGCAGATCCAGAAACAGCCTCTCTGTACTTTTCCTGGTGGAACAAACAGGAGTATTTCTAGCAAATCAAGTAATACTGTAAACTAGCTCACAGCTGAAGATTAGAACAACCAGGCGATGCTGCTAAATGCATATTTTTCCATTTATGATAACTGTTCTACAGATGGACTGATCTCTTAAAAACCTTGTCTTTAAGAACACTATGTCCACTGGGTGAGATATGTCATGGGTCGCTGGCTCAGCTGGCAGAGGGCAGGTGGGCTGTCTGCCTAAGCCTGAGCGGTAAGCAGCCAGGGAGATACCTCTAGAAGAAGAGCACTCTCCTGCACCTGATCAATACACAAAGGAACTCTTACATTACACATTAATCTAATTGCAGCATCTCCAACAGGCTTTTAACACAAGAGCAGAGACTGGAGGAGGGAAGAAAAGGAGATGTTCGAGGAATTAAGACCAATTTGAAGCAGCACTGAAATTCACATTTAAGTTTTATCTCAAGTTTCCCCAACATGATAGAGTTGCTAAGGACGTTAGCACAGTTTAAAATCGACCCCACGTTTGGACAGAACATAGACTATTCTCTGAAATTGTAACCATTATGTTATCATCTGCTGACTCTGCTGGACCATAGAAACAATTGGTTTCCATCATATTGTCTTCACTTTCATGTCACATGAGAAGCAGACCCTCCTCTTGCTTCTTATATGTACTGCTGAGACAACAAACTCATCCAGTTCCATATGACGCAGTCCCCACAAACTTTTTCCGGGTTCGCAGTAGAAAACCATGTGGGCCAAAGTGCTGAAGCATTAAATGTAGGATTACAGTACATTTTTATAACAGGGGATTAGTATTTATCCTCAGCCCATTAGCTTTGGTTGAGAGGCATGGCATGCTAAGATACTCACCCCCCATACAGAACAGGCCAGTGCCTTCACCTCACAACCTGTAAACACATTTCATTTCATGAGCGCAGGATGGAATAGAAGGAAATGTGCATATTTTTCAACGTTTCACTATAAGATATGGCTAGTCACTAAATATAATTCTGACATCTTGTAACTGAATTCAGCTGTTGTTTGCTTCCTACCCCTCTTATGTCTTTCAGCAGTCACAACCTTTATGTAAACATAGATGAGAAATTTGTGTGATCCAATGATCAACTGAAATCACTGCTGTTTTTTTCAGTCTATTTTAAACTATACTTGAATCTTTTTCAGATTTAAACTGGCCATGTTTACGCGCTTTACATAAAACCAGTAGCCTTTAACTTGGGCCTGAATTCTAATTTTGGATCTTAGCTTTTGCAATCATTTGTAGCTAATGATTTAAACAGTGAATTTACTTGATATACATACATGTATTTTCAAAGGTGGCCTATTTTATTATTGAAAAAAAATTGGATCCAAGGATATTCTGTTACAGTAGAACTATAATAATAATAATAATAATAATAATAATATTAATAGTTGTTGTGTTAAACATCACACCTTTTCAGACTGCAGATGATCATCATTATAATGTACCCCATGTCAGATGGTCCCCCACATTTTTCAGCCATTGTCCGAGGAGATGGTAACCAACATGCACCTTACACCTCTGCCAGGAGAGGGCAGTAAAGAGCTACAGGCACAACTCCTTTGTGGACTACAGCTGTCTGGCAGCATCGCACCATAAGCCTGCATACTAAGCATGTGCCTGGAGAGCTGTCCTTACTTTCAGTGCAGCTCCTTTGTTCACAGGTGGGTCACCCACTGACTGAAGTGCACAAAGTCCCTAGGTTTTTCACGCAGGCATGCCCAGCTCCAGTCCTGGAGGGGTGGAGACCACCATGATTTCATTACTTCCATGCTCTACCAGATTCATTAGGTGACTCGGGACATCCAGGAATGGAGCTGGCCACATATGGCTTAATGTAATTATTCAACCTGTGGCAGTAGATATGGCTTGCCACTAAGTACGTATGCATGTACATATGTGGAGACACAGATGGATATGACCTAGCAACTACAGCAGGAATTACTGAATAAGTTGGCCTTCATATGTCAGGTCCCCTTCCTCTGCATACCTTGATGTCCCGCCATCCCTTCTGCAGACTCAAGAAGTAAGTGTTGGAGCTGGAGCTAGAGGTAATGAAGGGGCTGCAGTCATTTCGTCCAGCGTTGCACCACTGTTGGAGAAGTTGCGGGAGAGCTCTCTACCTACTCAGGGGTTTTCTGTTGGCTCATTCTCACACCAGCACCTCAGTCAGCCAGAAACACACTATCCTCGGTGGATCAGGTTAGAGAGATGCTGCTTAAGTAGGAAGACGTGGTGGTACTACACAGCAGTCAGACGCACACCTGCGTTCTGTTCAGTAGAGAAGTCTGAAGATGGGTGTATGCGGGAGAAATGATAAGATCAACTTGATGTGAATATTGTTGCGTACTAAAGGCGTAAAATACATATTTTAAGTAACCATTTTTGAGATTCAAAACCTTTTGATTTGTCATTGCATTTCATAAATACCAAAATGTGTCTGGGTATTTTATAGACTAAAAAGGATCCAATCTACTGTCATGTTAATTGGTGGCTGATGTCAATTATTCTCATATCTATAGTACCAAAGGAAAAAAAAAAATCACAGAATCAAAAATTCTGGTTGAACTACTCCATATACCACTGCACTTAAAAAACAAAACAAACAAACAAACAAACAAACAAAACCACATTTATGATTTTTGCCTATATTTGTCCTCAGGAACATCCCCCTTCAGTGTCCTGCAGTAGTCTGCCAAGATAGAGGCGATCCTCTCCTTGGTACTGCTTGGATACTATACATAATGAAACATACACTGGAACCAAAAAAAATATATATAAAAACCCCACAACTATGGGTGAGTTATCAATTCAGAAAACATATTTGCCATAAGCATGTAAAAATATGTTTTTTAGTTTTGTTTTCTTTTACAGGAAACAAAATCCTTTGTGACCAATGTTACTGGGGCAGATGGATGGCAAACATTATTAACATGTTACTGAATTCTAACATGTACTGT
This sequence comes from Electrophorus electricus, assembly GCF_041902795.1. Taxonomy (NCBI): domain Eukaryota; kingdom Metazoa; phylum Chordata; class Actinopteri; order Gymnotiformes; family Gymnotidae; genus Electrophorus; species Electrophorus electricus. The sequence goes on from NC_137504.1 coordinate 10,412,387, forward strand.
AACACTCAAGAACCATGAACCAGTGAATATGCATATAATCAGCGTTTACTTCTGGACTTTGATGTCTCTAGAAATTGTATTAATTCTTCATAGACAGTGTATTAATTACATAAAAATATGCACCTACTGTCACATATTACAGAGTGCCCAAGATTCAGTTCTTACATAGTTTGGAATATTGATCAATGCTTAATTAAAATTACAGTCAGAACATAAAAGAACCAATGTGATTTTTCTTTTTTCTTTTTTTTTTTTTTAGAATTTTGAGCAAAGCTTTGAGGAAAATATTTTTCTACACCTGAGAATCTGTAGACAACTACTGACCAACAGTACTCAAGTCTAAAGCATGTGAGCTATTTTGAAAAGTGATAATTGCAACATAAAAGAACGCAGCTGTAAGACAGTAGATGCTCTCTGAAAGCACAAATAAAGACTACTTACAGTGCAGTGTTAAGGTAATATGGGAAATTAATGCTAAATTCACCTCCTTTAAGCATCCCTTGCAGTCAGTTCATATTCCACATTATGTGGTTTTATTCTTCTCAGTTCACAGTACTCCTACATTTTATGAAGTGGAATGTTAGATTGAACAGTAAGTCGCATTCCTTAAATGCTGTAACCCTGTTTGTGATTAACTAGTGTAAAAAGTTAGTTTTGACTTAATTATTTAACTTAGACTTAATTACTGTTTTCATTATTTCTGACACTGGATGTCTTTTGTACCGTATGATAAATGTCCCACAATTCAGACATCAGTGTAATGTCTACAAGTGGTTTTTGTTGTAGTTTCTTGAGACTTCCTCTTCATTGAGTCAATCAAGACCAAGCCCAAACATCATATTTTGTAAATACTTTTGTGCACAATATTAAGGTCAAACAAGAGTTTACAGAATCTTTTAAAAGATGCTTACATACTATCAAATATCCCACTCTAATGGGCTAATTTAACATTAGCGACTCTGTACTGGAAGTTGTTAAGTTACATTAAGCATGAGTGCATGCCAAGGGCTTACTGCCAAGATATGTAACTAGTAAAACTGGGACATTAACCAGAGAATTTCCTGTGTCTGGATTGTTGTATGAATCTTAATGTGGCCACTGAATCTCTTAACCAATCCTAAGAGAATGAAATGGCAGTTTCAGGCCATTCATGTATTATTCAACAACCAACTACTAGTGAACCATTAAAAGGATGAATGAATGAAGCCCTCTAAGCACCTGTGGTCCTCCTCTGAACTAAAAAAGAGAGATGAAATTTCTTTTTATACATAAAACTTCTCCAAACCGAAAACCCAATTCTTTTGACCACATATATAATATGTTTCTGACAGTATTACATCACCACTTTAGTAGGACCAAATAACACTGCTTGTGTTCCAAAGGTGCAACTTTTTTTCTAGAAGAAACAGACTTAATCACATTATTAAAGGACAGAGCTTGCCTGTAAGTGTACAGCACTCAGCAATACAAGTTTTACCCAGATATCGAATGAGTATCTGAGCAAGGAGGAGGAAGTGTGTTTATACTGTCTCCATGTCACTGTTTTACTTTCTAATACTTCCCCAATCCTCAACTCCTGTCAGACATGGCCTCTTCTAAAGTGCTTCCAAATCCTGCATCCAACCATGTGTTCACAGCTTTCAAGACATGAACAGCACAAAGACAAAAAAGAAAATGATAAGGATTAGGAAGATTTTGATAAGCAGCCAGCGGTTGTTGGAGACCGACTGGAAGTACTTGAGGATTTCGGCATGAGCGAGGTCCACGTTGAGCTGAGTGTCTTCGACATTAGAATCAATCCTGTGACACATGGTTTTACAGGAGTAAGAACATAGAGTAGAAAATACCTATAAGCTAAGTTTAAAAAGTTGCATACTGATAACTGATTAGGTTAGGTCTAATTAGGTCTTGTTTCCTGTTTTTTGTCTTTTCTATTACCTCTGAACTGTCTCCTCCTGCTCCTTCACCATGTGGGCTAGCTGCTGAAATATAGACCCCAGCTCCACAATGGTAGACTCTATGTTCTGCATGGTGTTTGCACGGTCCTGAATATAAGAGTCCTGAACACAAATGCATGGCTCAATTACTTACTAATGAACCAGATACTAGATTAGCAAACTGAACACACAGAGTTTGCACCTTGCACAATGCAGTACAACTGAATCTTGTACGAGAACAATAAAGGTATTTGTATATTCATCAACTCTAACACATAAACGACCTTCTCGTTGATGAGCTGCATCTGCTGGCTGGAGCGGAGGTCCATGTCTATGGAGATGTCCGCTTTCTTAGAATCATCCTGCATCAACACTGAATTGCCTGTTTTTCAAATATAGAAGCACCAGTGAGAACAGCACACACACACACACACACACACACACACACATACGTATTCACTACAGAAAGGTTAATGGTCTTACTTAAGCTGCTGTTGTGGAATGAGGTGGTGGAGGCTGCAGACTGAGAAAACTGCTCTTGTCTGCTTCGCTGCTGCTTTAGATTCTATAAATGGAAAGCAGTGAAGACCCAGTCTATACCACCACAAAGTGATATCAGTGATGCTGTGTCCTTATTTAATGGATATCACACCTACATGAAGGCTAATAGCTCCACCTTGTGGGGAATATTTAAGATGCTAAACATTACTGAGTGAGTTACAAGACACGCTTGAGGTGCTACTAACCTTCCACATTAATTCATGTCAAAAAAGATTTACCTCTGTCCTGACCTCCAGAACTGCCTTGAAGTCACTTGACATTGATGCCAGTTTTGACTATAAGATACAAAGAGAAAAGGCATCACACATCATCTCAGCTCATATGCAGAAATATTTATACTTTTTTTTGGTTTTGAATATGCCTGGAAGCATCCTGTACCTGAAGTGAAACAACAATAGTGTTGGAATGTGTCTGAAGATGTCTGCTGTTTGGACTGTTTCTAAAACGAACCAGAGTCTGCAGCTCAGCAATCTGTTTATTCAGGTTGTTAATATCCTAAACAGGACAGAGGTTAGCTTAACATGTCGAAGACAAAGAAGGATTATTTTCCTGCACATGCACGCAAAACTTTTTACCTGTTTCACAATATATGTCAACTCATCAATCTCTACTGCTTTGTCATCGAAGAGGGATTTTCTTTTGGCAACTGTGATCACAGAGGGTATAGGGTAGAGAGTAGACATTACAAACTTCAATACAGCATTTGCACTTCAATACAGCATTTCACTGCGAGTTATACTGTGTATGACTATGTATGTGACGAATAAACCAAACTTGAACCAAACTTGAACTAAAGTTTGATGTGTGGCTTAAAATGAAGAAATACTTGCGTATTGTGAGCTTTTCCAACTTGGCAAAAGTATTGCTAAGGTCTCTACCAATTCGCCTACAAAGGACACAAGACAAAAAAAAAAAAAAATCTGTCAAAGGACCAAAATAAATTCATTAAAAATAAATTAACAATTGAGCTACATTAATGATTTGGAAATCAATTTATGAATTGATGAGTTGGGGCAAACCTATCACACTCACTTTGCCATGAGAGTGAAGTCACTCCGTTGCCTGACTGCAGTGTGAACTGGTTTAACGGCGTGTGCTCCATTCTAAAATAAAGTATATAAAATGTAAAAGACAGAACCTTGCAAGGAACCTTTTCATACTCTGTAATACAAAACAGTGTGGTGATTCAATGCATGACACTCTGGATAATACCTATTGGCTGATAGCTTGATCTGTAACAAATTATTGTATGCTTTCTCCTCCAGTGTATGCCATAAGAAAAAGACAACAAAAAAAAAATCCAGAAACCATGAGCATGCCATAAGTTTAAGGACGTTTGACACCACTCACCTGTCTCCCTTGTAGAGACTTACACACAGACTGAAACTCACTGGTGCGGTCTCGGCAGGACATACCGCTGTTGTCTACAGGAGGGATAGCCCGAGGGGTCTCCAGCGGTGGTGCCAACTGGAACTGGGTCTGTGAAGGCCCAGTGTACACCCCTTCCTGGCTGCTCCTAGGACCGTGACGGCGACGAGTGTTCATGGATCCAACACATTCCCCTGAGAAGTGGGAAGAACATGCACAGGAATTATGCACCTATGAATTGTGCATCTGTAAGAACCAAGGGGACAACATCAAAACATGCCAGAGCTATTAAGAGGACTGGCACCATTTTCATGGATAACAAATATGACTTATTCTCTGTATGAGTGTTCCTCAGTCCTGTACCTGAGACCCAAGGCACTGTATATTTCAGAAGCCTGCATAATTTAAACGCGCTTGATTCATCACAGTAGTTGAATGCTTGATGGACTGAATTGACCGTGTCAAATCGAGAAGCACTTAAAATCTATAGTGCGGTGGCCCCTTTGCTCTATACAAGCACATGAAAGTACATTGACTGCCAAGGGTGTCAACGTGTTTGTACACCAACGTAACATCACATTGGTATATTAGCGAGTTTGCTAAGTTAGCTAGTTAACGCTACCCTCCTCTCCCACGTCAGCTATTCGGAGCCGTTGTTATGTTATGACATTACCTAACCTAACTAGTTACCTACATTTAACAAATAGGCGGCTGGGTTAGCTGGCATTTAAGTTGCTATATGGCAGCTAGCTAGCTAACTGCCATATAGCAACTTAAATGCCATCAAATGAGAGAAAAGCCTCAACTAGCTAGCTATTTTTGCTAACCTGCCATACTGGCACATTGACTGAATGATTGAGCTAGCTAGCCATCCAGCTAAGCTTAAATGCAAAACATCTCAACCATAAACAAGCTAGCGTTAGCTAGCTAGTTACATTACTGACTTCCGTAACCTGTTTTCACTAAACAAAAATAACATCGGATACCACTTAAGACACAACAATGCATAGAACAGATACCCTATTTCAAAACGAATTAGTTACCAGGTAGCCCACAGCTCCAACTACTTTCCCTTTTTGTTTTGTGAAGCGCTGCTAACCGTGATTATCCGGGTCTTGAATTAAAATGCTGACGTTACTGCCACGTCTTAGTCAGTGCAAATTTGCTCAATATGCAAAATACAGTTAAGTGGTCTTGTGTGGACTGAGTGATTGTAGGGAGTAAAGAACACACACCAAATTCCCAAACAGGTTTTTAATTGCTCCAACATAATACAATACATTCGACTACGCTGAATTAACCCGCCACACCCTCTAACTTTTGTTTCCAGAGACATAACAAAATGGGATTTACAGTAGGTCGTGTATGGCTCATCTCGAAGTCACTTATTTTACCTGAGGCCCCTGAACTTTGACCTAATTCAGACATCACTAAAGAACTCACGAAATAATGCTAAAAAGAAGCACGCTTCATTATTCAGGCGGTTATACTTAAAGGATAAGGACACTGGTTTGTAGGAGAAAAACAAATAAACCAGCCACTAAAATACAATCTGGAGACATAACATTTACACATTACGATCACATTCCCTATTACAAAGTGCATACAACAATTTCATTAGTGCATGTGATGAAATATGCTTTGTTCAGGAATAAGGGATTCAGCTCTGGAGGCACTGGCTTACAAGAGCAGTTATAGATCAAATAACTGGTGTTTGATTTTTACACATTGCTTAAACACGATCAAAAAGTAGCCAAACTGTGAAATGTTCTGATTTTCAAAATGACTTCCTCATCTAATGTAGAAATGGTACATTCACATTATTAATAGATTAACATCTATTACAGATGCTTGCTTTTGAAAAGAAATAAAACCATGGCACACTTTGTGTAGTTAACAATAAATAAATGCAATTGCATGTGACATGGCATATAAACATATGGTATGTAAACAAATGGTTCATTACAGTTATGACTTAAGGTCACTTACTCATTTGTAGAACTCTTCATACTAACGTATTTGAAAAAAATCTAAACCTTTTCATTAGAAAGCAAATGAAAGTGCAGGTTATAAATTGGTTTGTGACATTTGTTGTAAAAAGTGCTATATAAATACATTTGATTTGATCTGAAATTTGATAAACATTGTTCAATGTTTAACAAATTCTATCAAAATGTTTGGATGGACAAACACATACTGTGATTCAACATACAGTGGAATCAGTCAGATTTCCCCTAAATGTGCATTTAAAAATGAAAAAGTGGAGGATAAAGTAAAAGAAACACAATTCACGAATACAATGGAGGTATTCGTAATTCATAATCACATATCATAAATATAACATCAATGGAGACATTGGAAAAAAGCTCTTGATTTGTAACTTTGTAATCTGAGAAATGTTTTGCTGAACTAGATGTTATATTTAGGTGCAATATCTCAAACAAATGTTAGATGTTTGAGTCTACCACAGGAATTATATTTTTTAAAAGTGTTTTTATTACCTGCATCTGCAGTCACTGTGCTCTACAAAGGGTAGTTCAATGATCTCATTAGAGTAAACATGCTTCACCTGTTGAGAAATATGACAAAGAACCAATGGTTCTTTGTTAAGTGTTAAGAATAACCAGTGTTAGATCTAGATTAATATAATCCAAAATAAAGATCATATTTTCACAGTGGTATGCATAATCTCTTATACCTGCACCATCACAGTGTAATTTTTTACAGCTACACAGAGTAAAGCAACATCTACACAGAAACCCCCACAGCATTTTACAGGTACAGAACAAGGACAAATGACATTGTGCGTTTCCTCTAGAAATTCATGGCAAACTTCAACGAAAGCGTCTTGTGGTTGGCATTCATTTTGACACCACGCATAATTAAAGTTTATCCCTAGTGAAGGAGAATGAACAGAACACTTGAAGGTTACTTTACATCACATGTTATAAAACAGACCCAGTGAACACATGTACAGAGCTGAAGTCTAATATAGTCTGAATCTCAGTTGGTGGAGCTATTTGTCAAGCAACATCCAGTGTCAGTCTTGCCGTTGTATTACTCATTTAGCAACTTTAGGAAGAGTGCACTGTAAGCTAACTGAAATGTCATAGTTCCTTTCAGAACCCACAGTATATTTAGTACGGCACATCTATAGCACACTGATGCAGTGAGTATAAGTCAAAATACTGCGTAAAATGAAGTACCTTCAGTAGACTTGTAGATATTACAGTTAAAATCTTTGGTTCATGAAGAATTAAAAAGCAGAGAGAAAATGTACATTTAATTTACATCGAATCAGTTCTAATGAAAAACACCAAGCCTAGTTTCATGCAAGTCAGCTGGTGACTTGTGATGCTGTCAGCACACTATTGTACACACATTAGATCATGTCCAGCAAAAGAACTATTACATTTAATGCTACAGTATTTGTCAACAGTGACCTAAAGAATTGTTTTGTAAGCACTCAAGCTAAAGTGCAAAAAACACAGTGAAAAAATTTTTAGGTGTATATTTAAGACCTGAGTTTTTGGTCTTCATTTGAAGACAGCCAACAGAAGTTCATTCCAACACCTGGATGCCAGGACAGAGAAGAGTCATGATGCTAGTCAAACACTACTATCATCTAGTGTTGGGATTTTGCGTTCTTTCTTTCTAAAATGCTTTTGGTATATATACACTAGTTTGTTTGTTTTTGTTGTTGTCTTTTTTTTTAACATTTTTTAATATATAAAGCACAAAGGCAATAAATTCCATGCCACTTCTGCTGGTTGCCATGAAGTCCCTCAGTGCACACTCCAGAACATCTGCACCATCTGTAGATCTTGTAGGCTATTCACAGGTCCAACAGGACACTGAAGATACAGTCTTTAACTCCATAAAACAAAAGGAGCAAACCCCATTACCAGAAAAGATGGGACACTTCTAAAAATTCAATAAAAATTGAAATGTGTAATTTATTAATTTAACTGAATCTTTATTTAACAGACAAAGAAAAGATTTTCTGTGTTTTCATAATTTAGAAATGATAACACTAAAAACAAAAAACCCAACAACCCCCCAAACAAACAAGCAACCAAAAAAGCTAGGATAGAAGCATGTTTACCACTGGAACACATCACATCTATTTATTTACACTTTTTAATTGTTTGGGAATTGAAGATACAAATTGTTTCAGTTTTTCAAGTTGAGTTTTTCAACATTTTTACTGTATACAACTTGAGCTATGCAACAGTCTGTAGTCACGGTTGGCTGATTCTCCTCTAATAATGCACTATACATTTTAAGTAGGAGGCAGATCTGGACTATAGGCAGGCCAGTCATGCACATGCTCATGTCTATGAAGCCACGTTGTAACTCATGCAGAATGAGGCCTGTCATTGTCCTGTTGAAATAGATATGGAGATCCTGAGAAAAGATGTCATCTCGATGGGAGCATACGTCTCTCCAAAATACCAATAAAAGCCTCTTCATCAATGGTGCATTCACATATATGCAGATCTCTTTGTATTTGTTGTCATGCAGCCCATTAAAATACATTGTGAGCTAAATCATGTGCATTATATGTATGTTTCATAAACATTTTGCATTACATTACATTTTATGTGCACTTATTTTTACATAAATCTGATTACACAAAAAGTTCACTTTTTATAGTTTTGTATACAGTAATCCAGTAATAATAAACAAAATAGGAAACTTCTTGTTTAGTATACACAATTGTATTTGTTGATTTCTTTTTTAAAAAGATAATTTATAGTTTATCTGGCATATCTCTAAAGGCATTTCTTCTCTTCAAATAAGATGGTCATTAGTTTAAAAGCCATTATTCTTAGCTTTTAGAGGATCTGCTAGTATCAATCAGACAGAAGTGAAACAGTGAAACTGCTTGTAGCACAACTAAAAATTAGAATAATAATAATTATTATAATAAATAATAATTAAAATAATAATGAATAGTAATAATGTGAAAAACTTCATTTAGCTGACCATTTGTTCACTTAAAAAAATGTCTGTGAAATTAACAGTAAAGTGCTGTAAAATCATGACATTTCAAAAGTGTAAATATAAACACAATGTGTTTCTAGAAGCAATGTGTAAATTACAGTATACTACAGTAATTCAAGCCAGCAAAGTCCTGGATGTTTGGAAGCCAAGATATAAGTCAAGGAGGAACTGACGCAGTCACTGGAGAGAGGAAAAAGACCTAGTCCACGAATGAAAAAGGAAACGGTCCAGATTGTGGTGTGAGAGATGATGCGAAAGAGTTCTTGCATAGGCAAAAGGAACTCTACTGAAGTTGCGAAAAATATGGTTGCGAAATATCCCTGATCTCTGCAAGACATAATAGAGGGAGACGTGATTGGACCAGAGTATCACTCTCTAGTCAAGTTATAACAAAATATGGTGGAAAATATGGAGCAATCGACAACCCCAAAAATAAAAAAAAACAAAAGCATTGCAGTGATGAGTGTGACATGAAGTTCCTCCAGAACAGATAGCAGCAATCCAGGATACATATGGGTGCATGAAATGGGATCTAATATCCTTGCCCCTAGTCAATAGATCATGATTTTATGCCTATGTAATATATATAATAGTGTAATAATGTAAAAGACAAGTCATAGCTAAAATTCAAATGCAGTGTTTAGATGTTGCTTTCACTCAAACTCTTGCCATCAATAAAACAAAGGACAATACTATATATATATATATATATATATATATATATATATATATATATATATATATATATATATATATATATATATATATATATAACTTTGAATAGAATTAACAGAAAAAAATCTTAGAATGAGAAAACAAATCTTATAATGAGAATCTTACAGTTAAATAATGATGCTTTGTATCTTTCACTGAATACATTGTGACAACTGCATGTAAATATTACTGAAATAATTTATTTAATAACAGTAATCATGTTAATTTTGCCAAAAAAATGGCTGTTATATTTACTGGTTCAAAGTGTATTATGTTGTACATTTTTAAATTTAAAAACAGTTTTAAATGACAATTTACAGATTGTTCTGTAAAGTTGTTTATATGTTTACTGTATTTCTACAGAATTATTCTGGATCCACAGCTGCCAGTTATTCTTTCTGTAAAAACAATTATTTTTTACAGTATTGAAATAAGGATAAAGCCAACAGACAAAGGAAACACATTTATATTTATTAAACAGAAAAATTAAAATTGTGGTCAAGGCAGGTCAGCGAGCTCTGAGTGGTTGATGTTGGAGAACTCAAAGGGTGGTAGTCCAAGACCACCCAGCAGCCCACAGTCCACCGTACACAGGATACATGCAGCCCCCCACCACGTTTCCCATTTAGACGATCTGCACCCTTCTCCATCATGGTCGTGAAGAGCAAGCTCATGTAATAGCTCCAAATAGGTGGTATACCAGAACATTATCTTCTCCTTGGACTTCTTTTCAAAATAATTCAGATAAGTCAAATACTTGTGGAACTTCAAATGAGCAGAAATAAAATTCTGTTGCTCAGCCTCGAGTCTTGAGCTGCTCTGGACACAAAGAAGTGGTTGGTGGTTTTTTTTGGCCCACAGAAGCAGGGGGTGAAGGGCCAGAGTTACAGGTTACAGTGCCATTAATGGCCATGACCCAGGACATCAGCTCTCACTCACTCTCAGCCTGGAAGTAGAAATGTCTCATATCTGCCGTCCTCAGGCACAGCACATTGGGCCTCTTTTTGTAATTCTCAGCGTGGAAAGCTGTGGCATTGTGCAGTCTGATGGAATTCTTGCGATACGTCTCGGACAAGCCTTCCTTGGGGTTGCATGGCTCCTTCTGCAGAAACAGGGCTATGCCTTTCAGAATGGCATAAAATGGCTTCCATGCCCTCTGTCCCTTTCTTCTTCTCTTGCCATTCTTGTCTATGAGCCTTTTACGGATCAGGTAGCCAGTTTTATGAACAGCATTGCAGTTGTTGACAGTGGCTGAGTGCTGTGCAGAGCTGCAGCAGACATCTGTGGACACAGAAGTGTCTGTCTTGCCTGGGACCAAATTTTCACAGTCATCATCATCTTTGCTGCATTCCAGTTTCTTTTTTCTGATTGAATGATACAGTTGTTTGGACAGCTTCTCAGGAAACAAGACCACTGTCCACCCTCCTCAGATTTCTCAAGAAGTCCTTACAGGACATTTCTTATGCCACCATAGTGACCATGGAGGTCAGTATTCAGCAGCATCATGGCACAGGTCATGAAGTGCATCACATCCACAGAGGCTACAGCTGTTGGATTGCAATGGTGGTACCGCTCAGAGAAATGAGTCAAAATGCATTTCTGCTTCTCATTTGAACCCTCTAGCATAAATGCTTTGAGGAATAATTGAAGTGCCACATCCAGTCACATTCCAGTGAAGTCAAAAAACGTGAGGTACTCCTTAGCAACCATCTTGCCAAAGTCAGTGTTCTGACTCAGGTGCTGGGCCACCTCTGAGCGTTTACAACCTATAAGGTTGTTGTACAGCTGGCTGGAAAGGCTTCTTGCAGCTTCCTGGGATTCTTTGTTCTCCAATGGGAGGCTCACTTTAGTTTTGCCATTCACAGGCATGCATTACAACATCCAACTCTTTCTCTTTGTGGTGTTCTTTCACTTCTTTATTGGTTTCTTTGTTTTGTCCAGTTTTTGAATCCACTTTATTCTCTGGTGTGTTTTGAGCTTCTGCACTCAAGACTAAGTTGAGGTATTAATTTTCTTCAGCCTGAATTATTTGCAGGAACTTGTTCAACAACACTGTCAAAGCTTTGTTGGGCTGCTTATCTGGGTAAGACTGTAGCCTGCCTCCACTCCTTTCCATGTCAAACAATCCTACAATTTCACCTGTCAGTGGTTGTCTTTTTCCCCCATCTCCCTTTTGGTCTCTCTCATTCTCTGGTTTATCTTGTTCTTGTTCACAGCTTCCAGCCATATCCTCTTTCTCCCAATATTTTATGCCTCTGCTTGTCTGGGCATTCCTTTGTTCTTCTTCTACTCCTTCCATGGACAGTTCCATATATAGTAGCCCAGTTGCTTTGCAATGGGTGAAACAGCTGATCGGTTTAGCAGCCACTATATTGAGTAATAACTGTGATTAGAATTGTTTCTTGCCTGCCTATTTATAGCAATGATGACATCACAAAGATGGTGGGATCTGTTTTCATAACATCCCAGCTTGCTCAGGAGCTCTTACATGTTTCGGTCATAGAATTTTACCAAAACAGCCGAATTTCTCTTCCTAAACGCCTAGTATTGGCACTGAGACAAAAAGGAATGTTAGCTGTATGCATAACATTGTCTTTACTCAGGTACATTTTACTGGTTTACTGCACCGAGTAATATGAGCTACCATAAAATAGCCCTCTATTAATTTTGTAACTCGAGGAAAAATTAATTGAAGCCTACAGCAGAGTGAAAAATGAAAAAAGAAAAAAACAAAACTTAACACTAATATCTACCCAATACGTGTTAATAGACATCAAAATGTAACACCTTTTATTTGTAACTTACCTTAAATTCATCTTCATACGGTGATATGGCAGCGATGTTAAACATCCAAAGCAATACAGGCATTACCAGCAGCATCCTAAAACTGCCATCTAAAAGTCAAATCACTGCCAACGCTCCAGAAAACCGAAATACGCGTAAAGCAGTGCTCCAAACCACTATTGGCCTACTTTCTTGTCTGCGCGTCTCTCCGAGATGCATGTAACTCATGATAACTGCATTCATGCTTCTTTTTAGGTAGGCAATATTTGGAAGCATCAATGACTTCTAGTAAACACAAAGCAAACAAAATCTGTGAAATTTTAAATAATCCCCCATGTGTCAAGTACTAAATATGCAGGGAGTTTTCTGTCTTTACTGTAAATGGGTATCCCTTTCACAGCACATACCATATATTAACAAATTAGTTGTATAAACCAGGTTTGCACTAATGTGAAATCACACTAAACATCTTAAGCAAACAAAGTGCAGCGAAGGAAACAGTTTAAAATGTCAGATTAATTACATTTTATTGTTCCAAAGCAGCATCCAATGGTAGACACATTCTCTAGACCCCAGTGGAACGCCGACTGGCACCACTGTACATTTCTTCTCTTTGTGCTTTTCTAATATTGTTGCCTTAAATGAAAAAGATGTCAGATGACATTTACTTACTACAAAAGATCATGAATATATGCAGTCCTTTGTTTTAATCATTTATGGAAACATCCCTTTTGGATTTTTTTAAACACTTGCCAAGACCGGCCACAATTTTTTCATGTACAAACCTCAAATTAAAAAGATCCCTCAAACCAGGTCTTAAAACAACCCCCACATACTTGCTTACATACAAAAAAAACAAAAAAAACCCAAACAAACCAAAATTTAGCTACAAATTACAAAGAAGTCTTAAAACTACTGTTTCATCAGTGATGAAAATCGTACATTTTAAAATGCATGAAAACAGATTCAGAACATTTGGTAATATTACCTCAATAAAAAAATGGAAACTGGTGATGGCACCCATGCCGTGTGCTAATTGTTATTATCTTATTAAAGTCAAGGCCTTGAGTTTGTTACAAGTTCAGAGGAAGGATCAAAGAATCAGTAGGGCTTTATGGTTTAAGCACATTTACATGAAGCTCAGTTTTTAGCAAAGATCTGTGGGAGTGCAAGCCATCAGACTCTTTAAAACCATGCATCTCAATAAGACTGCTTCATCAGGATAAGAAATAAAAGAAAATATCCAAAGACCAGTACTCTTATTTTGAAATGTTTCATGAAGATCAGTTCTGAACAGAATTTTTGGCTGTAGCATTCTGTTGTGTGTGCTCCCTTGATACTGACTAGTCCTGGAACCTATTTTTTGCTGGTGCTCAGTTTAAGTGGTACATTCTTTGGGTCCTGAACCCACAGATAGTCATCTTCCCAGCTCCAATCCACTACATCAAATCCAACAAATGGTCCCGCAAATGTGATGTTCCTGGCAGATGGATTTGAGATACCATGATGCTCCAGTTTAAAACAGCTTTATCATGCTTTCCCTGGACTTGCCAACTCCAACCCATTTTACTGGAAGACAAAAGTGAAAAATAGGGCAAAGAACAGAATTAAAAATGAACCAAATTAACACATTGTCTGCAATACAACACTCATTTACATTGTTATGGTTTACACGCCAAATACACGCATGTTTACCTGGCACCTGTAGCACGTTCTCAATGAAGCGAATGTAGGCCTGTGCCTGAGGTGGCAAGTCATCGAAGCTGCGTGCTCCCTCTGTGCTGCAGCACCACCCGGGTAACGTCTCGTAGGTCACAGAGACCTTCGTCAGGACATCCATGTTAGCTGCCATCGAAAAAAATGCAGAATGATTTTTCTTTAGAGGAAAAAAGTTAAGCAGAAGAAATCGTAGAGAGCGCCACATGGTAATTTAGCAAGAGTTCTGAAACCAGGGACTGCTAACCTGGAAAGCTAGGCAAGGGCTTGTCGTCAACAGTGTAGGCCACCCCCACTTTTATCTCAGGCAATGTGTCAAGTATATCCAACTTGGTCAAAGCAATACTGCCATACGAATAAGGAATGACAACCAAAACACGAGATTAGTACAGTGCTACTATAAAATCATTAATTAACTTCTAAAGAGGACATGTTGAGTTGGAAGCCCAGCTCCAGACCTTGAGGACCAGAGGCTGGCACAGTTTTGTAATTGCCCAGAAACACCCGATTCAACTCAGCAGTTTTAATAGATGTGCCAGAGCTGAGAATTCACCAGCTGGTCTTTGACACAGAGCTGGGCATCCCTGATACAGAGTGCAGAGGCAGAATCTTACGCTGTGAAACCATTGATCATGTGGGCATAACGAACCAAAACCAAGTCCAGCCAACCACAGCGCCTCTTCCTGCCTGTTGTAACTCCAAACTCCCTTCCTCTAGACTGCAGAAGATCGCCCACAGCCTTTATAAAACAAAACAGAATAAGCTGCATGTTAGGAAACCCATTTTAATGATCAGTTTGTGTGGGGTCTCTCAAATCACACACACTCACATTGTCCTGCTCAGTAGGGAATGCTCCAACACCAACTCTGGTGGTGTAGGCCTTGACAACACCATACACACGGCCGACGTGAGATGGGGGCACTCCAAGACCTGTGCATACACCTCCGACTGTGCAGTTAGATGAGGTCACAAAAGGGTAGGTGCCTGGGAGAATCACAATAACTGTCGTTAAAGCCCACAGCTTGATCAACAAAATCAAATGGTAATTATCAGACAAGACTATAATCCTTACCAAAGTCAATATCCAAAAGGGCTGCATTGGCCCCCTCCACCAGAATTTTCTTGTTAGGTCCAGTTAGGGCTTTATGCATAAAGTAAACCCCATCAACGACTAATGGACGCAACCTCTCAGCATAACCCTGTTGGTGAAGAGACAGACTGTGAAAGACCACTGGACAAGATGGTTTCAGGCATACACTGCCGAGCACATGTGCATGAGTGTACCAACATGAGTTCATTACCTTCAAATGCTCTAGCTCAGCATCAGCATCAATGTTGAGGTTGGGGTACATAGTCTGAAAATGGCCGGCCAGAACACGAAATCTGTGCAGAGAGATATGTCATTTAGGACAAAATGTGGCATGAGGTAAAAATTGTACAACTGCACTACAAACACTCACTTTTCTTCAAAAATAGAAAAGTCAGAGAGCAAGTCGCACACTCTCAGTCCATTGCGTGCAGCCTTGGATGAGTATGCTGGGCCAATGCCCTTTTTAGTAGTTCCCAAACTGAAAAAAGAGCACAAAGGCAAGGCAATGAACAATAGTAGGCAGGGGAAATTTAATACTTTAGGAGAAATAAAAAAAAGACTTAAAAAAGAAAAAAGAAATGAAACTCACTTCTTTCCAGCCTGCTGTTGCCTCTGTTGCTCCTGTATGCCATCAACAGCCTGGTGGAAGTTAAATACTAGAAAGTGAAGAGAATCAGAAATTTAACCTTAATTTCAAAAGCAAAAACACATATGAATAAACTATTTAACCAAGACCATGCAATACATCCAAAACTATAGAATTTATCCTACCAATATGTGCACGATCAGAAATCTTTAGTCTGTCTTCCCAACCCTGTAGTCCTGCATTAAAAACAAGGAAACAATAGATTCTCAAAAGCAACACTGTGCAGGCAGTAAAGCAGTACATTATAAACTAATAGCTGTGTAATGGCAATATAATTTAATTCTTTAATAACCACAACTTTTTCTATACATTTCTCCCAATAGACTCTTTTTGGCTCACCTTTGCCTTTCTGTAAATTTTTCTCAGCTTCCTCAAACAGCCCAGGGAGATGAATCACAACTCCATTCCCTACAAGTCAGTTAAATCTACACGTTAGTGCATTGCACAACAATTTTGATGGCTATGAAACAACAAAATCAACAGGCGTGCAGATAGAGGCATACACATTAATTGATAAGGCGTGCAGATTAATTAATAAAAATGTGACATGGTTGTGAGAGTGGGTAACGGTCCTTATTACTTAAAGCTCATCTGAACTTCTCCTCTGAAGGAGCAAGGTGGCAGCAGAGAGACAACTATAAAAAAAGAGAAGGTCAAACCAAACATACCGATGAAAGATACTGCCTTTTTATTGAGAACGCCGCTGGGTAAGAGATGGAAATCATACTCCACAGAGTCCACCACCACCGTGTGCCCTGCGTTATTTCCTCCCTATTGCAACACAACGAGATCAAACCTCTGCGCTTGTACCCGAGACCGTTCAGTGCATATAAGGATAAAGTTTGACGGCAAAATGGCTCAAGAGCAGAAGTGACTAAATGTGCTTGCAACATAACCATATCCGAACTAACTGGAAGAAATCTTCTGTCAAGAAAACTTTCAACAAACGAAAAAAAGAGGCGTTATACAGTCATGTGACTACGGGGAAAAAGTACTGGGAGCTCTAGATAGTTGACTTAGCTAGCTACAAACCAGTAAGATGAGAAACGGAAGTAGTGGCCCGGTCTAATTCTAAATTGCTAAAAGCTAGCCAAAACAACAGTATTGATCAGAAACATGTAATAAATAATTAAGCAAAGTTACTAACAATGAGGTCGTCGCTTACAGTTTCACTCAACAACACGTCTGTAAACAAAAGCACACACTGACAAGTCAATGAAGTATCCGTTCAAGATAGCACAGCTAGCTAGTTTAACTAGCACGTTACCTGGCATCTGCATACAATGTCCGCGTCCATAGCCAGCAGGTCAACAACTTTCCCCTTTCCCTCGTCTCCCCATTGGGCACCCAACACCACTGTCACTTTATTGTGAGGTTCTCGGTGAATCCGAAGGGATTCAGCCGCTGCACTTTCTCGGGACCGCTTAACCACTGGTTCACCATTCAAAGAAGCCGTTTCTTGGCCATTAGACATTGTGCTATCCGCTGCCATGCTGCTTCTGGTGTGGCGAGCAGAAGGGGCGCAGAAACGCTACCTAGTTAACCAACGACGATTTCAAAATAGTGGTCCGCCTACCAGAAGGTGGGCCTCATCATTTGTTTTCATCGTACAAGAATATTTTTTAATATAATGGGTTTTCTGAAGACCTAAAGTAGAGGTAAAGTTTTATGAAATTTCGTAGATAAAATTGCCAGTGATTTACAAGCAACTGACGTCTATACATTTGCCTACTTAGTAGACTCATAGATAGTGTCGTGTCGTGGGTTCCTTCACAGAAATAGTAACACAGAATTTGGCGCGTAATGCTCCAGTCCTTCGTCATTGTGTACCCTCTGGCAGTCTGTTAGCAATCTGACATGAAGTAATCAGAGAGTAATAGCCTTTACATCTTTTCAACAACAAATCTACCATAATTGTAAGCAAACTGTAACAATAGTTACTTTAATATTAGATGTTATTATGCCTAAATAACTGTTCTTATAAAGCCTGTACTTTCAGTGATAGTCAGGTTATGTGTCAGGGTGAGAGTGCAGGGTCACGAATAATTTAAAAAAATATTGCACATAGCTGGTTGAGTTTTCTCTGAAGATATTGCAGAAATAATTTGCATTAATTACTTTTTAAGGAACCAAAAATATGTTAATTGTATCCTACACTTAGTTTGACCATGTTAACTGCACATCTTTTACATAGGTTTCTGCAGACCAAGTCTGTGAAGGTGAAGCACATTTTGCCAAATGTTCCTTGTTTTAAAAAAAAACCTGTCTTGTCTTGTGCATAAAATGTGCTACCAAAATAATCTTCCTTACTTCGTCATACATACATCTTTCTAATGAGAAATATCATTTTTGTTGATCGAAATTGATAGACTAAGGTAGTTTGCAGATTCTCACTATGTCAGCTACCTCAGGAACTACACAGCAAACACAGGTTGAAAAAGAAAAAATGATTTATTTGTAGGTATGATGGCCAACGGAGGAAACAGCAACAACATGTTAGGAAATGTTCAAAGTTCAAGTTCAAAGAGGCTTTATTGTCATTTCAGCTATATACAAGTACACAGCAAAAACGAGACAATGTTCCTCCAGGACCATGATGCAACACAAACAACAGGGCAACAGACAACACGCTACACAAGTGCAAACAATCCAATACAGTGCAAAAATGTCAAACAATAAAGAAAGATTAATAAATACAGGACCAATACAAAAATACAAACTGAATGGACAGTGCAATTCAATTATTTAGTCCAGTACACAGTACTGGGAATATGTAAAGTGAGTTGTGCATAGGAGTCAGTGACATGCTATACTGAATATAGTCACCGGAAGCAGCAAGAACAGTTCAGAGTACAGTGCTGGTTTAGTACAGTACTCTAGCAGCAAGAAGGATAATGTGCAAGACTGCAACAGGAGTGCATATTTTTTTGTGTGAAGTTCGATTTCAGCACTAGTCCGACGCAAAACAATGTGTGAGTGTTTGTATGGATATGTATGTATGTGTGTGTGTGTGTGTGTGTGTGTGTGTGTGTGTCTGTCTGACTGTCTATAAGCATGTGTGTGTGTATAAAAGTCCATTTTTGGAATCTGAATTGGGATTGAAGTTAGCCAGAGTTCAGGAGTCTAATGGCTTCTGGGAAGAAGCTGTTGCACAGTCTGGAGATGAGAGATTGGATGCTGCGGTACCTTCTTCCAGATGGCAAAAGGGTGAACAGTTCATGTGAGGGGTGTGTGCGGTCTTTAACAATGTTGGTGGATTTTCGTATGCAGCGTGTTGTGTAGATGTCCGTGATGGAGGGAAGAGAGACCCCAGTGATCTTCTCAGCTGTTCTCACTATTCTCTGGAGGGTCTTGCGGTCAAAGGCGGTGCAGTTCCCAAACCAGGTAGTGATGCAGCTGCTCAGGATGCTCTCTATAGTACCTCTATAGAAGGTAATGAGGATGGGTGATGGGAGATGGGCTTTCCTCAGCTTCCGAAGGAAGTAAAGACGTTGCTGGGCTCTCTTGATGGTGGAACTGGTGTTCAGGGTCCAGGTGAGGTTCTCCACAAAGTGAATACCAAGGAACTTGATGTTCTTGACGATCTCCACTGAGGAGCCGTTGATGGCAAGTGGGGAGTGATCTCGCCTTGTTCTCCAGAAGTCAACAACCATTTATTTTGTCTTGTCAACATTCAGATACAGGTTGTTGACCTTACACCAGCTCACCAGTTCTCGCACCTCCTCTCTGTATGCTGACTCTTCGTCCTTGTTGATGAGACCCACCACGGTCGTGTCATCAGCGAACTTGATGATGTGATTTGAACTGTGTATTGCTGCATAGTCATGAGTCAGCAGTGTGAACAGCAGAGGGCTGAATACACTGCCCTGGGGAGCACCAGTACTCAATGTGGTGGTGTTGGAAGTGCTGCTCCCAATCCAGACTGACTGAGGTCTACCAGTCAAGAAATCCAGGATCCAGTTGCAGAGGAAGGTGTTCAAGCCCAGTAAGCTCAATTTTCCAATCAGATGCTGAGGAACAATGGTGTTGAATGCTGAACTGAAGTCTATGAACAGCATTCTTACATAGGTGCCCTTTTTATACAGATGTGTGAGTGCCAGATGGAGTGTGGTAGAGATGGCATCATCCGTAGAGTGGTTGGAGTGGTATGCGGACTGCAGGGAGTCCAGAGAAGGGGGAAGCTGGTTCTTGATGTGTCTCATGACGAGTCTCTCGAAGCACTTAATGATGATGGATGTGAGTGCGACGGGATGGTAGTCATTGAAACACGACACCGTGGGCTTCTTAGGCACGGTTACGTTGGTGGTAGCCTTGAAGCATGTTGGGACAACGGGGCAGCTCAGAGAGATATTGAAGATGTCTGTCAGGACATCTGCAAGCTGGTCAGCACATTCTCTGGGCACATAACGCAGGATGTTGTCTGGTCCGGCAGCTTTCCGTGAGTTAACTCCACGCAGAGTATGCCTCACATCAGCTACAGTCAGGCACAGCACCTGGTCATTTTGCGGAGGGATAGACTTTTCCGGTGCAACGTTGTTCTGTGCTTCAAATCATGCATAGAAGTTATTCAGTTCATCTGGAAGGGTGGCATCACTGTCACAGGAAGGTGATGTTTTCCTGTAGTTAGTAATGGCCTGAGTTTACTGTAGTTCTATAGTACTCCAACAACATAAATTAAGCCAAACTGAGGATCTAAAAAAATATATACATGACTATTGATAAATGTCTTTTCCAAGAACCATTGAGTTTTCCTATTCCCCTAGTAACTGTTGGTCAGTATATGTTTCTGTCTGCATGCCCACTGATTTGCCATTATGACAATGTTAAATGGTAGTTTGCATTTGTATTAGGAAAGTGCTAGAATAATCTAAGACAAAAAAGCCTATGACCACCCTTTGTCATGTCCTGCATACATAACTAATTTAACATAGTAAAGCTAATGAAGGAATGCCGTGTTGTTGCTGTTCTATCAGGGTCAAAATCAACAGCCTAGTCAGATAAATGTATTAATGCAGTTGAGATTGCACAACAGCATTAAGTACTACCACTTCTCCAACCCACATGGTATGGGGGAGTGGATCACTGATGTGTGAAGACTTTGCAAAGAATGAAAGATGGCGCATGTAACCTTTAATTTCTATGTGAATGGGAACTAATTCATAGGTTTGGTGATGGATAATAAGATAGATGATAGATCATAAGATAGATGGGTGTGGCCAGCTAGTCAATCAGACAGCACAAGTAGTTGAGCTATGTGCATTATTAGAAATGTGTAAAGCCATGGCAAACTGTGACTTGAATATTTGCACTGAGTCGTGATATTCTTTTGGAGTTGAACATGACTATCTAAATGTGTGGGCAAACGAAGACTTCCTGTCTAGCGTAAAAGCCCCAGCACAAATTGTGGAAATGCCTATACATGTAAAATCAGTAGCGGTTATTGAAATAAAAGCAGATGAATGGACAAAGAAAGCTGCCAGTCAGGTTCCTGAGACAGAACCCCAAGCCAAAATACTTGACTTGAAGGACTGACCTTCGGTATAAAAATGAAGACCCACCATGCCCATTGTCTGTCTATGGACATTGGTCAGACAACTTTTGCCTGGTGGGGCGAAAGCTATACCTGATGGGTGCTAAGTTGCTTAACTACTTTATTCTTTTGTATCAACTTTATCTCACAGGTCCCAGATCCAAATTAAGACCTAGAAGTGAACCCACAGGAGAGAAACCTTTGGACATCGTGATGAAGTGCTGGTGATGAAGACACCAGAAGAAGACATTCACTACATGCTGGACTTCCCTAAATATTTCTCATCATCACTGAGGCACTGGGCCTTGGATTCATCTGACATGCTTAAAGATATCCTGGAGTTGGGCTCAGCAGAGTAATTTTCCCCTACTTCTTAGATTACTAGAGATCCTTTTACTGAGTGCATCTGGAATTCTAATTCTCTAGAAAGGGAAAAACAACCCTTAGACAATCCAATACCAGTAGCTATGCAACTTCACCGAGTTGGACTCTTTTAACTGCATTGGATGAGGATCATTTCAGTGCATTTGACAACACCTGTTAGAGTTCTGATTGTGTGAGTAGTCACTGAGTCTTCAGAAAATGCCACACCTATAGCCACTCATTTTAACAACCATGACTGGGTAGGCATTTTATTATCAGTGGGTGTCATGGCAGTGGCAAGAGGAGGATTACTAAGCAACCAAATTACTTGTTATCTGGCTTCTGAAACACAATCTCCAATCTAAACAAACTATATGTTTGTTTGTTTGTTTGTTTGTTTTTTAATACATCAGGCACTCAGAAGAGAAAGGTGAAAAACCATTAAGAGATTTAAAAACTAGAAGTAAGCTTTTGTATTGGCAGTGGTAGCTCAGTGGATAAGGTACTTGACTAGTGGATTTCTGTTCATCTTCATTAAGCTTTAAAACATTCACCAAGCTAACAATGCTGGCCAGACAAATTAACATCTACACAAGTGACTTCGTCAACATGCGAAAGAGGAATTTAAAATTCTGCATGTGGAACTCCTCAATTAAATCGTGGATGTAAAAAAAACATGCAGGTAGTTTGTTTCTCAAGCAGGCTTCAATAAAAATCAAACTTGAATAATAATTATAAGATGAACATAAGACGTCTACAACCCTAACACCCATTTATGTAAAAACACTGCTTATACTTCTTTTAGCATTGGATCTACACTGTTTAATCCTCATCTCACTGCTGAAGCATCCGTTAAATCACCCCATAGCTGGATTTTATACTCAGATTAGCCTCGGAAATCACCATTTATGACAATAGAAAAAAAGGTTTTGTTAAATATTAAAGGAATCTTGGTCCAAATTTAGCAGGTCTGGATTATAATAGTCAGTAGTCAGTATACTAGTAGTAGGTTATAGTAGTACTTAGTGTATGTAGGGTTGTTGCATTGTCACTGTGTGTATTGTAGATTGAAGAAAATTAGAAAGATGTTATGCTCCTGACTGCTAAGGCTGCTGCGCTTCCTTCCTGATGGCTGAGCTCTGCATTTGGATTCTGCTGCTATCTTGTTATTGGCTCCTCCCTACCAATCAAGATGGTTTATATATGGAGCCAGCTGGAAAACCAAAGATGGTTTCTTATGATTTGGCTTTTTTTTTATCTCTGACTTGGCTATGTATTTGTTCTTAGTTTGCTTAGCTTCTTTGGACTTGTCTTTGTTACCCTTATCACCTTGTTATTTTAGTGGCCCTTATGCTGTTAAATTCTTTTGTTATCCCATATGTGTTTTGTTACCCTGGTGTTTGTGCCCCCCTAGTTTCCCTGTGTATCCTGTTTTGCTATTTGTTTGTATGAGCCCTGTGTGAGAAGATCTTGGTGGCTATAAATACATTTGAATAGTTTCTGGTTTTAGGGACTATTGCCAGTTTGTTTGGGATTGGGGTTTATGTCTGCTTTTTGGGTTATGGAGTCAGTGTAGAATTGTATAGTTTTGTTGAGGCCTGATAGGTCTGGTGTTTATTTTCTAGCGTGGGTTTTGTTTATTGTTTTGGCCCAGCAATGATTCACCAGTTTTGTTTTGGGTCCTTTTGTTCCATATTCCATCTGGCACAGTTATTCATATTACTCAGTGTTGCTGCTACAGCCACACTGCCTAGACGGGGGTCATAACAAAGATTACACAAATCACTCACTAAAGGTATAATGGTGGTACTGAATTTTGAAGCAACAACTGAAGGGAGTAAGCTTTCCTAATCAAGCCTGATTTCTCTCAAGGTTTCTCTATGAGTACAATTCAGTAAGCAAAGTCTGGAGGTTTTCTTGCCACAGTCCTGGGCTTGCTTTTTGGAGTATTGGGCACATGCTAAAATACTGTAGTGATTATGTGCTTTACTGTAGTCAGAACATGCTAAAATATATCATTATGAGTTCGAAGATGCCATTTCTTCCCCTTGCCAGCAGAGGTCACTCTTACCAGAGATTTTACGTGTGTATACCTGTACATCATGAACGCTGATGATTTCGCTATATAAGCAAGGGCACTGGATTGTGGGTAATGGTAGACCTGACTACCTGGGGCCTTGCTTGGATGGAGGGTCTTCCAATAAATTAATTTTCAGAAAAAACTTGTTTTTATTTTTATATTCACTGTTATCAAAGAGATAAATAATACCCCACTGTGTCTTCCATTTTGAGTTCTGTTTATCTGTGCATTGTTTCATTTAATTCATTGTTATTATTGTTATATTTTGTATTCTGGTTCTGACCCTCTACACATTATTCTTGGTTACAAGAATACACAAAGTGATTTTGGACTGTTAGTATTATTTCTGGCTACCTGTTACCAACCCCATATGTGAATTACAGTATCCTAAACATAGCTGGGGACCTCAGTATGACATAGCACTTAACATGGAATCAGTGGGTTTGGAAGTAATGATAGCATGTTAAGACCTCATCTGTCACATCATTGCTTGTGCAGTTCAGCACTAGAGGCCATAAAATAAGAGTAGCTGTGAAGGAGTTATCAGAAGTAACTGAAAGGGCTAAGTTGTGGATAAAGAGATCTCAGATTGGTTGGTGTAATGCACCATAAAGGCGGAGTGGCTGAGGTTGTTGTGTCATTGTGTAAAGTGGTAGATCCAGATGGAACGGTTGGCATGGAACAGACATTATTGGTGCCGGCTTTAGTCAATGGGGAGGACAGGACTGATCTGTTGTGTTGGAGTACGCTTGCTGATATAATTGGGGTCATCAGGTAGACATCTCCCTTTGTCTGTGTTTCACTGAATTAAGCCCACGACACCTCCAGAATATTGAGGCTTGGCATCTCAGCCTCACCCACCTCCAAGCTCACTTTTAAACCAATGGCATACACCTATTTAAATATAAAACCCACTGGCCTCTGGGAACTAAGGCTGTAACCAGCTCCATGGACAACGTTCATGTGTGCTCAGCACCACTGGCTCAATATGGCCTTTACACACTACACCAACAACAAAAAGAAATGGGAATCTGACTTTTAAAAACTTTCACTGTTTTCAATGTGATGATTAGAGCACGCCTGTAGTAGGATAGGGCCAATAGATGATGCCAATCATGATATTGAGCCACCCCACCCATAACCCTTCCAACACTGAGGTGCGCCCTGCCTGCTATAATTTATGTCTCTGCTGTAGAAAACTAAATTTTTTACTTAACACTAACACTGAGATTAAATTGAGCCATAGAAATGATGAATATACATAAGGAGTGTTGAATCCTTCAAATAAAAAACATATATCAGCCATTTTCCCCTTTTTGCATAATCAGTTATTTTAGTTTCATTTTGATTTTGTACAACCTTTACATTAAAATGCTTAAAAATGCTTTGTTTACACTTACCTTACTTTATTCATGCAGGCATTTAAAAATAACACTAAACAATAATGTTTGATGTGATTGTTTTTATTTTTATTTTATCTCTGGTACCAAAAACAAATTTATGGCAATGTAGATAAATGGCTTTTCCATGTGAGCATACATTTAAATGTACATTTATTGCTTAATAAATAGGAAAAAAAAACCTTAAGTAACCACTTTATTTCAAACATTAGTCATCAAACAATGTCATGCCAAGTTCATTGTATTTTTACAAAAATGACATATAGGTTTTTTTTGTTGCACTGGCTCAATTAATGAATAGTAATTAATGAATTAATTGTAATTAATTGAATAGTAATTGAAAAAAAATCTATGTATGAAAATATGTAAAAATATATGATGGATGTCATCATCCATTGTGACGTTTTTCTATAGACATCATCAGATGCTAGTTAGCTAGAAATTGCCCAACCCTAGTCTGTAGAGAGCCTTCATAGTCCCCTGCCTGTTAACATTCTTGCTTGCTATGCCAATCTTGTGGAAGTGTTTCTTAAAGAATAAAGCCAGACAGCTGCCACTCAACAAACTATGACTTTGTGCAATCACTCTCTTGCCATGGGCTGCTCCCCCAGGAGTAGGATATATTCTGTCTGTCTCTCAAAAAAGTGTCTAGAGTTCTACATAAACAAGACATTGAAGGCAGGTTACATTCAACCCTCATCTTCTCCTGCAGCAGCTAGCTTTTTCTTTATTAAAAAATCTCTCTTTATTTTTTTTATAAAAAAAGATGGCGATCTATGCCCTTTTATAAATAATAGGGGTTTAAATCAAATAACCCTTTCTGGTCCCTTTGGTTCAAGCCACATTAGGACAATTATAAGGCACCATAGTGTTCATTACATTAGATTGAAGGTGCACCTATAGAGAAAGGGGGATGAATGGAAAATAGCTCTCGTGGCCAAGAGGGTGCACTATGAATATTCAACGATGCCTTATGGACTAGGTATCACTAGGGCTCCCTCAGTGTTCCAAACATTCAGAAATAGTGTTACAGGATATGCTAGATTTCTGAGTCATTGTGTACATGGATGATCATGGATAATAATGTACAGCATGCCAGACAGGTCCTGCAAAGGTTGTATGTAAAGGGAGAGAAATGTGAGTTTCAGAAGGATCAGATTTCATTTCATAATGTAACTGATGTAATACAACATCAACATACATGAACAGTCAAACTTGCAATAAGTTTTAGGTTTTGCTTACTTTTATCTCTGATTTAAAATTTCAGTTTGCTTACAGATCTCCTCACTTCATTGCTGCTTGGCAAAAGTGAAGTATTACAGGGGGCTGAAAAGGCAATTACAGCCTTTGAGACTGATGAGTTGATTATTATCTGCTCCTGATCTGAGGATTCCTGATCCTGCTGTGCCTTTTATTGTAGAAGTGGATGACTTGGACACAGGACTCAGGAATTGCTAGCAATATTTTTGATTAATGTTGAGACTGGCTGGAAGGTGCACAACACCCTTCTGTTGTACTCATGGATCATTGTAATCTTTAGTACATTAGGTCTGCAAAATACTTGAATTTCCAGCAAGCACTGTGGATGTTCTTTTTCACACATTTCAGTTTCATTATTACTTACATATCAACCAGAATGAAAAAAAAACTAAAACAGATGTGTTGTCATGCATGTGGGAAAAGGAAGCTCAGAGTGAACAATTTGACATTTCAGTAGTAAATTGTGATCATATAGTGGCCTCTATCAGTTGGGAAATCATGAATGTAATACAACTAGAACAACAAAACAAATAATTTCTTCCTAAATATTCCCCAAGAAAGAGAATGTTCTATCTTTTTTAAGAGGGAGATTATATATGCTACCCCTAGTTCAGGGCATCCAGATATTGAACATACTTCTAGACTGGTTAATGGATTCAGGTGGAAAAACTTAGAGCAGGATGTTTGTGAGTTTGTACAGTCTAATGAAGCCTGTGCACAATCTAAATACCCCAGGAAACTTCCGCCAGAGCTGTTAAATCCATTACTCATTCCAAATCATCCATGGTCTCATTAAACCTACAGATTCTATCACTCAGGGACACACAACTGTATTACCGATAAAAGATTGATTCTTCTAAAACCTGTAGATTAATTTCTGCGACAATGTTGCCTACTGCGATGGAGACATCATAGGCTGAACATCATAGCAGACCATAAATGTTAGCCTCATTTCAGTGTCACCCCTAGTCCAATGGACAAGTAGAATGGCTTCACCAGGAGATTTTTGAGATCCTACTGTTGTTGTTGTTATTGTAGTAGGTCACAAATGATTGGTCATGTTATCTGCCTTGACCAGTTTCAGTGTGTTTTGTTTTCAAGTCCCTTTATTTCCGTGGGTGGGAGAACCTTCCACAGTCCCATAGAATAGAAGAATGGATGAGCAGGAGTGGACAAACCTGGGAGGAGGCACATGTAAGGTGCAAAGGGCCATATGAAGGCAAGAACTACAGGCCAACAGGCACCTCCATAATGTTACTCCATTCTGCTTGGGTCAAATGGTGTGGATGCCTACCAGAGATATGAGATTAAAGCTACCATCCAGGAAACCTAATCCTACATTCATTGGTCCATTCAAGGTACTCAGACAAGTCACCCCAGTCTCATGTAGGTTAGAACTCTGAGCTTCCTATCACATTCCTTCCATCTTTCATCTTTTGTCTCTTTATTAAAGCCTGCCTCTGCTACTTCTGAGGTGGGAAAGGATGTGACAGCACCCGCTCCAACTCCACATGCTGAGCTTGTTGTATTTTCTATTCTGGTTATGACCCTTATTCTTTTTGTCCATTAAACTCGCACCTGATTTCTATACATAATTGTGGACCTCTGACTGACATTGGCACAATCATGGTTAGGCACATGTTAACATATATTGTCATAAAATTTGGCACAAATAACTGCTCAGTTTATTGTATGCAAAATTAGGATCTATACCATAACATTATTTATACTGTGGTGAGTAGAGTGTATCTCCCTCATCAACAAAACCAAAACAAAATGTGGGACTGTTAGATTCACCATTTTTCCCTTTTAAATCCTCATTCAGGCAGGATGTCTTTTCTTTTGTAAATCCCTTAGTTGGTAGGAAGAAACATCAAATTGTATCTGACAATACCAATTGTCAGGGGCTCCATGTTTCACCTATACGTAGCATCTCCAAACAGAACTCTATAAAGAGTGTAACCGCAGGGCACAGACTCCGTCGACTGTGAAGGACGTTTATTGACATTAAACATATACGACAAACGGTAAACATAACTCTACACTTAACATTAAACGAAGAACACATACGGGACTACAAAACCAACGTTACGGCTACAACGATCTACATTAACACACACGTAACGAAAATGACCAACAAGGGAGCACACAATGCCAGGGGTTTAAATACAGACAAGCACTTAACACTAAATCCCGTGCAGGTTGTGCGCTATCCCAAGGGGGCGTGGTTAGGAAAAATACACGTGTGAGTCCCCCTGCACGCGGCGGGCCGTACCACGTGAGGGGGGGTTGGAGGCCTTTTTCAGCCAAAATCAAAGGAGAAAAAGAAAATAAAAACTTCACCGAATCTCACTCACTGTGCTTCAAATTTAAATTTGACTTATGAACTGTGCAATATCCTCCAGGTCCAAATAGTTTTACTGTTTGTACAAGGCACTTACAGTGTCTAAAAACCATGTGCTGTGATCTCTAACAGATGAGCTGATGTTTTGAGCTTTTGTGCTGCCCGCACTGGTGCCATGTACATGCTTTTCTGCCACAGTCTTCATCGCTCCACATTTTTATTTATTTTTTTGGTGTGTTTACAGATACAGAACCTAATCCAGGAATATTTTTTTCCATGCTGAGTCTTCTGCTGATAGGTGCTAGTAGGCATTTGAAATGTTGAGGATTGAGTTGGTTTCTGCAGATTCTTGTAATATGGTATGGAGATAATCTTTTTTTTGGTTTGCATATTTTCCATGATCTGTATTTATCGCTGGCACATGTGCCTCACTATTCTTCATTTCTCTATTTCCTTTTATGCAGCCTATTTTCACCATGTCATTGTGTGCTCAACCTCTTACTTTGTGCAGGTAGGCTAAACGACAGTATAAATATCAATGCGTCTGCCTTCTGTAGTATTTGGGACAGTCCCAAAAGTCTGCAAAACTCTGCCTTTCAGTCTTCCGGGTTAGCTATAGCTTACCCCAGTGTCTACACTGCCTTAATTTCCACCAGAACAGGTCAATATCTGCAGTAATGGAAATGTGTGTGGGTTGGTACTGTCTCCCTCTGTCTGCAACCGTAGGGGCTTTCTTACACCGGGCTCAGTCCGGCAGCTCCATCGGAGGCTGCTGCTGCTGTTCTCCTGTGAGCCCAGACTTGTACCCTTTCTCTGCTCCTCCTCTCGTCCCCTTTCACCAACCCCCTGCTGTTTGAAATGATCCCATCCATCGTTTAATCCCAAAGTCTTGCCCGGTCTGTTTCTGAGCCTAAATACAGTGCATATTTGAACGTCACATTAAGATTGATTTGTGTTGTACGCAGATCATCCTTAGAGAGGGTTTTTCAAGGCCTCAGATGGAGCAAGACCAAGATAAAACGAGCTAAAAAAAAAAAGAGAAAAAAACTTAAGAGAGCAGAGAATAAAGAAGAAACCTCTGGAGGAAAATAAATATCTCATCCTATACCCAAGAGTCATGTATAAAAATTTTAAGGAACTATTTTCTATTCAATTCAATTTCAATTCAATTTAAAATTAAAGTAATTTTTACCACAAAAAGTATCAAATAATATTTATGAGAGTGATTATTTTTACATTTTTTTTCTATAAAGTGCGGCTCACCTGAGATGACAAATGAAATTGCTTTGTAGTTCTCAAATGAACCAGTTTAAGGTCCCCCACATGGAGGCAGCCATGTTTAAAATAGATTCAGTACAGGATCTCTGAAACATCCAGGTCACATCCAGGAGTGTAATAAACCATAAATAAAACTTTAAAAGTTTGTAGTTATTAAATAATTTTATTTGTGGTCCTAATTTGATTGTAAGTGGTAGAAATCATTATTTGTTTGGATCTTCAGTTGTTAAACTGATCAGTAGCTTTCTACAGCTATCCAGGTCAGATCAAAGGAAGCACAAGCAAAGTAAATGTTTCCTGTTTTTATGCCAGAAACTGAATTTCAAAGCACAAAAAGACTAATTGTTACTTGTGCACAATTTATTGTGTCTGTGTTTGTGTTTGTTGTGTTTGTGTTTGTTGGGTGGGGATGGGGATAGCATTTTAGATGTTAACATTCCATCAATAGTTGTCAATCAGTGTGACAAACTGGACAATGCTCATCAAATATAGTGTTGTAGTTCAGGCCAAGGAAAACAAACATTGCTCGTCTGTCAGACGAATCATTGCACACGTGTCAGTGATGCGCCTGAGTAAGTTGAGCCCTTAAGTTGAGCTTTTCTCTTGCCGTGCGTTTGGAGATTTGAGTTTGAGGTCTCTTCTGAGAGAAGCTGCTGCACTAGGCTCCTGCTCCTGGAAACTTTAATTCCAGCGTCCTCACAAGGCTCTCTCTAGAAACCCAAACGCAGCGTATCAGCGAGCTGTAACCAGAGAGGCACGGCAGGACACGCAGGGTCTGTTGGTGGGTTAAAGCAGCACTCCAAACAAAGCTGCTGCCCCCTTCTTGATCCACACTGACCCTCACACAAGGTGTCTAGAACAGCAGAACAGAACAGACAAAAGCCATACTGATGGAAAAAGAGTAGAGAATACTATGGAACTGGAAAAATTATGAAGTAAAAATTCTACTATAAATTTGTCCCCTAAGGTGAGGGGGGAAAAAAACTCATAATTAAGTGTTCATTCTTGCTAATAAAACACATATATTCAGCCAATGAAGTGCAGTATCAAGAAGCATTGTCTCCAAATATTTTAACCAGTGACTTCTCTGACTCTATCATTCCAAAATGTTCCGTAATTATCATCAGCCTTTAGACTTTGCAACCTCAACTTTTAAAACCTCAAAGAAGGTTTTCACAGAACATTGTGCATTGTTCATTACCCTTTTGTCATATGCACATATGGGTTTTATAATGCTCTTGTGGATATATAGTTTTCCATTGGCTCTGTAAATGACAGAGTTGTCAGGATGGGTGAAATATAATGGTAGCTGCTCTGAGTTGAAGCTGTTTTATTTACAACATTGATTTATTTGTTGCTCTGTGCTGTAGAAATTCTGTTTTTGTAATCATTATAAACAGTTTTTTTTTTTTTTAAATATCCACTGTCTGGTGGGAGTAGAATGTCCTGATTGTCTGCTGTGCTGTTTGTCTGAAGTGATATTCATCTACTGACCTTGTAACTCACACCAGCCACTCATGCAGGGTCCCAGGCACTGTAGGAAGGACTTTGAGCTACAGTAGCCATATGAAATAACATATTCCATTGGGAGAACATAATTTCCTTTTTAGAAAGATTTGTCAGGGTTCCAGAGGGGGTCAGTAGCCGGTTACGGGGAGCAAGCTGTCACCGATTAGCACACTGCTAGAAGTAAGCATGGATCATGGAAATAATGAAGCACGTGGAACGTCATTCCATCAAAATTTTTATGTCATGGCTCTCTCTAAAGCATCATTTCCAGAAAGCCTTCTTTCGATCAGTCCCAACTTCACCATTTACCCTGTGATTTCTAGAACAGCTGATCATCTTTTACTTTATATTCCATTTTAATCTTCATCCTCTCCCCTTCTAATACCTCCATTTTCTCCACCATCCATTGTTACAGGGTTTTAATTTATTACTGTATGATTACTTATGGAAGATATAGCTAGAGGTGGAACCTCCATTTAGAAATTCATAACTGATGACTCTCTCTCTCTCTCTCTCTCTGTCTCTCTCTCTCTTTCTCTCGCTGAGGTAACACATTTCAATTATTTCCTTTAACTGTCCTTTTACAAACCTTACTTCACTGAGATTACTTGAACAGACAGAAGGTTGAATGAAGTTGCTGTGTAAATCTTTGTAGACTTTAATGGTCAAGTTTACCCATGGTGTTATGAGACTGAGATTTGAAAACCATAATCTCTAGTTTTCATTTTATACCATATTTGATGTCTTTGCAAAAACAAGGGGGGTTTTCTAGTTTATTGACTGCATGGCTATGATTTCCTGTTTCTGATCAAATGTCGTTGTGTATAAAGAGATTTATTTATAGCGAACATATTTCTAATATTCATATTTTTGTTTCTACTGCTGTTTCAATGAGCCAAAGCAAATTGAAGAAAAGCTCCACAGATGTTCCACTGTAGATGTGAAAACATTTCACATCACAAAAATAACACCGACCATAGCATATTTCCCTTACTCTCTTGTTATGTGTCCGAATTTGGGATTCCATCAAACCACCAAATTCCATACTAGGTTTTGACACAAACTATATCAAATGCTTGAAACCATGCATTCTTTTGAGCTTTTACTGCACTTACTACACTGGACTTTCTTATGTCTCTTTCAAGATATGTCGTTTTCCCAAAGCTCTCCACTCCACAACAGTCAAATAAATCAAAAGTTCATTCTGCATGTCTCCTGCAGACATGCATCCCTACTGTTATTCAGGTGATTGTGATGAAAAAGCTCCTTAGTTCAACCGTCCACCTCTTGCAGGAAGCTAGCTTCATCTTAACTAACGGAGCTCAAGACCTAAAATAATAGGAACCGAGTAATAGAGAACACTTTCCAGAAGATGAAAAAATTTGGAGAATTTGCTCTGGTGAGTCAGTGGGCTACATGGCTCTGGCTAATAGCTTCAGTATGTCTAATGAATCCTGAGTGGCCAGTGCCTCCATGCTGAGAGCCCTCCATATGGGAAGACATGCCTTGGTACTCAGTGTCAATAAACAAACTTTGGGACCCATTAAATCTGCACTCATATAGTGACTGGGACCTCAACTTGATAACTTGTTTTTGCAGGGCCCATAATCACTGGTGAATGGGGCACAGTAAGTGCAAGGATGTTGTTGTGATAGGGAAAGGAGGCAGAAAGACAGAGGCCAAGTTAATTTGTGCAGTCTTATGCATATCACGGCTGTCTGCTTATAGAAAAATAAATATCACAATGCAATATGCACAGGGTGTTCTGGGAATCTTGGTTTCTAAGGAGGTGTCTTCATACTGTTCGTGCTATTGCATAACAGGTAAGAAAGAAAAGCCTTCCCACAACCACTGTTCTCACTAACTGAACAAAGTGTAGAAATATCAGTAAACTTGTTTACTCATACTGTCTGTAGAAAAAGACATTTGCCCTGTCACTCTCTCCTCATGAAACTAGTAGTACAGACCATGTAAATAAGTCTAGACCTGTCTACTTGCTGAAACCATTAAGACCTTGATACAGTTTTCATAGCATCATCCTCACAATGCTCTGATATCTCTTCAGTGGTGGTTTGAATATTTTGCCCTCATTGCTAATGCAGGACTTTTTAGACACTGGAGAGTGAGGGACCCTGTATATGCCTTGGTACATACCCCATAGCTACCACAGCTCAGCTATTTGGGTGCAGTTACTCTTCAGTCATCTCTGGCCAACACTCCAAATATTCATCCAAATAAACCCCTGCAGCATGAAAAGAGGCTCAAGGTATGTATGAAGGTTTCCACTTCCAAGCAAGTGAGTCCATAGAGAAGAAAAGTGCACATGCTATATAGATCAGCAGTAATGGAAGCGCCACATGCTCCTCACATCACCAGAAGGAAAAGGCTGAAATATTAAAGAATTAACTGAACTAAACTAACTGAAAAAACAAAGAGGAAGAGATGGAGCAGACCAGGCCAGGAGAGAGATGCAAGCCTTTGTCTGGTGTCTGAAAAAAAAAAATGGCCCAAAAACTTTGGTGAATTTTGTGAGAATGTAGAGGGATTGGTCATTAGAGCATTATAAATGAGCGCAATAGAAGGGATGAAACCATTGGTACAGGATTGGATACCATATATGATCTAAAGTTATACCACTGAAAGGCACAATATTAATAGCCACATGCTTCAAGCATTATAGTGTCGTTTTATTCAATTGTATTCTAGACTCTTTGATTTTCAGCTGTTTCAGGTTGCAATGTATAATGCCAAATTATGCTTGATAACAGCTATTTAATAGAACTGAAAAAGGTGTTGCATCAGAGGAATAACGATGGAAAATCACTTTGCATTAATGGAGTTGTTATCTGCACATAGTAAACGTTGGCGGCAATATCCGAAATGGCAGGGTGTATAAGCAGATGCTGACCGAGTCAAATAGTACACACAGATGGGGACTAAATTAGCACAGAGTTGTTCAACTGATTGGCTTCCCCCACTTTACAAAACATACATTTATTCTATTAATTACTGTATAAATCTGTGATTAATTAATGTTCTTGACTTTTATGTCTTCTGATAAACATTCAGCAGATAAAGCAGGTATCCTGGATTCTATTTTACCACAGCAGAAAGAATAGTCAGAGTTAAGTGAAGACATTTTGGTTTGCTGAAACCAGGCAGTGTGGAAAAAGCAAATAAAGGGGAGTTGAGCATGTGGAGGTCTCAGGGTTAGCCTGTGCCCCAGCTAATCCTAAGTGATTGCAGACATCTGTAGAGGGCATTCAGATCTCCAAGAGAAGGGCTGTCAAGAAAGGGAGAAACAGGATGTTGATATTGCCCTACACCCCGTCCCACCCACTCAAAATAAGTAACAGTTTCCCCAACATTCCTCATCAGGAAATTCCCAGTCGCATACCACTCTAGGTCTATGTTACAGAGAATGGTACATCCTGCTCCGTAAGAATACAGAACTCTTTTAAAAATAAAATGAAATTAAGTAATCTAAAGAATGTGAAGGTATGCGATTTGCTTGACTCAGTAATCACACGAAATTTTGTAATAAAACCAAAAGAGCTACAAATAAGCTAATGTAAGCATCATAACTGTGCTTTTGGTTTCATACTCAATTAATTTAATTTATAACCTTTGACCATGCACAGTGAACAGTGAACAGTGAAAAGCTCACTTGCATAAATTGAAGAAAAAAAACCCCCATAAAATATCTAAGCTTTAATGAACATAAAATGAGGGCTGAAATGACTAGGACTTTTTTTGAAAAACAAGATGAATTACAGTGACATGCATTGCTTGGGTATGGTTGGTTATAACTGAAAGTGATTTATAAATATATTATAAAGGTATAAAATGTAAAATAAAGGTAATGTGGGAAACCCCTCAAAAGGAGCTAAACGTGGGACTTTGGGAAATAATGCCTTGTTACAAGGGAGTACCTGCATGATAGGATCTCCACGGTCTCCAGCCTTGGGTCAGGAAGTGACTCTGCAGTGAGTATGACCATCATTTATTTGTGTTGAAATCACAATCAAAGACTAAGACCAATTTGATACTACCATTTCCTCTGAAGACTAGCTATTCAACCAAACTATTCACGGACATTAAAGACTACATACACACAGAACTGCAGGCGCTGTAGCTGGACAAAATTTGATGCCATAGACATCTGGGCATAATAAACCCATCCATAACCTTACAGATCATTTCTTGGGGATGGTTTTTACAGAGCTGGCAGGACATGCTGTAACATACCTGACCTTGCTTTGTCTGAGTAGTTAACTGGGTATAGTGCAGATCGATAAAGCTGCATTTTGAGGCAGTATTCAACGTAATCAGAAATGTTTTATTTTAGCCACAAGTTTTGTCAGCAGTACTTTTGAGAATTTGGAACGTGCTGGATCTTTTTATTGAGAGGGGTTTTAAACATTGGTGGAAAATATTGTTCAGCTGACCAATTCTACCATTTCTATGTATACAGACAGAATGTCATAAAAATGTTCCATAATGCAAGCACAGTGATAGCTTCAGTTCTATAACTTTCTGATCTCAGCTTGGAAACCTTCATACATTTCAGGGCAAGATGCAAGTCTAAACAGTCAGTGTGGAACATAGGCCAGATGTGTCTACAGTAAGTGCGTTTCAACATCTGGGGAGTTGGAAGATTAGTGTCTCTGGAGAATTAAATACTAAAGAGAAAAGTTATGTCATCTACTTATTTTCAGCACCAAGGTCATGCTTTAGAAGCTTGCAATATTCATAACATTCTACATTTGTCTTTTCTGTATACATTTAACAAATATTCATAAGGGAGATTTTTTACTTTCAGGCTTTGTGTAAACCCACCTTGGATGAGGGCATATGAGTCCAGTGAAGTTAAAGCAAGACCACAGTCAGCACTGAGCTGTTTGAATTGGAAGAGGACAGTGCAGTTTTGGGATGGATTTGAGAAAGGTACATTTTGGCTCAAGGAAAGAAATGTTAACTGCAGAGAGACTTGAACTCAGGCCTGAGAGGAACAATAACTGAAAGCTGATGTGATTTACAGACTGTAAAAAATTTGAATCAGAGAACAAAAGCAGTTGTCTGACTGCGGGGCAGTTCTATGGTGCGGGCCACTGGCACTGCTACAATACCTGATATTCATCAACTCAGTGGCTTCTCATTCTTCATCTGCAGTGAAATCTCACAGAGAGAGGTCTTTTTTTTTCTCATTAGCTCATCTAATGAAAATACAGTAGGTTTGTTGTTTAAGATCTGAATCCAACAATTGAATAAATGTGATCCATATATTTAATCCTGCAAGCTAGGGAAACTAATCTTATCCCTCTTTTATATACCCTAGACCCAAGATCCAATGTAATTTCCTCCCCCTGAGGCATGGAAACATTTGTTGGAATTTTGTTATCCAGTGAAGTGGGGTGTGAGTCATTTGAAGTGAACAATCTACTTCTGATTGGAATTATGGAGGAGAATCGTGGTCTGTATTGTTGATGAAAGAACAGACACAGACTTTCCCAGTTATGCAAAATAGGAGCATCTGCTGACTCACACTGAAATTCAGGCTTTCAGCTTTGGCTTGATTCGTATCCAAGCAGCCCAGGACAAAAGGATCACATTTCTTTTGCTTAGCATGGTCCTGCATTATTGCAGTCCTCTCTTCAGACTGAATCTGATAACCACTGCTCTCATCTTTTTGCTCAATAGTGAATTGTACTTCTATAGAATTGATGGTGTGAAATTGTGCAAACTTCAGTAAGAAATGCTCTAAATCCCTATTTAATAGGAATGATAATATATTATGTATTGGGTCCTTTAAAATGATCTGAAAAAGCATTGTTTTGACAAAATACTTATTTCGACTTTAATTTTTATTCACCGTTCCTGAAATCTTCAAAGGACTTAAAATAAAACAAGGATTTAATAGAATGATACAGTATGATACATTACTGCATAAAATCAGTGAAAAATGTATTTTATCCATCAAAGTAAACTGGTGTTAATTTATACTACTCAAGAGAGATATCAGTTCAAGAAATATCAGATTCTGTGAAAATCCAAATGCAGGGCAAAAATGAAAAGAAAAAAAACAACAGCAATGCAGTGGCAGTAGTTGTGATACTGCTGGCAGATGAGCAAGGGCTGGAGTAGTGGCAGTTTGCTGGCCGGGGTACAGACTACTTCCTTAAACAGACTTATGAAAAGCATACGGCACTGGTGAAAACCACAGTCCAAAGCACCCCCCTCTTCCGCACTCCCTTATTACCCGCCCCCTCTTCCAAAAACATACGTCTGCGCCCTCCCTCACCGTCTCTCTGCTGCAGATGGGCTGTAGACCAAAGTCTTTCTAAGCAGAGAGACCATAGTTTCAGGAGTGTTTATGAACAACTGCAAGAGCTACTTTGAAGGGAAAGCTGGATGTGAGTAACACAAGGGACAGTAATAGAGAAAATTATGCCAGCCAAACAAAGGAGGGACAGAGAGGCAATTGAAGACTGGACTCTGAGAAAGATGTGCTGCGTCGCATACCCTTGTCTTTTCCTTGCAGTGCTATTTTTTTACTGCCCTCAGGGGACTATGGGACAGAATTTGCAAGAGCAGGACGGTGTGTGCAACGCTGAAGGATGCTACTCTATCCACCTCCAGCGCAAGACCTTCCGGGAGTCCTGGAGGAGCTGCAGGGAGAAAGGGGGAAACCTGGCTACAGTGAAACAGCCAGAGGAGGCCGCGCTGATCCATGAGCTGCTGTCGGCTGGTGAGCGGCGTGGCCCCCGGCCCAAACTCAGGCTGTGGATCGGCCTCCAGCGACAGCCTCGCCAATGCTCGGCCACACGCCCTCTGAGGGGCTTTACCTGGATCACGGGGGACCAGGACACAGAATACACAAACTGGCAGCGAGTCGACTTGCCAGGAGCCTGTTTGGCCCCTCGCTGTGTGGTCATCACCTATAACACTATGGACAAAAGCAGCAGTGACCAGAACAACTTCAAGTGGCTGGATGGCTCATGCATGCTGGCCGTAGATGGCTTCTTGTGCCGCTACACATACCAAAGCATGTGTCTTGCCCTGCAGAGTGAAGGTAGGGGCCCCGCCCTCTACACCACCCCGTTTAACCTGCTCAGCACCCTGCTCACCCATGTTCCCTTTGGCTCCGTGGCCACCCTGCCTTGCCCAGACGGTGCTAAGGGGGACCAGTCTGTGCTCTGCATGATACATGGCTGGTCCAGGGAGGCGCCTCTCTGCTCGTACGCTTCCACGGACTGGTGCGAGAAAGACAACGGGGGCTGCGAGCACTACTGTACGAACACAGGCTCTGACTACCATTGTGAGTGCTCAGAGGATTTCAAGCTAGGTGAGGACGGGCAGAGCTGCCAGCCCCTGGATCCTTGCCACAGTGCTGACTGTGAGTTTGATTGTGAGCCCAGTCCTGGCGGATACCGCTGCAAGTGCCCTGAGGGATTTCTCCTCTCACAAGATGGTAAAAACTGCCTTGACATTGACGAGTGCTCCCAAAATCCATGTCCCCAGATCTGCATCAATGCACCAGGAACATTTGAGTGTCGCTGCAATGAGGGCTATCAGCTGTCTGAGTTTGGAGAGTGTTTGGATGTGGATGAATGCAAAGAAGACAGCTGTGAGCACTCTTGTGAGAAC
Source organism: Electrophorus electricus (assembly GCF_041902795.1). NCBI lineage: Eukaryota > Metazoa > Chordata > Actinopteri > Gymnotiformes > Gymnotidae > Electrophorus > Electrophorus electricus. The sequence goes on from NC_137504.1 coordinate 10,451,621, forward strand.
TCCCCTGGGTCCTACACATGCCTGTGTCATGATGGATTCTCACCTGTAATGGAGGATTTAGCTCGTTGTGAAGATACTGATGAATGCCAAATTCCTGGCACTTGTGAGCAGATATGTGAAAATTACATTGGTGGATTTGAGTGTCACTGTCATACAGGCTATGAGTTGCAGCAGGACCAGTATTCATGTCTACCCACTGAAGAGGAAACTGAACATTACACAACTGTTGAGCCAGCTGCTCCAACGACTCTCCCATGGGACACACCTAGCTATATGACTGATGTGGTGACAGAGGCCAGTCTTCTAGAGTGGCTTACCGATCCCCCACATGTGGAATGGCTCCCCACAGATTTGGTCTGGTTTCCAGACATTCCACAGGAGAACTACTTTACCTCTCAAGAACCCGATGGGGCAGAGCGGACCTCTAGTTCTCCAATCCAAGATTGGCTAATGGATGCTACAACCTCAAATATACCTGCTGACACACACAGTGAGGTTGAACCAGACCAGTGGCTGGATGATAGCAGGATATCAGCAGCAATTAATGAGCTAGCACAAGGTGAAGGTGGAAATTATGGCATACCATTGACTGCGTCATCCCTTCCACCAAAGGGAATGGGATATTCCGACAGGGCAACTCCATCAACATCTCAAATGCTTGAGGGACGATTGTCACCATCCTTCAGCCCAGAGCATCATGGCAAGAAGAAGCATGATAGAAGCTGGTTGCTTGTGGCGCTGTTAGTGCCTCTCTGTGTCTTTATTGTAGTCATGCTAGCTCTAGGTATTGTGTACTGCACAAGCTTTGCTGTGGAGCCACGTAATAAAAGTGTGACAGATTGTTACAGTTGGACTTCCAACTCCAGACCTGCAAAATCAAGCACTGCAAAACCACAGGCCTGAGGACTTTGAACAGGACATTCTGACTATTACAAAACAGAGGTGACCTCTGGATGTTTCTCAATCACACTGATGCTATTCTGGTATTATGCATCATCTTAAGGGTGGAAAAATCCATAATTTGATCACTCTGATGTTGGATAATTTTTGAGCAATTTAACCAAAGCAGTATGTTTCCAGTTGGAAGTAATGAGGGATGTGGTACATTTTAATGCAGTCATGTTTTATATCAGTATTTTTGCTGTGTCTATATTTGCTAATTAAACAGTGCTGTGGTGTTCATAATTTCACATAAAGCTACAACCAGAACTTTATCAGCATTGATTCTTTTGAGATTGTGCGGTTTAATAGTTTTTATCTTTCTCATACTAAAATGGACAGATATGTAGCTGATGTTTTTGTTGTTGTTTAGACTGGCTGTAAGAATGGCTACTATTCATACCATCATTGATTTAGATTTTCCAACGTATTTTGTTGAATATTGCCCAGTCCCATGTAGTTTGATACTAAAAATGTGCTAAAGGCAATCTTAAACAAGATGTATGAAAATCTTGACTTAATTCTCAACTTGTGTCTATTCCTGACAAAGCCTTTGAAACGTGTTGAAGCAATTTTGTAAAGCAATGTTATGCAAAACATGGCCTACTGTACAATTTACTAATGTGAATATTTCACAAAGAACTTGAAATTGCTGTCAATTTGTAATGTATTGCGGTACAATATTAGCTTAAAATTTACAATAAAAACAGAATGAGGTTCGTCGTTTTGAGACATCCAGCAGCAGTGGACTGCGATCGTGTATTCTGGTCTGTTTACATTATGTTATAGCGCCCCCCAGTAGTGGGCTGGGCTATTTAAAATATATCACGGTGAATCTGGACAACACGACATGGGGAACTACTAGCTAGTGCAGTGATCTGTCACTAAACACAAAATGTAATAACTGCACAGCAAAACAGCAAATATAGTTTCATATTATAAACTGATGCTACTGCAGGTTTCTGGAACATTTAGCAAAATGCAATGACACTTTTGTAAAAGAGTACCTTATCGTATATATTAACCTTTACTTAAGAATTTAACCTGGTAAATGGACATTTTCCAAGTAAGAAACTATCCCCGGACCAAATAACAGACGTCAACCAGTGATAGAAAGAGGCAAATAGTAAACCAGCCGAACAGGTAAAAGTCTCCCTGCTAACACACCATGTGTAACTTATATCCGTCTCTACTGATACAATACTAAACCATTATCCTTTCAGTTAACTAAACAGAACTGTTTTGTTAGCCTGTGGATCTTTCTCGCTTCTCTAGCTAGCTATCCCTGCACATTTGAGATAGCTTACCCTTACGTGTTAAAGAACGTTAGATGAAAAAGGAATTGAAAGCCTTTTGCGTAGGTGCACAGTCATTCTAGAAGTCTACCTATCAAAAATATTTTATACTCGGGTATCCTATAGAGGTTGTCTAGAATTTCTATGCATTCAACACAGTCTTTTGCTGTAGTAATTTTCCCGAAAAAAAACCCCATGTAAATTTGTTTAACCTAAGATAGGTTAGTACTGTTTGTTCCTGGATCGTAAAATGGGTCTTGTCTAAAAGAACTAAACGCTTCTGTCAGTTACCTATTGAAAGTGTACATTTTGGAAATATAAGCCAATGTTCACTCTGAAACAGCGCATTTCATTCATGACATTACTTATTTATTTGTTCTTATTTATTATCGTATGTTGTTGTTTTTATTTGTTACTTGTTTATTTGTTCTAGGTGGTTGCTGGTTTCCAGCGGCTGCGGCTGTATGGCTATGAAAACAGACGTTAGCGTTGGAAATAAGTGATTATCTCAGCTGTTATCTCAAGTGCATGTGATGATCAGGGACCAAGCTAATATAGTTTTGCCATGGGTTTTCCATAAGAATTTCAACATAGTAATTTGTTTGTATATAAAACAGAGCTAAGGTGTGCTTGTGCTATATGTGGACTAGATTTGGCATAGACTTAGCTCAGACTAGCCTTTATCAATGTTTCCTGTATAAAGAAACCTTTATCTGAAATATATAGAGTGATATTGAAATTATAATCTTAGCTACCAACAAAACAATGGAAGAAAGACCTGTTAATCACTCCCATTGCTGATTTCTCGTTTCACACACACACACACACACACACACACACACACACACACACACACACACACACACACGTGTATTCACTACAGAAAGGTTAATGGTCTTACTTAAGATGCTTTATAAATAAATATATATAAAAACATTGCATTACATTTGGCAAGAAATTATCAACCTCCCATCATCCAGGATAAACATACATATCCCCCTACCTCCATCACTCTGTCAGTTTGGAGATGCATCAGTTATCAATTTAGCTAATGGAACTATTAGAGCATTCTATGTAGTTCTAATCATGGCCAAGAAAACTATCATCATGAACTGGAAATTACACATTGGAAAAATGTAACACTACAGCACATATCGATGGAAACACTACCTACATCCCTCAAAAACAAAACTTCCCAGTTTGACTTAACCTGGACACCACTCATTAACCATATACACTTAACAGTATTTATAATAACCAAGTACAATTAGTTTCAATCCAAAGAACCATACCATGGTATGGTTAATGTTATGAATTAAAAGCTTCATCAGATTAACAATCATCACATATTATTATTATTATTATTATTATTATTATTGTTAGTAGTAGTATTAATACTTTTCTTTTGGTTTTACTATATATGAATATATATGTACATGCACATTCTGATGACTTTACGTACTATAGACCTACCATTGTTGACATTACTTTTGTCTTGTTTTGTGTTTTGTTCTGTCACCTCTGTTGAGTTATATGCTGTATGTCCTCCCTCTATCATGGATAGCCTGTTTGTTAACTATGTATTATAAAGTCTAAATAGTTCACTGAAGGGGTGTGGAGGTGGTGGCAGACCAAACAAAAAAAGAATGCCTTGTATTCCAAATTTAGACATGGTGTCTTCTTTTTTACATCTTCTATTGTGATTTGATACACTAAGAGAAGTTGACTCCTCACGGAGTGTCACAGAGAATGGAGTGTCAGTGAGGTCCTCCCAGCTCTGCAGAATGACAAAGAGCAGGTAATATAAGCAACAGAGCATGCGCAAGGTGTAGCCTTTAGCGCATATTCTGTATTTATTATGTATTATATTCCACTGTGTAGGATACTGGTCAAAGGCTTGGGCACACCTACTCGATTTACTTAATTTTTTAATATTTGAAATAACACTGATTTGATTTATGCTATGTTTAAACAAAGGTTTTGATGTTAGATTCTTCAAAGTAACCACCCTTTACTTTGAGGACAGCTTTGCATGCTTTTCGTTATCTCTTAGCCAGCTTCATGAGGCAACCACTGAAAATGTCTTGAAATTCTACATATGCTGAGCATTTGTTGGGTGAGGGACAAAAGTTCTGAAAATTGTCAGTGGACATTTAAAAATATTTTGTTTATTTTATTATTGTAATTTTAGAGAAGCGCTTTGCTTGCACAGCTGATGAAGGACCTCTGTCCGAAATGTTATTTTTCTCTGGAAACTCCTTGCTTTTCTTAAGGATGTTTGAACAATATATGTATCATTACTGAATGTAGCCCATCTGCATTGTTGGAAGTGGCATAGCATGGTCCAGAGCCTGTCTGAAACAATTTGCGCATGCTTCATTTTGAGTGTTTTTTTTTTTCTTTTCTGTTATTTAGATCTCACGTTCTGTGGAATCCCTTTTCCAAAAAAAGTGATCCAGACAAAGCAAATGAATGAATATTGTGAATTAAGAAGAGGCAGAAGCAGGCAGAGCTGTAGTGCCGAAGAGACAGTGAAGGGGAGGCTCAGAAGGTGGGATAGGAGTATTGGTGTCATAGAAAAAATAATTTTAAGATGTGTGGATTGTCACATATTTCATTTGTATATGTTTTCATAATTTTGTATTGACTGAATAAACTATTCCCTCTCTCTGCTTTCAAATATGCTTTGTAACAGTTTAAAGATTTTACTTCAGATTAGATCTTTCTGCCTTAAATGGAGTGGGTAACGTGTGTAACAAGCTGTGAGACTAAGCTGTGATCTGAGTTTGTGATCATTTTTTGACATTTTGAAAAACAAATTCGACGAGGATGGGATTCGAACCCACGCGTGCAGAGCACAATGGATTAGCAGTCCATCGCCTTAACCACTCGGCCACCTCGTCACGGCGCCTAAGAGTCTATGAACAGTTGTTATGGAAGACGTATGTTTTACAATAAACAATGCAATAGGTAAGACTTATTGACCATGTAAGCATTTTCGAGTTATTTCGCTAGCCAGTCGAATTTGTCTTAGCTAGGTTAACAGCTAGCGTTACGATAGGTTATGTAAGGTAGATTTAGAACAAGTTTTTTTTTTTCATTTAAGAAATTATTCATTACTAATGATTCATTTTTAGTGCACAAAGTACTTGAAGGTATAGGCAATGTTTAGCTAGCTGACGCTAATTGGCAAACAGCTGAAGTAAAGTGTGACTCCTCTTATACTTCTATATTTGAATGTTTATACCGGAGGAACGCTGCCTTCTACTGGTCATATAGCTAGTTAGTTAGCGTAAGCTACACAGCTACCCATACCGCCGTTTTTATACTTCATCTTCCAAAGATATTTTTGCTAAGACGTGAAACAAACAAATCTGCTCAACTGTGTATATTCTTTCTGTGTTCAGTTTCAGCAATTACTTCCGGAGGGCCAAATATATTTTAAAATATATTTTCAAGTAACTAGCCATATCGTTAATACAATAGCCTCGACCCCAATTGGAAATTGATATTTTCCACGCTATAATGAAACTGGGCAGGAGCCTTCTTAATTGGATATGAGTATTCTAGGGTTAATGAATAACATCAGCAACGAAGCCACATTAGCAACCAAGAAAGCGATCAATATTCGGATCAATAGAAAGATTTTTAAATATGCATTGTTATATATGCATTGTTATGCCAGCAACATTATCTATCTATCTATCTATCTATCTAACTATCTATCTATCTATCTATCTATCTATCTATCTATCTATCTATCTATCTATCTATCTATCTATCTATCTATCTATCTATCTATACTGGCATGTGACAATTTCATGGAGATGACTGAATGCTAGTTGTATTTAGAATCGGTACATATACATACATACATACATACATACATACATTTGGTACATACACTGTACGAAACACTGTCAGCTAAACCTGACATTACTATTCATCAGGATGATGATAATGTTAGATTTTCCAGATTAAAAATAATATAACCTCAATCATTTATGATTGCTGTACAAGACTATGGTAATAAGGACCTTAGGAGGAATTACAGTCTGCCACTTAACCAAACCATCGTGTTAACTAAATCCATGTAAGAATCGTTGGTGCCTTTTCTTTCTATTGGCAACCCCTGTTAACTGGTCATTAACGCGTTGGGCCTCTGCTTACATTTTGGTACATACATGGTAGAGTAAAATTTTGCATTTAACACAAGAGAACATTTTTGGATGGATGTAGTTTCTATTGTTAGGAGAATGGGCTAGCTCAGTGTAGTCACAGATTGCACGAAGCCAGAGATTCTGGTTTCAGAGAACAAAAAGAGCAAATGATTGAACGCAAACTAATAGTTTTCCTAGTTATAGGGATTAATATATAGATGTATTAAAATGTACTGATAGTTAGAGATAGAGAGTGACATACACAAGGTTTCCAGAGAAACAGGACATTTCGGACAGAGGTCCCTCATCAGCCATGCAAGCGAAGTGTCCAAAACATCCTATTTCTCTGGAAATCTTGTGTACTTTACTACGGTTTTGAAAATCTCTACATCTCTTATTAAAGTACAGTACACATTGCAGTTACTCACTTGGATGTGTAATGTGTGTGTGTGTGTGTGTGTGTGATTCGTAAATGATTTCTGGGAGAGATGAACAACCTACAACTGTTTTTGTGCATAGTTCACATCTGTTCATTACACATATACCCCTTTGTTTTCCGGTCATTGTACTATATAGCCTAATAGACTAAATAAATAAATAAATAAACCAAACCAAAAAAATACATAAATAAATCAAACCCCAACATCAAATTACAGGAAACTTCACCGGTTCCACAGGGGTGTGGGTTGCGTGATGTGGGCAACTGACGAAGTCAGCGATCACAACACGTGATCTCAGATTGTCTTTGCACTTCTTGCCGCGTGTCTCAAACTGGATTCCCTGTCGAAATAGATTATGAGTAGAGCGTACCAAAGTACTTGTTGATTTTTGCAAGAAATAGTACGTGAGTGCTTTTAGTATGGCTACACCACCTAAGAGGATATGTTCAAGTCCCATTTTCAACAGCAGTTTTGAAAAGACAGTCAAGAAGATATCTATTGAAGGAAACATTGGTGAGTTTGGCCAATACTAGCGTTAACTATCTAGCTAAACAGCTAGTCATCTAAAAATGCCTCTGACGATGTCATCGTTGATAAGTACTGTAAAATTAATAATGAGTAATATTAATATATTGCTTTAGGCCGACTAGGAACCCAGTTGTGTTACAGTACCGTTTGTTTGGCGCCAAATACTAACGTTACATCTCAAAAAACGCAGGTAGGGTTAACTAACTACCTAACATTGGCTAGCTAATGTTTCCTACTCCGTATTCCTCAACTGTTGCCTATCTACCTAGCATAAACATTCATTTATTTACGTGTTGCGGTCTACTGATTTTGTAAAGAAATCATAGCAGTAAAAATGCATTTATAAAAACAGGACTTAAGTCCAAGACTGAATTTCCAATGAAACCAACATTTTGAGAATCCTGTAATCTAGTTTGCTAACTTAGGTAAGATAGGTTAACTAGTTAAGACTTATTTGGAACTGCTGAAGATCCCCGCTCGAAACCTTCGACTACTCCCGCTTTAGTAAGGTCACGAGGAATGAATGTCGTTAGTAACGATTCTCGCCAGGCTTACAAAGATTCTAGCCTAAATAATAATAGTACTAAATATGCTAATGTCTAATTCTTAAATAGCTGCGGGAAAATCGACCTTTGTGCGGTTGTTGGCAAGAGCATCGGAGGAGTGGGAAGTCATACCGGAGCCCATTGGGAAGTGGTGCAGTGTTCAGACGACAGAAAATGAGTTTGAGGTATAAACTTAAACTTACCCACACGTTTTTAGAGTGGGCTTCAACTACATATTCAGTTGTTCAGTACTGAGGTTTTATGGAATGAAATATACAATGCAGAATGAGACCTCTGTGTGGACCATCCAAACTACATCATATAAATAACTAAATGTTTGACTCATTACCTTTTAAAAATGGTTGCACTCAATACCAAGCCTATAAAGTAGCCAGTGTTTTACAGAGGTCTTTCTGCTACAAATAAAATCACAACACAGGCTCAAATAGGAGTAAATGGGAACAACATTTATCAGGATTATTTTTTCCTGGAGACTACTTAACAAGATGATTCTTGTGCTATTAAATGCATTTCTCTCAGACACTAATAATCTGGGAAATCCTAATTTAAATGGCACCAGAATTCATCCCCAGCTTTGATATGGTCCCCTGCACATTTTGCATCTGGCTAAAATCTTGCCTGATCTTTTTAGGAACTCAGTACATCCCAGAAGAGTGGAGGCAACCTGCTGAAGATGATGTATGACAAACCCAGCCGCTGGTCTTACACCTTCCAGAGCTACACCTGTTTGAGTCGAGTTCGTTCCCAGCTTCAGGCCCCCTCTGCCAAGCTGCAACAAGCAGAGAATCCAGTCCAGTTCTATGAACGCTCTGTCTACAGTGACAGGTAGCAGCTGTATAGTTTAGAAACAATAATTAAAAAAAAGACTTGCAAGCAATTTTAGAGAAAAAAAAAATCAGAAACTTATGATGGGATTGGAGATTGTATCTTTTAATACTGTAATAACTTTAAAATGTTCCATGTGACTGAACCACTGTGTTATGTTGCAGATATGTTTTTGCTTCAAACCTCTTTGAATCTGGAGATCTGAATGAGACAGAGTGGGCGATCTACCAGGACTGGCATGGCTGGCTCCTCTCTCAGTTTGAGACTGAGATTGAGCTTGATGCAATGATCTATCTGCGGACAGATCCTGAGGTATTGTGTATAGAAGAGATGTGCACAGCAGCTAGAACAATTATTGAAACCTTGGAACAATGATTCTCATTGCCTACAATTGTATGAAGGTAGTTTAAAGATGAGGATGTTCTGCAAGGGAAAGCTCTTTCTCAGCTGCCCTTTGGTTGTAATTCTTTGGAAGAACATTGATCACCTTATTGAACATACAGTTAGTGTGCTTCAGCACTTCCTTCAGTAGTAATTTGTTGTGTTGCAGAAATGTATGCTGCGCCTTAAGCACAGAGGACGTGAGGAGGAACAGGACATCCCTCTGGAATACTTGGAGAAACTGCATTATAAGCATGAATGCTGGCTCTATAACAGAACTACAAAGTCAGTACTGCTTCAATATGCATACTTATTTTAATTATGGTTTATTTAGCAGACTATGTTATGTCCTCATTGATCCATATTAAGATAACTTTGGTGTTTTCCAGTGTGTCTGGTTTAGTAACACTGTTGCTATCTACAGGCTTGATTTTGAGTACCTGAAGGATCTTCCTATTCTTGTACTGGATGTTAGCGAAGACTTCAAAAATGACAGAATTAAGCAGCAGGAACTGATTGACAAGGTAAAGGGTCAACTGGCTGTGAAGGAAAAGGCTATATAGGAGGTTTCATATGAGCAAAATAAATTTGTGAATCAGTGTTTGGTGATAAAATTATATTTGTTCTACAGTCGCAATTTATACATTTTATGATCTGTGTCCCCACATTTCTCTCTAAGGTCCAGTAGGTGTCAAAAATATAATTTTTTTTTGTGTTCCATTAGAAAACATTGCTTTAAAAACTTTGAAAAAGTCTGAAATAGCCTGTTTAATTACAGGTGATGGAGTTCCTGAGTATGTGCTGACCTGAGGCCTCGTGCTTCTCACTCTTCATTGGACACAAGTTTGCTATTAGGTTAACCTTTTTAAACATTTTACCTGAAATGTACCTCAAACTCCAATCAAAGGAAATGCATAAGTTTTTTTTTTTTTATATATATATATATATATATATATATATAAAATCAGTTTGTTGCATCCATTGCAAAATACAACCACAGTGCCAACTGCTAAGCTCCTGAGTGTGTGTGTGTGTGTGTGTGTGTGTGTGTGTGTGTGTGTCTCTATAAATATAATTTTTTTTAACAACTGCAAGTGAGTATATGCATTATTTTTAGTTGGGTTGTTTCAAAATGTAAATATGTTTTTATTTTTGTTGCAATAAAATTAATTTGATCTGTTATAGTTGTCTGATTTTTATTTCTTATTTATATTTCCAGACAATTTTGGTTCTAGAATACAAGCTAATGTGAAGTATATGTTATCACTGTATACTTGTACTTGCCAAAAACCAAAAGCTCGGTTTGGGTAGTGCATGGTCACCAAGATAAAACATTTGTAAAGATACTTGTAGTATTTAGTATTTGTGACCATAGTCCATACTCAGAAAAATCAGGTGTGATTTCCTTACCTTTGACTTATGTCAATAGCAAACCATAATGCAGGTGTGAGGTCATCTCAGAAAATTGGTGGTACCAGTTCAAAGAAATTAGTTGGAATTTTTCAAAATGAAAGACCTAAAACTTATATTGTTACATTTAGTGCTTTTATTGTATGTTTTGCATATTTCCAGTAAAAACTACATTACATTGAACAAATACTGATTATTGAAATGAGTGTCATGGATTTAGTAATAGAAATTAGTTTTTATTATAGTAACAATTTGATGGTTATTTTTTAACTTTGTAACTATTTTTCATTTCTTCTTAATCATTATTTCAGATTAGTTTCCTATGCATGGATTAAGCCTGTACTTAAAGTACATTTTTGCCTAGGTCTATTTTTAATCATGGTCTGGGAAACTGGTCATTAATTTTTTGCTTGCAGGACTCAACTTTAAGGATGAAGCTCATTGACCTATCAACTAGTAGCCTAATGAAATAAAGTACATTTCCCTAAGTTCCAATATGCAAATGAAATCAGATAAATCTGTACAGTTTCCATTTTTATCTGAGACTTATATTTAAATCTAGTAAAAATGCCATCGTCTTCTTAACACCAGGGTTTCCTATTGGAGCATATTCTGTGGTTTATACAGCTAGAAAATCGATGAACTGATACACGGTTTGCCAAAACGTAGTCAGAAATTAACCTGTACATTAACACTTAAAAGACTTTTAGGGGCTTACTTCAGATCATGAGTGATTAGTTAAAGGATTTCTGGCAAGAAAAATGTTATAGTGGTTCCAACATAACTAGAACAAAATCTGATAATGATTTTAGTTCCTGCTGCTGCTCTGAGGAAAAAAAAAAAGTAAATGGGCAGTGAAGTGAACCACCGGAAATGAGTGAAATATCAGTTCCATAACAAGCCAATACAGATTGATGTTTTGTGATTTGGGGTGCACTTTGATTTGCGACATTCAGTTTATATCATTGGAAGTGTGGATATATATTTGTACAAGAATGGTGGAATTCACTAGAAAGATTAAAGTACTATAATTGCATTTAATCAATCAATATCTAACAGCAATTTAATAAAATAAACAGCCAGTAAAATCTAATTGGCTGTGATTCCATTACAAAAGTCTGTGTTTTGTAATTACCTTCCCTCTTTAGGAGTTTAAATAATTTTAATTTGTCTACATTTCATATAAAATGGAAATACATTAGAATTTCATGAAATCCAAGGTTTTTTTTTAAGTTTTTCTACTGGATTACAATTACTAAATAAATTTATTATATTTACCCCAATCCTCTGACAGAACCTAGAGGGTTGTAACTTGTAGTTGGTCAGATTATTCAAACACATATCTTCAGTCATAGCATATAAACCATGGTAAAGGCAGCAGTGAAACAGGTTATTTGCTACATTATCAAGTGCAATAAGTGTACTATGAATAGCCATATTGAATCTTTTTAGGGGAGGTCCCGTATAGTGTTGTGGGATTATGACAAAAAAGAAAAAAAATTCATAGTTTACGTAGTTTATTGGTGTATAAATATCCATGATTTAACAAAATATCCAAAATCAATTTCAAATGCAGCTCTCAAAGAGTAACCCTGTTACACATTATTGGAGCACAAATTTTCAAAGCAAACAAGCAGCAACTCTTAAGACTTTGGTTGTCTCTTAGGTAATGACTGGGGTCATATAAAAGATTGCTTAAGTTATAAATACTTTTAAGCGTAATTTTCTTGGGATATAGTACCAAATGTTTGCAGGTACCCTACTATATTCTTTATAGGTATTTTGTAAATGTCATAAGAATTACTATAAGCAGTTTATATACTGCTTAATAGCTTTCAAACTGACGCATGAAAACTTTTCTGCTCAGCAGCTACTTTGTTGGTTTGGACTATTCAAAGATCACTTTCTCAAATCTCCGTTATTGCCGATTGATCACAGCGTTATCAGTGGCATAGGGATGATTAATCATTATAGCCACAAACATGGTGGATTAAATAAATTAATTTTAAAGACCGTTTCCAACGTAACAAAGAATACACGGAATGACAGACTACAGTTCCCAGGGCATCTTATATTGAAATTCGCCTACTTCCCGTGCACTTCCACGACTCGGTTGCGCCCTGGTCTCTGTTGTGTTTTTGATGCAGTCTTTCTGTTGCAATTCCTACACTTGGCAAATTGCTGCAGTAAAATGAAATCCAGCATACCAGGCCCACTCATCTAATTTACTGACAGAGAGACACCTATGTATTGACTAACAAAACTATATATGCCACATCTAACATAACTTTCTACAATCCTAAAACTTGTTACTCTGAGGGAAATTATTCACTACTTTTCGCATAAAGACGAAAATAGGCGTATCGACAGGGCGGGAATTTGTGACAGGCGTTCCAGTGTCCAATGGTCTTTAGAATATGTTTCCTGGCGTTAAATCTTAAAGCACTCCCGTAAACCAACCTTAACGTCGCGTGCTTTCGTTCGAGTAACGTGTACATCTGCCAATTAGACACGAGAATGATGTATTATAGGCCAATTGCCTTCAAGTATTTTGAACAGAGGCGGGCCAATACAGAAATAGCACGAAGCAGGGTAGGTTGTTAGAAAGTTAATGGCTTGGGGGAAAGAGAATCTCTTCTCGCTTCAGGAGAGTTTGAGGATTTTTCTGAAGTAAAACGTGATAATTTTATAACAATATAACCCCAAAGAAAGTGAAAGGACAACGTTACCTTTACAAATATACATATTACTTAGGAAAGTATGCAGGATGAAGTAGCCGGGACGGCAATGCTGACGGACGGCTTCGAGGACGAGATTGACTCGGTGACTCCGCGCTCCCCTGCTCTAGGGATGGGGGTTGGAGCTACACCAGGAGCCGGACTCGGAGGCCTCGGTATAGGTGTCGGTGGCAAAAAAGTCCGGTTATTTGGCGAGGCTGGTGGGCCTGCAGCAGATAGACTTGATTTCAAACTCACTGCAGCCGCAGTGCTTTCCTCGGGCCCCGGATCCGGCAGCGACGAGGATGAGGTATCTGAGGTAAGCTAGTTAGCTAGCTAGCAAGGTATGCTGCTAGCGCTCTAATTCTGGCTAGCTAGCTACTAACTAGGGTGAGGGCAGACTAGATTCTTAACCCATCAAACCCTCTGTCGTCCGATTTAATTAAACCTTATCAAACTTAACGTTGTCATCTCGTAATATCAGTGACATTTTCACACCAACGCCTTGTTTAATTAGGACATTATCAAATAAATCAACGTGATTCTCGTAACCCACGTTGTCAGTTACGTTTCCAAATAGCTCGAATTGTGGCAAGATAGCTAGCTAGCTAGCCTAGCATGGTTCTGTGACGAAGGCTGCGATTTGGGCCTAACGCAGCAGCAGACAACGCCATCGTCTGATAGCTAGCTTTCAATTTTTTGTACAGTGTAGTGCACATCAGGAAGTTTGTCAGCCAGTTGTAAGTTTTGATTTTGCCATTTGGAATGTATCACGCTTTTCCTAACACCGAAGAACTTTCTGAAATGCTATCCTGTTACACGGGGATGCATCTTGTTGGTATAACGTTGTTAGCTTACAGCTAACTGGTTCCCGCTAGCTAGCTACGTAACTCTAAATATTAGCTTAACAGCTAGCGAAGAAGGTTGACTAGATCAGCTTATCGCTTCATGGCTAGCCATCTAGCTAGCGAAGTTGCATTCGTCTCTTTTCCTGATATAAGAGTTCTGCGACGGTTCCACTCAAGGCCGTGTCATGATACCAGACTTAACGTGTCTGTATTGTATTAAACTCTGGCGAATACACAGGGTTTAACTGTATATGACACAGACTGTTGTGGATGAAAAGCACTCCATGTTGTAACATTCACCTTGGTATCTATAACGTTTGTCAACTGTATGACTCTAGCTAGCAAGAGGGTTTGGACGTCTTGGCAGGCTCGACTTTGACATGAGTCGAACACACATCAGTCCTATCTGAGGCAACGTTTTTCTCCAGGTCAGGGCGATGGTCTAGAAAGTAACTGTGAAGTGTGACTGTGTTTCCGCACGATTCATTATGTTGGTTTTTACTCATATATTAATGGTCTAGAATATACATACTTGTCCTTTTATGGTACGCCCGATGGTCAATTGAGCATTTGTGAAATACTTCTTCTTAGGATATGTAGCTAATTTAGAGTCTGTTTCCTTTATATGATTTCTGAATTTTAGTAATTCCTTTTCAAATCATTTAGGCACCCTCCTTTCCCTATCACTTTACTTTCAAGTGAAAACATCTTTAGACTTTATTGGTAAGTACTGCAGTATATAGATCCCCTGCACATTTATATAGTAGTTTCAATCAATCAAAAAATAGTCTCAACCAAAACACCGAACCCTGAAGAAAATATTACTTTGAGAGGGACAGGATTCTTGATTGATGCATATGCACACCCCATGCTTACATTCATACATCTTTTGTTTCCCAGAGTCACACATGATTCTTCCCTCATTCTGTCTAGAGGACAGGGGGTGTCTGTTGCTTTTTATAACTTGTAGTGGATGCCAGTGTCCCATCTCTTGTGTAGCTAGTGTTTTGTTTGGAACTCTGGGTAGGGGTATTGAAAAGGAAGGAAAGGCATATTGCTGACATCGGTCTCAGGTAGGGCCTAGGTTCCCAAGTGGAGCTATTTTTATAGTAGCCCTTTAACCTTTGTTAATATTGAAAGTTTTAAGTAGACAAAGTATTTCTATATGTTCATCAGCTGAAACTTTACCTCATCTGACCTTGATGTCAGGTTCATATGAGAGTTGCATAAGGAGATAACTGATCATTTTAGTGGTGCTTTGCTATTGTGGGCAGATTTATTTTTGACACATTCCATCTCGTTATAGGTTATATGCCATGAATTTTAATCAACATTTGCCTTCTTTTCAAAGAAACACAAACTGCGTTGAAAAATAAATATGTAGGCATGGTTGAATATGTATCTTTATTAAAAAAGGGCCTAATTTGACCATAATATGCTTATTACTAAATTTCCTGGTGAACACATACACTGATGATGATGACGGGGAAAAAAACAAATGGAGGAAGTAAAACATTTGCATATTTAATTAGCAACAGTGTAAAACTTTGAACTGTGAAAACATAAAATCTAAATTTGTTAATGCTAAAGTGCTGCAAATCTAAAAAAACCCCAAAACTGTTATCTGTATCTTACATGACAAACATATTGATTCATGGTATATTGTTTTCTGCAGGCCTGAAGGTGTATGGTTATGTTATCATAGTGACAACCTCTAACAAGGAGGCATGCGGAACTTGATTTGAGGTCTTTGTGATTACCTTGTACATCAAAGCTCTAAAACTGGCACTTAAGCGTGTGAAATTGTATATTTGTCTGTGTGAATGCATGCACAGTGATGGCATTGACATCCAGACTTATAAGAAGAACTGAGATGGTACCAAGTTGTTGTCCAACCTAAATAATTTCTAGCTTCTCCTGACTGAAAATGTATCCCTTGAAGCAAAGTTTTTGTTTACTTTCTGTAGACATTACTTGTCACAGGTGACTTTGAAATTTTGAGACACTACTTGTGAGATATCTTTGCGTTGTTCATTTTAACAAATGTCTTACCTAGTTAAATATCTTATTCACATTCATAATTTGAGCTGTTATGTAGACTCTGTCAATCTAATCTGTTGTATTATGGAAGTTAATCTTAAACTAACCTTTTAAGCAACTCTGTCTGCACATTAGAAGTGTAGGATTTAGTAAGTTGGACATCAGTTGAATGTCCTTTGAGGCACTCATGGTAAAATGTCAATGATTAAATAGTGGTTACTTTTTAAGGCGCTCTTAACAATAATGCAATACAAATCAAATGCAATGTCAAAAACCTATATATCAGTCATAACTAAGGGTGACCCCTAGGTGGATGATTAAGTGGGGTGACAGACGTCTGTAAATGTTGTTCTTTTCATGTAATCCTTTTCAAAAATATACAGTACAAGCTAGCTCCAGCACAAATACTTGTGGCATTGATATAGGTATGTGATAAGTGTGTGACACTACCACCCAATGTAGGAAAGAGCAATATGTGAAACAGTTTTACTGGCATTTGTTCAGAACCATTTCCACAGAACTCATGACCTGGCTTGGAGGATAAAAAGTAAACTGATACAGTAGAATTCATTGTTTCACATGGCTGGAGTTTTGCAGGTGGTCCTTGCCTGCTGTTTACCAATGACTCCTTTAATTGAGTTTGCAAGGAGTTGATGGTTGATGTGAGATCACTGAAGTAGACAAGATGTTTTTTTTTGTTTGTTTTTTTTTCTGCTTATTCTTGTTAGGAGATTTTCCTAGTATCCTTGTACAGATCAATAAATGCACTTGTTGAGTATTTGACCTTTTGAAAGGTTAATACTTTTTTAAATGCCATATCTCTTTAGAAGGAAAACTTTTTTGTGCCTCTTTACACAGCACATGCATCCAAACTAATTCATTGAAGTGATTGTTGTTGTTAAACTCTTGGTCTAGTTTTAAATCCTACCTATTGATTTTGGTAATATAAATGGGTAGTAATTGTTAATGTCAGCAGCTGTGAGTATGCAAACCTAGTCCT
Source organism: Electrophorus electricus (assembly GCF_041902795.1). Lineage (NCBI taxonomy): Eukaryota > Metazoa > Chordata > Actinopteri > Gymnotiformes > Gymnotidae > Electrophorus > Electrophorus electricus. The sequence goes on from NC_137504.1 coordinate 10,468,770, forward strand.
GGTGAGTAGGCATTTGTGATGAGCTGCTATTTTTAAAAAATGTGTTTAGTACTGTCATGTTGTACTCTAGACACTGTGAGCAAATTCTGGTTTTATAGTAAGAAGTAGCATAGTTCAGCCAGCCATTATAAGAGTGTGAAAACTGCCCTTAGAAAACAGAAGTCACGTTTTCTGCTAATATAAAACATGGCCCATTGTACTCTCTGCCTTAAATGTGGTTTGTAATGTCTTAAGAAATGCTCTTGCCTAATTTTCCATTAGTGGTCATAGTTGGTGCATGTTGGAGTTAAAGATTATTGAAGGAATTTGCTGAATAGGATGAGGGGAAACAAGGCTATTTCTAAAGGTTAATTTATTGTTCAGCTCCTCCCCTCTCCAGACGTTTTTAAAGTTAGCTTAGAAGAAATATCTACTGAGAAAATCATGTCATGATGGGTGGTAGTAGTTATGATGAGGTAGGAGGACATGCAAATGGGGTGTTTGTGTGTATGCACTTGTGTTTGTCAAGAGTCTTTGGTGATGAAGCATCCCTTACTTTGGTGTGGTTCAGGGTTAGCAATGAAACTAGCATAGAAGATGGACATGTGCATCCTTGCACCTTATATGGAGTCATACTAGTTCTCCCTGTCTATGGATCTTCACACCATTAGGACTGAAATGGACATTTTAAAGTGAAAGTCAGTAACAGGATTTAAGTTGTATATTAAACATTGATTTATGCACGTTTGTGTTTCCAATTTATTTGCCTAAATATAATTCCTACGTGAACCAAGAATTACATATGAAAAATACCATGTTAGCATTTGTAAATATTTCTGAGACTTGTTGCATAGTTTGATCCCTTCAAGATGGCAGTCGTTGAGTCTGATAAATATAAAACACATTTACCTCTAAACCATGAACCTTGAAAACCTGCTCAAGAAATGACAGGAACTACTCTGATAAATATTGTGAGTTTAGTGACTCACCCTAATGCTTGCGATATATTTCTAATAATAAAATGAAATGTGCACATTTTAAATTATAGGACTTCTATACATGATATTAAAGGGGCGTGGTTAAGAATGATTTTTAATATTCTGGAAATGTAACATTATTTTCCTCAAGTGCTAATAAAGCTTGCACGTTATGAATTTAATGCACAGGCATAAGGTTGCACTATTACAACCAAAATAAGTTTGATTTTAGCTGATATTGTGATTTTAATTTATTTGCATTTAACAGTGATTTGCCCTAATTATGATGCATGACATGGTAGACTTTGATTTGACATGCTGAGTGAGAGCTTGTGGTTTATAAACATACTAACTGAGCTGGTCAGTGCGACCCACTATAAGCATGATGGCATAAATTTCAGTAAAACAGTTCACTGAGGTAAGGTTTTCTGCTAGAAATGAGCTGAACAGCAGTATGGTTGAAACACTAGTGCAGACATTACTTACCTGCAGTCTATATCTGCATCTTCATCTTTATTTATTTGTCTATATCTAATTATCCTGTGGAGAGGAAAAAATGACTAAATGATGATTAAAAAGTGCTTGAGAATATTCGCATATTTGGTTGTATTCGATAAATGAATAAGCGAGACTTGGTGTGTTTTTAACATAACACGTTATGTACAAACAGATCTTGGTTTCCTTGCCATTATTTCAAAATTTGCCATTTTTGCTACTCAGGGTTTTCATGGGCAGATTACACATAATCAGACTGATGTGAAATGATGCATTGGTTTATGTTACGTATCTAATAATGTCGCAGTAAATACATTCCTGGTCATGTGTTAAAACCTTTTCCCCTCCAGAATATCCCATGTGCTTCCTCACACATGACTTTTTATTCTCTGAATGTCACTAATCTTGGTTTTGCTGTACTTATTGCTTACAGTTATTGCAATGACATTCAAGATGCCAAAGAGGTGTGTATGTGTGCTGTCTGTGTCTTTGGCCTATATATGGTGCGATTATATAGGCTGTTTAATCACATGTGGGCCACAGGAGCAGTAGTAATATTGACTCTTGGTTACTCCTATCATTACTCACTTTGGTGGGTTATATATTTGTGGCCTCTGACTAGACAGTGATGTTTGATCCTTGGTGCACTGTACTATACAAAATGTGTCCTGTGAATTTTTTTAAATCAGCAAATGAGGTTTATTGTTCATTCTACAATTCTTGGCAGGACAAAGCTCTGGGAAAGTGTTTTTTTTTGTTTTGTTTTTTTTTTTTGTTTTTCCCCTCTCTTTCCCCTTTCACAGGTTCTCCCAGCTGTTCTGGTGGTTGGAAGGTGTATGGGGGGATAAGGAACCTAAGGTGTGTCCTTGAGTTCTCCAAGTAACCCTATTGTTTCTCTGAAGGCATAAAATTACCTCTGGCCCAGCTGCTGCCAACATGTCTGTTTGCTGACATGTTCATTGTCGTTGTCAACGAGGCAAGTATCTGAATAATTGAAATAATCCTGCCCTGTTCTTGCATCTGTAGCTGTGTTCAGGCGGGAAAATCCTCTCCTGGTCCCCCTTTCCTCTTGCTCCTTTCAGTGCATGGATGAGGTAATGAGAGTCACTCGTTTGGACATGGGCCCCTCTCCTATATTCCATCACATACACTCTGTTTGCTGCTTTCTATTGTGCTCGCTCTCTCATGCTCTCTTACTCTATTTCTCTCATAATCCCCCATCCTAGATGAGAAACTGGAGACTTCCAAGAATCCAGAAGACCACAGTTACAAACCATTCAAATTCTCTGCACATTTAAATGCTCCTATATGATGTTAATTATTCTCACTGCAGATGAGATCTCTGCTGACCACACCCTCTGTCCCTTTCAGTGCCTTAGTCCCTCCTCCCCCTTTTTGGGTCAGCTTCTCTTGGTAATGTTTCTTAGTTTGTTTTTTTGGTGTGTAGCCATACCATTGAAACTGTTCTATAGCAGTGCTTCTCTGTTTTTGTGGGAAACAAACCTTAACCGCTGGTTCGGTATAAATAAGAGTGGCAGTATGGTATATTTTGCTTAGGTGTTGTCATGACTGTGGAATTGGGCAATATTAAATGTTAGATCTCCTAAATTATACCCATAAGCTGACTGAGAACTCGGAGCAAATATCTGTGTACTGTGTGGTTGTATGCTAACAGGTTAGAGCTATGTGGAAAGAGGTTAGATGGTGTGCCTCAGGCTTCCAGTGAAGTACAACTCATCAAATGTAACTCATGCAACTGATGTCTTGCATGCACATCACTCATTGTTGGTGTCATTGTAGGGAATACAGCTGAATAAAAGTTAATATCATTTAGCCAACAGTGGTGGTTAAGTACCAGTTCATCTCATCTTTTTACATATGAGATTACTGTAGCAGCAGTCGCTCACATGCAGAATAGTTTTATAAATATCTTTGTACCCATTGTGTGTGGCTTAACTTTTCAAATAATAAAGCAACTACATGACAGACTTTTGTCAAGGCATGTAGTGCTTTGTGTGGTTTTCTTTGCTTGATGTTTCACTCCAAGAATCATTTGGATTATTTTCTGATAACACTGCTGATGCGGCAATGGAAAAAAAAGAAACCATATATGTTTGCACAGTGTGTTTATCATGCCAGCATTCTTGGTGGTATTCTGTAGTTTGCCACATGGTCAAAAAGTTATGTATTTGCATAAGAGTACATCCTGACACCAAATACCCTTAATATTGGTAGGCTTTTGCATAGTAATGACTACCACCTTTTTTGTACTCTTCTAACTAATAGGATTAGTGACACGACAGTACGTGAAAGATGCATGCAAATTGCTCATTGTTGCCTTTTTGTTGCATTGATGTCCATTACAAAATATTGAAAATACATGTTGCCTCCTATCAACAGAGCACTGTCACAAATGAAAGCATCTGTCAGAAAGGGAATGCTTGAGTTTTAAATTGGGTCACGTTACGCTTAATTTCATTAAAGGCTCCCATTAACTCCCATGCACAGCCCCAGTGCCTGATGGTCAATGGAGTCCTTCAGTAATTACTTGGATTAGCTCTGCTATGACTCCCCTGATCTTAGCGGGCCTCCTTGGCACGGTGGCAGGCATGTACACTCTCACACTGCTGACTGTCAACATGCAGGTGGTGCTGCCACCACTGCTCTCAGCGCACATGCCCGATCATTGACTGAGCGAGTAGGGGCAAGACGTTCTGGGCTGCGGGTGGAGCGTCAGGTGTAGTGCAGGTCAAGGGCAGGGGAGGTTCGGGGACGGGCACCTGCGCAACAGCTCATCTTGGTGCTTACTGTAATTCCACCGAGGCTCGGGGCCTAAATACTGCACGTTCCATCTCCAGGCAACATGCCTGAAAGGCACCTACCATGTGGGCAGTGTGCACTTTGTCAGTAGTGCCCTTGTGTTAATTACCTGTCCCTGCTGGAGAAGAGACACCAACTGCGAGAAGGAATCCTGGTAAGGGGAGATGCTGAGAGTGCTGTTTTCATTATTATAATCCTTAAAACTATAATATAGTTTAGAAAAGAGAACTTTGTTCAGAGACAGTGTGATGCTCAATGTCTCTTATCCCCCACCGCCATTGTATTGTAATCTAGCAATAAATCTGTGTGCGCTCGATTAGGTGATTGGGTATGATGCCCAAAGAATTGTGAACACTTTAGAAAAACTGAGAAAACTGAATGTGGTACACAAATAAGGTAAGAAGAGAAGTACACATTCCGTTAAATTACTATAGTTCAATCATTGTGATCATTTGTGGTAGCTTCAGTAAAATCTGCTTAGTGAAGTGGGTGTAAACTTGAAAATTATTCAAGGCAATTTAGTGTTTTGATGAGCATTAATGCAATAGAATGTTTTGCTTGGTTTCCTAATTTTGTATGACTGAGAATAAAGTAAATATGTTTTTAGTTTGAAATGAAAAGATTTTCTTCTGCTCATGCTCCTGCACGCAGAACAAACAAGTGTTCAATTCTCAGAACAGGGAAAAACACTACACCCCACCCTCAAACTCCCATACCTCTGGTAGATGGCTCAAGTGTGAGGAAGGAAAGTGTGTGTGAGTTTTAAAAAAAAACAACAAAAAACCTGTAGTGTAGTACATTAGTGATTTTTCGGACAGTGGTCCTTCATCAGCTGTGCAAGCAAAGAGCTTTATTTATATATATATATATATAAAATCCTTGAAATTCCTTGCAATTGCAATTTATTACCTTTTTTTGTTCCTGCTAGTCAAGTGTGTGGAAATGTATGAGAATCCTTGACCTTTTACTTCTCCCACAGGTGGAGTCCTTCATCCTGGACCAGGAGGACTTGGACAACCCTGTACTGAAGACGGCATCTGAGCTGCTCCTGTCGAGTGCGGCGGACGGTGCTGATCTCCGGACGGTAGATCCGGAGACACAGGCGAGGCTGGAGGCCTTGCTGGAAGCGGCAGGTACATCCTGTTTGGATCTTGCACCCTGCCTACCTGCAGCCGCCTGTTCTGGAGTGCCATGCTGACTCTTAATACCTCTGCACTTGCTTGGTCACATTTTCAGCACAGAAACACCTTGTTTGTGGAAAAGTGCTGCTGTCACATGTCTGTTCGTGGGCTGAGCTTGTGCTTAAAAATGTCCATCAGTTGTTTTATCTTTGGAAAAATCTCAAATTACCTGGAATGATAGCTCTTTCACCTAATGTTAGAAACAGAGGACTGTATTGAGTTCATGCGATTAAATCATCTGCTTTGTTTAAACTGTACATATACGGTAAAGCCTCAGCTTCCATTTCCAGTTAGTCCTACTCTGAGGGTGTTGGAAGTCGACGTGTCGCTGTACAGAGTGCATGAAAGGGTAGGTAGAGATGGCTGCTTCGTATAGTTTAGCATAACCGTACAAGTTCCCTGAAGTGCGGTACTTATTTGTACATGCGTTTCACTCTGTTGTCTTTTTACAGTTGCTGTGTGAGAGTGGCAAAGAGGCTCCACTCTTCATGATCTTCAGCCTCCCACAGAAAAACTGTGGGTAGAGCAGTCACTTAGACTCCTTAGTCAGCCAAGTATATTTACTGCACTTGCCTGCCTATAGGCTCAACCAACATTTACCTGCTGAGGACCTTTAGGTGACACTGTGGTTAGTATAGTGTAGTGGGTAACAACGTTGCCTCCCCTTTGGGCTACTGGGGTTCATTCCCCATCTGGGCAAGTGCTCTGTGCTATACCAATAAGAGTCCTTGGGCAAGACTCCTAACACTACACTCGCCTACCTCTGTAACATGATTTGAAATTGTACGTTGCTCTGGATAAGAGCGTCTTCTAAATTCGTGAAATGTAAATGGTATTGGGATTGGTGAGGCTGGGTATGCAAGGCCTGCTTTGCTGTGCTGGTGGTACAGGCTGGTCTGGCCCCGGGAGCAGAAAGCTAGCTAGCAGGGGATCCATAGGGGAGATTACCCAGAACACTGGATTTCCATACTGCTGCACCAGCTCTCATCATGACTCAGCAGTGGCATTTAGTAAAACTGCTCTATATGCCTGTGAAGATGTGCATATGGACGTCTGTGTAGCTATGTCCCTGTTTGTGCAGTATTTGTGCACATTGTGTGTGTGTGTGTGTGTGTGTGTGTGTGTGTGTGTGTGTTTTTTGTGGTGTTGTGTGTTTGGTTAGATGTTCTTATTTCATGTCTGTATGAATGTTGCTTTTCCTGTTTTCATTCTGTGTCTTTTACTGTTAGTGGGAAATCAACTCATTGTGTAATGAGTGTTAATAGGTTACTGTTTATGCAAGTTAAATGGACATTTAAAAAAAAAAAAAAATTCACATGTGCCATGCACAGATGCTGTATTTGTTGCCTGTAATCACTCTCTCAAAAAATGGCAAGAATGTAATAATGTACAGATGCATTTCCCCTGCCCTTGACCTGCACTTATACTAACATCAAAATTGGAAAATCATATTTATTTAAATTGATTGTTCCAATTTGAGGCTTTAAAGGACAGCATCCAAGGAGTGGCTAACGGGTCCAGCTTGGAAGCAAATCACGAGACTGGTTGATCAGTCATTCTTTCCTGTCCAGTTTGTTGAAAACTGTCAGGGAAAGTATAATCAGTGCATATTTGTTTGGAATGAAGTCAGGTGAACGATTTTCAATGTGCTGATGTGAAAGTGGAACAGCACCTTGCCACATAGCTTTGATGCTCCTGCTGACTCCGCACAGTTCAGACTCACTTCTCCATTTCAGTATTTCATGTCACACTTCTGCTCTGTGTTCTTGCCAGTATGTAATGTTGCTTACTTAATCAGCAATCAAAAAGTGACACATGTCATCTTAGGTTTTAAGAACAGCTGTCCCGTACAGGTGGATCAGGTTCCTTTTATGCAAGATGCAGTTCTTAATGTTCTTGATGTGTAAACTGCAGTTCTCATCTATATAAAATAACCTTGGGCTGGCCTGGGGAGATCTGGGGTAATATAATCCAAATTAAGAAAATTATGCATTCAAGTATAACTCTTTAAGATTGGATGAAATTATGCAATACATCTTGCTGCATGGTTTGAAACACAGCTAACCATGGTTTGTGTCTTCTTCTCGATTGTGTGTGATTTGTGCCTGCACTAACTGCGGATGCCTTTTGGCCTTGGATGCTGTGTGCTGCTGGTGTGTGGCCCGACACTGCAGGCATTGGTAAACTCTCCACTGCCGATGGCAAAGCCTTCGCAGATCCTGAGGTGCTGCGCCGCCTGACGTCGTCAGTGAGCTGTGCGCTGGACGAGGCTGCCGCTGCCCTCACCCGCATGAGGGCTGAAAACACACTCAACGCCAGCCAGGCAGACAAGTAGGCATCTTCTCTCTCTCTCTCTCTCTCTCTCTCTCTCTCTCTCTCTCTCTCTCTCTCTCTCTCTCTCTCTCTCTCTCTCTCTCTCTCTCTCTCTCTCTCTCTCTCTCTCTCTCTCTCTCTCTCTCTCTCTCTCTCTCTCTCACAAAAACCTGTACTTACACACTTATCTGAAATTGCTCTTTAGCATTTTTTTTGTCTCCCTTTCTTGTACTCTATCAAGATATACATAGTCAGCTATTGGCCTTATATTAAGAAGTGCTGAATCAAATCTTGATTTAGATCCTGCCTATTTTGTAATCTGTAGTGGTTTGTATGATTCTTGCAGAGTCTAGGGAGTGTAGCTAGCTTAGCTTCGCCGGCACAGTTGCAGTAATTGTAGCAGTTTGGTTATTTTTAGCCGTAGCCTGGCTGAGGCCTGCTCTGACGGGGACGTGAACGCCGTGCGGAAGCTGCTGGACGAGGGCCGCAGTGTCAATGAGCACACAGAGGAGGGAGAGAGCCTGCTGTGTCTGGCCTGCTCAGCTGGATACTATGAGCTCGCACAGGTAGCATGCACATGCACACCCCTCCGACTCACACATGCACACTACACACAGCTGTTTTGTGCTGCTACTGCCCTGCCTTTACTCATACCCCTCAGCATTGCTAAGCCTCAGGTTTTTTTGGGGGGGAACGGGATGGCAAAGTTACTTTTGGAAGAGTACTTGGCCATACCCTCTTTTCATTTGCATTATCTTAATCATTTGTATATATTCTAATCTGTTTTACTGTTAATGATATTTTTCCCAAATGCCTTCATTATTATTTGATGGAAAATTGTGCTTTGTGTGTTTCCCTGCAGGTTTTGCTTGCCATGCATGCTAACGTAGAGGACCGCGGCATCAAAGGAGACATCACGCCCCTCATGGCAGCTGCTAGCGGTGGTTATGTAGACATTGTCAAACTGCTCCTGGTGCATGGTGCGGACGTCAACGCACAGTCATCAACAGGTTCGCTTAACCACTTTCTCCCATGACAGTCACCTGTGGCTTTATCAGGGCCTGCCTACATATCCCTGCCCCGCTGCACTGTGCAGGTAACACGGCGCTCACGTATGCCTGTGCCGGCGGCTTTCTGGATGTGGTGAAAGTTCTGCTGAAGGAAGGGGCCAACATTGAGGATCACAACGAGAATGGCCACACGCCGCTGATGGAAGCGGCCAGCGCGGGTCATGTGGAGGTGGCGCGTGTGCTGCTGGAATACGGCGCTGGAATCAACACGCACTCCAACGAGTTCAAGGAAAGCGCGCTCACGCTGGCTTGCTACAAAGGTGACTACCAGAGTAACTGCTGCAGCTCGCACACCATGCTCTGTGCAGCTATGTGTACAGCACAGCCATGGAAAAGTGCAGTGAGTCACAGTCAGTGTTCTGGCTTTGATGCAGGGCACTTGGATATGGTGCGGTTTCTCTTGGAGGCAGGGGCTGACCAGGAACACAAGACGGACGAGATGCACACAGCACTCATGGAGGCCTGCATGGTGAGTGCTGTATTTGTTCACACTTGGAAAGCGTGTGTTATGCCCTGCTTGCTTCCTTGCTTTAGTTTTTGCCTGCTGTATTAGTTGGACACACTGTAGTGGAATAAAATATGCACACGATCGTCTCTGCGCTGCATGCATTCAGGTCTAAGTATGGAGTGGTGTCATTCACTTATTCTCTTCATGGCAGCATCGCAAAAGCGCTGTTCAGTTCATCACTTTAATAACCAATATGATTTTTGGCACGATTATCACAAAGGCTAAATGAGGACCTGTGAAAAGGAGAACTTTGTACACAAATATGGGGAACACGTGGTGTAGCTATGCACACCCTAAAAGCCAACACCCAGGTGCCATGTGCGTCAGTGAGAATTCCCAAAAGGTGTTATGGGGATGCCCATTTCATGTTCAGTCCATGTCCAGTGTGAGACTCGTGGGCCCTTCCTCCCTGCTGTGCGCAGGATGGGCACGTAGAGGTGGCACGGCTACTGTTGGACAGTGGAGCGCAGGTGAACATGCCGGCCGATTCGTTCGAGTCTCCGCTGACGTTGGCAGCGTGCGGGGGGCATGTGGAGCTGGCGGCTCTGCTGATCGAGAGGGGGGCCAACCTGGAGGAGGTGAACGATGAGGGCTACACGCCCCTCATGGAAGCTGCACGCGAGGGCCATGAGGAGATGGTGGCCTTGCTTCTGGCACAAGGTACATGAGGTTCTCACCATTTGCTGCACATTACTACCATTACAGCTGTAAGATTTTTACAGAAATATCTTTTGTATAGATCAGCTCTTTTCTAACCTGTTCCCTAAGGACCCTAAGATGGTCCACAGTTTTGCTCTTTTCTAGCTCTCAGGTCATGTAAATCAAACATTCTAGAACACCAAGTCTTTGTTTGCCTGAACTAGAGGCTTAGATGGAACAAAAATTTGAAAAATGTGGGGTGGTTCTTGAGGAGAGAGTTTGGGAAGCATGGAACTAGATCAAAAGTTGTGGAGAGATCCTGGTGTCTATTTGTTCTTATTTTGTTTTTTATAAAAATATTCGTCATGTTCAAGTTTTTCCGTTTCAAGCATGTAATGTTAAAATAAGGGTTCCACGTTTTCTGCGCTGTGCATAGGTGCTAACATCAATGCGCAGACAGAGGAGACGCAGGAGACGGCCCTGACTCTGGCCTGTTGCGGGGGCTTCCTGGAGGTGGCCGACTTCCTCATCAAAGCAGGCGCTGACATCGAGCTCGGCTGTTCCACTCCTCTCATGGAGGCTGCACAGGAGGGCCACCTAGAGCTGGTCAAGTACCTGCTGGCTGCCGGTGAGGCCACTTGGCTGCCTCTCTATTTCAAGGACGTAAACACACTCTGAAAAGCCGTTCTTGTAATTGAGTTTGGGGGTGACGCATTTCACTTTACCTCTTCGCTCAGGAGCCAATGTCCATGCCACCACGGCCACGGGAGATACTGCGCTGACGTACGCCTGCGAGAACGGACACACGGACGTGGCCGACGTGCTACTTCAAACCGGAGCCGACCTGGTGTGCTTGCCCTTCACCATGTTTGCTTGATTGCGGTTCTTGCATTGTCTTGACTTAGCAATGTTGATTTGTCTAACATTCCTGCTTTTTAGGAACATGAGTCGGAAGGTGGAAGGACTCCACTGATGAAAGCAGCCAGAGCAGGACACCTCTGCACTGTACAGTTCTTAATCAGTAAAGGTTAGTGTCTGCTCTAAACCACTGTCAATCTACCACATCACTCGCAGTTCAATTCTCATCGAGTTTTCTTTATTTTTTTCTGTTTTTATAGCTAAAAAAGACAAACTGATTAGGTTTAAATTGATGTACATTACGTATTTTTTATTTAAAAGCTAAAATACAGAATAAGCCTGGGGGAATTTGTGCTGGTAATATGTATATACATGCACTCTAAGCATGACGTTTTGTAATATTTGTGAAACTACAAGGTTAAATAATGTAATACCTTGAAGTGTCAAGGGTATCTAAAGCAACATGTAGTAATTGTTTTATCTTTATAATGAGGTTGGAGATTCATCTAATTAATGAGGTATCATAAACCCCTTTGGCAGTGTACACTGTTGGCATTGAAAGGTGGTTTTAATGCAAAAAAATAAAACCGTGTAATGGTAAGCGAATATCCTTATTCCTATGCATAAGGAACCAAAAAAAAGAACAAAGTCATTGATTTATTAAACTGCTGTAGAGTATATGTACTACAACCATATATACACTTATTGGATTCTAACTAATTCTGCCATGTTTGTAGGTGCTAATGTGAACAGAGCCACGGCCAATAATGACCACACAGTGGTGTCTTTGGCATGTGCTGGGGGCCACCTGGCTGTGGTGGAGCTGTTACTGGCCCATGGTGCAGATCCCACACACAGACTGAAGGTGAGCTCAATCCCCCCCACTCCCTCCAATTTTTATGGAGTCTGAGAAACTGGACAGTAAAGATCATTTCAAAGCAATAATTGCATATTCAGGCTATAGTTGGTTAATGTTCTGTGACTATGCCCTTTATTCCCCATTTTGGCAAGTTCATTTGTCAGGCTGTCACCCAGAGGTGAAGGGGCCTAATTGGTTTCTGATCTCTGTACCTCTCAGGATGGCTCCACGATGCTGATTGAAGCTGCTAAGGGTGGTCACACTAACGTGGTGTCCTACTTGCTAGACTACCCAAACAACATTCTGTCAGTCCCTGCACCAGACCTGTCCCAGCTCACGCCGCCCTCCCACGACACACCTCAGGTGAGCAGGTGGCGTAGGACATACGATATGCCGAGTTGACAAATCGCCACTTGTGTATCGAAGGGCTTCGGTTACACAAGCATTCAAATTGGTGAAAATGTGGTGTGAAGAAATTGTGTGAAGCCGCTATACTGAAACCATGATGTTTGGGGGAGAGGAGCATATGTACTGACACATGCCACCTTTTTGTTTCATATCAACAGGCTCCTCGAGTCCCATTCCAAGCCCTGGCCATGGTGGTACCCCCTCAGGAGCCAGACAGAGTGCCCTCTACCATCGCCACGCCCCCACCAGTCACAAACAAAGGTCACTTCTCATTGCACACCATCCAAAATGAATCAGAGTAACAGGGTCACGAGTGTGTGACCTGACTCATCACACGTTGCTTTCAGGTCATATTGGGTAGAAGCGGTTAATAAGATTTAGACCTTGCTGTACGGTGTGCTCCTCAGGCATGTCCAAGCAGAGGATGAGCTCTCTTCAGGGTAATGCGGTGGGCGCGGCGGGCATGGACGCCGACCTGCTGCCGCCCTTTCACCCGTACCAGCCCCTGGAGTGCATCGTGGAGGAGACGGAGGGCAAGCTGAACGAGCTGGGCCAGCGCATCAGTGCTATCGAGAAGGCCCAGCTGCAGTCGCTGGAGCTGATCCAGGGCGAGCCGCTCACCAAAGATAAAATCGAGGAGCTGAAGAAGAGCCGTGAGGAGCAGGTGCAGAAGAAGAAGAAGATCCTCAAAGAGCTGCAAAAGGTGGAGCGGCAGCTGCAGCTTAAGACGCAGCAGCAGTTCACCAAAGAGTACATGGAGGCCAAGGGCATGAGGGAGGAGCCGGGCCAGGCGGCAGGGGTGGAGGCGCCCGGCACACCCCTGCCACTCCAGGCCACGCAGCTGGGCCCCAGCGCGGATGGCGAGGGCGGCCACGAGGACGACCACCAGATCGCTCCAGCGGACGACGATGACGATGAGGAGGAGGAGGATGATGAAGACGAGGAGGAAGAGGATGAGGAAGACACGGACTTCGCCGAGCTGCCGCAAGTGGACACCATCCTGTACCGAGACGAATCGCAGCCGCCACCCCCACCTCCCCCTCAGCCCCACCCCCTGCAGGGCGCCCCACCTCCCCCTCTGCATACCAGCTTCGTCCCTATCCAGCCCCTGACCGCCCAGCAGTCCACGGACTTCGGCAGCGCCGAGTACCCAGGCAGCAGCAGTCCAGACCTGCAGAGGGTGATGCTGGGTCAGCAGCTGTCTGGCCTGGGTCCCGGGCTCCTCACGCAGGCGCCCGACGGCCTCATGGTGGCCACACCCGCTCAGACGCTCACGGACACGCTCGATGACATCATGGCAGGTGAGCTGGCACTGGACAATTTTCATGAACTTGAAATTTGTACCATCACCAGTGGCATTTTTTTTAATGAGCGTAACATTTCATGATTGGGTTCCTCCTCCATTTGCAGCAGTGAGCAGCAGAGTGCCTATGTTAAACACTACGACCTCACCCATACCTCAGCCCACAGCACAGACGCCCATCAACACTGTCTCCCCACCCTCCATGCTCCCGCTCTACCCATCTGTAGACATCGATGCACACGTAAGCTCTCAGCTCATAACAAACATTACCTCGGCTGGAGTGTGAATCTTTTTACTGATGCAAGATTAGAGTAGTGTAGTAGTTGTACAGTCCTCACCAAGCTGAAATGGGGAATTGGTGCGAGACTCCATGCTATTTAGAGTCATTTAGAGTTAGTCTGTAGACTACAGACAAGCACAGAGCCAAAATGAACGCAGGCATGGAAATGCAGTGTGTTTGCAGCACTTTAGCATTACCTCTCTCCCCTCAGACGGAGAGCAATCATGACACGGCTCTGACTTTGGCCTGTGCGGGCGGCCACGAGGAGCTGGTGTCTGTGCTTATTGCACGCGGGGCCAACATCGAGCACCGGGATAAGAAAGGTAACACTCAGAACACTCCAGCTGTACCGTACATGGAAAAATACAGAATCTCGTTGATTCTTCCTGTCTCTCTGTTCACAGGGTTCACTCCTCTGATCCTGGCTGCCACAGCAGGCCACGTTGGTGTTGTAGAGATCCTCCTGGACAAGGGAGGAGACATTGAGGCCCAGTCTGAGAGGACCAAAGACACCCCTCTCTCCCTGGCTTGTTCAGGTGGCAGACAAGAGGTTGGTTTACAAAGCCAGGTCACACTTCTCCCCCGATTACTCATTAACTACAGAGGCGAGACGTTGAGCCAAACTATGCTGGAGCAGTTTCCTTTTACAATGCTCTACCTCTGGGCTTGGCTGCTGCATTCATTGCTCAGATTTGTTCATTACTCAAGATGACTTCTGGCTTCTTCACTACAGGTGGTGGAACTTTTGCTTCTTCGTGGTGCCAACAAAGAGCACCGTAACGTGTCTGACTACACCCCACTTAGTCTGGCCGCCTCAGGGGGTTATGTAAACATCATCAAAATCCTCCTCAATGCTGGAGCTGAGATCAACTCCAGGTCAGACAATGAACATACCGATCCCCACTCGCCCCAAAATCTTGTCTCCTTCATGGCAGCGTGGAAGTGCAGCACTTTTGTCTTAATACCTCTGTCCGTCTCGTTCACCGTTCCAGGACAGGCAGCAAGCTGGGCATCTCACCCCTGATGCTGGCAGCCATGAACGGCCATGTGCCTGCAGTGAAGCTGCTGCTGGATATGGGCTCCGACATAAACGCGCAGATCGAGACCAACCGCAACACGGCGCTGACACTGGCCTGCTTCCAGGGCCGGGCCGAGGTGGTCAGCCTGCTGCTCGACCGCAAAGCTAACGTGGAGCACCGTGCCAAGGTCAAACCAGCCTGGGCTTTTTTTTTTTTTGAGAGTGTCCCGCAACACTTTTTCCTCCCCAATATGAGAGAAATCATATAAGCTTAGAAGTTTTTCGCTTACTGGAAGAAAGCTTGTTTATTTTGGAAAAGCTTGTATTTGGAGTGCTAAGATGTTTTGATCCTGAACCTGCTGGTTCACTTAATCTTTATGTAAAATACTGTAGAAAAACATGTTATTTGCTGTGTGGAGTAATCGTAACCATGTCTGTCTCAGACGGGGCTCACCCCTCTAATGGAGGCTGCGTCTGGTGGCTATGCTGAAGTGGGCCGTGTGCTGCTGGATAAAGGTGCAGACGTCAATGCTCCTCCTGTCCCCTCATCACGCGACACCGCCCTCACCATCGCTGCCGACAAGGGCCATTACAAGTTCTGTGAGCTTCTCATTAACAGGTGAGTAGTAGCCTCAGCAGAATGCACAGTACCAGCTTCCTCTCAGCAACTTGGGCTGTGTTCATCACTCCACATTTGAGTAGGCAGAACAGAGTAGCTGGCACTGCAGAGATTACATTGCTCTTTCCCTGTAGGGGGGCTCACATTGACGTGCGCAATAAGAAGGGGAACACTCCTTTGTGGTTGGCTGCAAATGGGGGCCATTTTGATGTAGTGCAGCTGCTGGTGCAGGCAGGAGCTGATGTAGATGCAGCAGACAACCGCAAGATCACCCCTCTCATGGCTGCATTCCGTAAGGTGGGTGGAGCAGAGCCACTTCTGGGGTGTTTTAAGACTTTGAAATAAGTCATAAGGTATTTTGGATATAAAGTAGGGTAATTGTTGGGTGGTAGTGTATATTAGGACACTTAAATGTTTAATATGCTTAGAGGATACTGGCCTAACACTTATTTTCATCCCCATTACCTGTTTTTAGGGACATGTGAAAGTGGTCCAGTACTTGGTGAAGGAGGTGAATCAGTTCCCCTCTGACATTGAATGCATGAGATACATTGCCACCATTGCAGATAAGGTATGGAAAAAAAATCATTTTGAACACCAGGGATTCAGTTTTTGGCATGTAACACGAGTTGGAACAACTGGCCGATCATTCTGCCTTTTGATTGCAGGAGTTGCTGAAGAAGTGTCATCAGTGCATGGAGACCATCGTCAAAGCCAAAGATCAGCAGGCTGCAGAAGCTAATAAGAATGCTAGCATTCTGCTCAAGGAGCTGGATCTTGAGAAGGTGTGTTACTGCTTCACACTCTGTATTGACTCTATAATTCTTTAAGGATTCCTTGCAGAAGGGGTTTTGTTAGGATGTGCAGCAGATGTTTTTGAATAGCACATCTACAATAGGGCTCAATGCAAATGTTTACCATGCTCTCAATTAGCTCAGAATGAGTTCTGGTCAGGCAGTAGCACTGTTTTATCTCTTACTAATTGGAGCATTTAGTTTAATGGCAACTGACTTCACGCTTTGCACCTCTGTATTTTGACCACAGTCCCGTGAAGAAAGTAAAAAACAAGCCCTGGCAGCGAAGAGAGAGAAGCGTAAAGAGAAGCGCAAGAAGAAGAAGGAGGAGCAGAAGAAGAAGCTGGAAGAGGAGGAGGCAAAAGTGAAGGACGTGTTTTCTGAGGCACAGGACCAGAAGGAGGACTCTGCCGAAGGTCTGGTATTTGCTTTATTCTAAATGTGTATGTAAATAAATAAATAAATAACTTTTTAGCGACTGCTTTTTTGTTTTTTGTTTTTTTCCCCCCATAGTGGATTTTTTCATAGTGTCTTATCTGCCAGTTCTCATTATTCCTCCGTTAACCTCTGCAGAGGTGGAGGTCCCTATCGAGCCCCCGAGCGCCACCACCACCACCACCATCGGCATCTCTGCCACCTCCACCACCTTCACCAACGCTTTTGGCAAGAAACGCGCCAACGTGGCTACCACGCCGAGCACCAACCGCAAGAACAAAAAGAACAAGACCAAGGAGTCTCCTAGCGAGCCCATCATCCTGCAGGACCCACAGGTGGCGCTGGCGCAGCAGAAGGCCGACAAAAACAAGATCCATGGCGAACCGCGAGGCGGTGGGGCACCGGGCGGCACCAGCGATTCAGACAACCTGGACAGCACTGACTGCAACAGTGAGAGCAGCAACGGAAGCAAGAGCCAGGAGCTGGCAGACCTTCCCTCCTCATCCTCCTCCTCCTCATCTTCCTCAGCCCCTACAGGGTCCAGTCAGCCTCTACCCATGACTGAGAAGAGGCAGGGCCTATCACTGCCCACCTCTCGTGAGGAGAAGGTCATCGTGTCCATCTCCAAGCCGCAGCAGAAGTAAGATCAGTTTTACTGGTGTGGGCAGAATTCTCTGCTGCTTGTGCAGTTTGGGACAAAATGTTTTGCTAAAGGCACAGTAGGAGTCATATATCACTGCAGTAGCATTTCACTGGGGTCCTACAACAGACTAGGACTTATTCTGCAGCAAAAAGCAAAAATTGTTAAACATGATCTCTTAAATTACCGTGTCAGTAATGGTTTTATCCCTAATGTATAAAATATGTCCATTACTAAAATAAATAATTGGCTGCCTTGCCTAACGTGCAGTGGTTACACAAGGCACATGTACTGATTTTAGTTTTTAAGTTTGTAATCCATATTCCTTCCCTACACAGAGTTCATGAGACCATTAGTGACTTGACCCCCAGTCCCCTGCCCTCTTCGTTCAAGACCATTTCACTGCCAGTCACTTCACCCAACAGTAAGATGAACCTCACCAGTCCCAAAAGGGGCCAGAAGAGAGAGGAAGGATGGAAAGAAGTGGTCCGAAGGTGAGTTGGGGTAACTGCTCTAGTACAAGCAAGTTGTCCCCTCCTTTCTACATCAGGGGGATTAAGATTTGATGAGTTGTTTTCTTCAGGTCAAAGAAGCTCTCAGTCCCAGCCTCTGTAGTGTCTCGGATCATGGGCAGAGGGGGCTGTAATATCACAGCTATTCAAGATGTGACGGGAGCACACATAGATGTTGACAAACAGAAGGACAAGAACGGCGAGAGAATGATCACCATCAGGTGCACATCACTCACTTCAGCTATACTTCACTCGTTTAATCATAGACATTTGGCTTTCAGTGGGTCTGTTTGGATGGGGATTATACACACTCTCTCACACACTGTCTATTGTTTTTCAGAGGTGGCACAGAGTCAACACGGCACGCCGTCCAGCTGATCAATGCGCTGATCCAGGACCCTGCCAAAGAGCTGGAAGACCTGATCCCTCGCAATCACATTCGTCAGCCCGGCACCAATACCAAAATTGGCTCCACCTACACCACCTCCACAGGGGCCACCAGCACCACAGCAGCCAGTTCGAAAGGCTTACCATCGGTGGTGCCCTCGTCCAGCGTGTCCTTCCCGCCCTCCTCCAGCGCCACAGCTCAGCAGGCAGGCAAAATGGGCAAAAACATGGCGCCCGGTGTCAGGCCTCCGTTTGTCTCTCTTCCGCCACTTGCCTACACGCACCCCCAGCTGGCCCTGCTGGCAGCCCAGACCATGCATCAGATACGCCACCCCCGCCTGCCCATGGCGCAGTTCGGGGGCACCTTCACGCCCTCACCCAATACGTGGGGCCCCTTCCCTGTGCGTCCTGTGAGCCCAGGCAGCGCCAACAGCTCCCCCAAGCACAGTGGCAGTGCTGCCCCGCGCCCACCCAGCTCTGCCCCCACCAGTGCCGAGCATTTGCCCCCCACCTCGTCTGCCACCATCGCCCCCGGCTCCACTGCTTCTCCCCCTAGCACTGCCCCTTCCAGCACCCCCACACCCACCTCCGTCAGGAAGCAGCTCTTCTCCACCGAGCCCAAGTCTGGTGCTGCACCCACTGTTGTCACAACTGCCAGCAGCTCCCCTGCTACTCAGGCCCCTCCCCCTCCCGTCAGCTGTGCTCCCATCACTCCTACGACCCCACCTCCTCCGCCAGCCCCCATCGCTCCACCCTCACAGCACCCCCCAGCCCCCAAGCCAGAGCCTGTCGCTATACCCGCTGCTGCCGGAACACCCGCTAAGGAGAAGCCCGCAGCCGAGCTTTCTGTTCCCGTCTCTAGTGCCCCATGCGAGGGACCGAGTTCCTCGGCCCCCCTGCACTTCCCCACGTCTCCCTCAGCGCAGGCAGCACTGCCTGTGCAACCCGAGGGCAGGCAGCAGCTGCCCATGCCTTTCACGTCAACCGCGGAGCCCAGCTCTGCCTCCACCACTGCTGCGCCTGGCACTGCCGCCCTGTCCGCCTCTCGCCCCCCTCCACCCACCTGCAGCAGCAGCACGCTCACCAACACCAGCAGCACCTTACCTCACTACGCGACGCCGGCTGCGACTGGGGTCTCGCCTCGAATGCAGCACCCAGCTCCCTACTACCCCATGGCACCTGGGGCTCCTCTGCAGGAGCAGCAGCCTGTGTTTGTGCCTCCAGGTGTAACGCAGGAGTCTCTCAAGCAACAGCAACAGCAGCAGGCTGCCCAGCCCAGCCTGGCCGCAGCCAGCATGCCGCCCCCCTCCCTGCAGATGTCCTCCACTATGGGCATGATGAATGGATCCCAGATGCACCTCCATGGTGGGAAGGCCCAACTGCCGGCCAACTTTGGCCCCGCAGCCCTTTTTAATCACTTCAGCAGCATCTTCGACAGCAACCAGGTGGGCAACAACCAGGTGTGGGGGGCCTGCCACCTTCCCACACGCACTCCGCCGGAACAGCCCTACAGTGCCCCGCCTGCCTACATGGGAGGGATGGGACAGATGGAGAGCACCATGGCACCTCCGGACGGCTCCAAGGCTCCGGGGTATCGCTGCGCCTCCCAGAGAATAGTCTCGAGCCCCATTGGTGAGTGCCCCAGACGTCACATGCATTCTGGTATCAATATCTTGTGAACTAACTGTGGGTTCTAAATCTAGTTCTATAACTTGCTTGTGCCCCTTTGTTTTTTGTTTTTTTTGTTTTTTTTTTTTGCTTGCACTTGTATTGCACAGTTCCCCAGACAATCCTGCTAACACTGTTTTTATCGTGTAAACTAATCTTTTCTGTCAATACAAAGCAGCTGTGCATGTTACTTGGGTGTGTCTGTCCCTTTAGGAATGCATCCAATAGACCCCACAGGCAATTCCATCTCCTCTTCTACCGCGCTTACCAGCTTTGCCACAAGCATGTCGGCCAGCCCTGTGTTCCTGCCCGGCCCAGCCCCTGTGGGCACACCCTCCTTCAGCCGCCAGCACTTCTCCCCTCACCCCTGGAGCGCCTCCACATCCTGTACGAAAATAAGTAAATAACCATCATCCTGTGTTTCCAAGATCCACACGTCACAACTGGAGGTTTTATTTTTCATTTTCTTTGATATATTTTGTGACAAATGCATCCAGTTTTACTTCATGTTCATTTGTATTCTCTCTAGGTGAGTCTCCAGTGCCCTCTGTATCATCTGGTGCATCCTCCCCCCTCTGCACGTCCACTGTGACCCCCACGCTGATCCAGGCCAAGCCCAGCAGCTCCAGCCACCAGGACCGCAAAGTGCCCCCACCCATCGGCACCGAGCGCCTGGCTCGCATCCGGCAGACAGGCTCCGTCAACCATACCATGCTGCCCACCAGCTACACACCGCCGGTCGGACAGGGTGGCATCTGGTCTTTTGGAGTGGGCAGTGCCTCTGGTAGGGCTAACGGGGGATGTGTCCATCTCCAGCCTTGTTAAAATGGTGTATTTAGGAATGACTTTGATCTAGTTTATTATATATTCATATAAACATGACTAGTGGTTTATATATTAGGTAAAAGAGCATGTGTGTCCCTCCCTCACCTTACTGCTCTCTACAGAGGCAATGTCAGGCTGGTCTCAGCCCCTGATGGGAGGCCCCGTCATGCACCAGCAGCTGCCAGAGCAGTCGGCCTTCTCCCAGCACCAGGCTATGGAGCGAGATGACACGGGCATTGTGGCTCCCTCCAACACCTTTCACCAGCCTATGCCCACTAACTTCATGGATTTCCCTAAGGTTTGGGTGCTATGACAAGCATTTAGAAATGCTTTCAAAATTGCATATCTAGCTGTTTTTTTTTTTAAATATATATATATATATATATATATATATATATATAATGTGTGTATATGTATGTATGTATGTATGTATGTATGTATGTATATATATGTATATATATGTTGGGGTGATTTTTTTTTTTTAATTATTTACTTAGAACTGCACTTCTCCATGTTATTTTTATATATCTATTTATTGATCTCATCAGAAACATTTGTGGTATTTCTCGGGTTTAGGGGTTGCCGATGTCGATGTATGGTGGCACGATGATCCCACCCCACCCACAGATGGCTGAAGGTCCTGGAGGCCCCATGTACAATGGGCTCCACACCACTGACCCTGCCTGGAACCCTATCCTGAAAGTCGTACCCAACTCGGCTGAGAATACAGACCCACAGCAGGTAAACTTCTAAACAGCCATGTCCTCTCTTGGGTTCGATTAAAGCAAGAGCTCTTGTTGCATTGTTTTTATTTTTCACCATTGAGTGGTCAAGGTCAATATAGACATAATGAGAACTAAACTTGACTTCTTTTACCAAGGGTCCTTGTGGAAATACTATGTTCATTCTGTAGACCTTGCTTTTTCTGACACTGGACACCATTTTCATTTCAGGTCTGGCCTGGAACTTGGGCCCCGCACGTGGGAAATGTGCATTTGAATCATGTCAACTAAACACAGACCTAGAGATTGAGGGGCATAGGAGCAGTAACAAGAAATACACGTTAAAGAACAAGATAATTACATAATTACCAAAATGTTAACCTAGGAGTGTCCCCTTAAGTAAAAAAGAAAAAATAAAAATAAAAAAAAAGTTATGAAATTGAAAAATGGACACCTTTGATGTGCCTAACTAAAAAGAAAGAATCCAGTGTGGGCTTTAACGTGTTTACCACTGTCTATGAACAAACCGATTGCCTGTTCAACAGGATACATTCTGAGTAGTATAGCCATTTTGACATTTAAGGCCCACATAAAGCGTTCTTGGTCTGCAGGGCTTGATAGGACAGTGCGCTATTTATACTCGGCCAAGAACTAGATGATTACACAAAGAGAGAAATCAGACCTTTTAGAGTGGTAAATACATGTATAATTGTTTACATACTGAAAAAAGGGTTAAAATGAGAGTAAATTTCATGTCGTATAGTGGCTCTACTTTATGTAGCCTGTATTAATGTGAAATATTTACCTTAATATTCAATAAAAAGTTGGAAATGTATCTGGGTAGTGTCATGCCTTTTATAAGTGGAACTACGATTTGTTTATTGTTGTGGGTTTGGTCATTTTATTGACTGAAACCTTGATGTTTGTCAAAATGGACCATTTTTAAAAGTTCCAGACAGGCCACTTCCATATAAATCAGGATTCATTACTAACTTCAAGTGCAGATGATGGTGCCATGTCACATGTGTGTAATGTAAACGCCAGCACATGGTAATTGAATGACTGGGGGAAATGGGTGAAACTCCATATTTGGACAATTTGGATATTTGCACTGTTTTGAGAGGCTATTTCTGTAATGTCTGATTTTTCCTTTCATTGAAAAAATGAACACCTTTGTTAAAATGCAGCAACAAAACATCCATTATTATCAAAAAATACCTTAGTAACAGAATGGTATGAAAAAGTAGAAAGGGAAATTGAGAACAAATATCTTTGTAATTTGTGCATGGCTTTTTTCATTACAGATAAAAGATTGAGATATTAATGAATGGAAAACACTGAATGGTGAATAGAAGTTTAAAGCAACTATTTCACTTGTGTAGTGTTTGTCTCTGGAAAGGGGGAAGCTGGGGTGGAGACTTAAATCACCAACACTGCATTGGTGACATTTGTTGACAGTTTAAGCCGTTCTTTTGGTCACCAAAATCCCCTTGAGTAAATGTATGTGCTCAGAAATGTTCAATTGTTTGCTTTCAGTTTGCTTTTCAGATATATTTGAGTTATATACTTGGGTCAGATGAAGGAAAAACTACATTTCAACCATTGGGAAGTTGAATTATAAAACTAAATTCTTGGCCTGAATATAAAAGTGTCTGACATGGATGTGTACTTGAACTTGAGCAATCCAGGTGCTTGTGATGGAAAACGATAGAATACTGCTGTTACTCTTAGGAGGTAGTTTTTTTCTACCCAAACATGCCACTTAATATTCAGCTAGACTTGCATTTTCAGAAAAGGAAAACTGCTGTAACAATATTTAAGTCCCTTCAGACTGATTTATGGAATTTATCCATTGTGTTTGTAGTCTGGGTTGCTAGGCTGGACATCTGCAAGTAATGATCTGAACAGGCCAATGTAAATTAGTAACATGGAAGGATTCCTTGGGGAAATTACGACATTTTATTATAAATGTAGTTTTGACTACAGCTCCGAGGAAAACAATGTTTTTAAACGATGTATTTGTGAAGTCATAGCTTTTAACATGGTGATCAGTTGGTTTCACAATTCAAGCGGTTTAAAAACATGAACAGGTACTGCGATTATTTGCTTATTTTTCTATCCTACTGCTAACATCCTCGATAAGATGAACCTTTGTTTAACCGAGGTAAGCTGTTTTGTTCAAAGTACTCCCCTCCTAAGTAAAACGACCCAGAAAGAACCGACTCTGTCTGTTGGTGTTATTTATTCTTAAAGACGTTCGTCCTTTTTTTGCTTTGCAAACTTGAACAGGTGGACATTGCAGTACTTCGCTGAATTCAAATCCGTTTTAAGAATGCTTGTTTCGTATGGTGACGGCAATTTAATTTCACATTAATTATATATTGCTTGTTCATAAATATAGCTGTTATTACACTTGGACTATGCGCAAACGCACTTCTAAAATGTGCAATGTATGATTTTTGCCTATAAGCCTATTTGGCCTCAAGATCACCCATCTGCCAACACAGGGAATCCACGTTCCTTACTTTTCCATACTATAGCCAATGACATACGAGTATACTGGAACAACATTTGAGAATTGATGAAAACACATTTGGATTCAGCGTGGAAAACAAATGCATAATACTCTTTTGGAATCAAAAACATTGTTGACCAGTGTCTTACTTACTTAAAATGCCAGTTTCGTTATAGTTACTCATGTTAACGAACTGAAAGAAATTAAACTTTCAACCAGCTGCAGGTATAATGGGCAGATATGGCCGTTATGTAGGCGCAGCTTTCACGTGACACCTAGAGGTATTGCGTCAGCCCCCGCTGTTTTGACGCGATGTTTGGCTCCTCCCCCTAAACGTGCTTCAATAACACGTGCGCATGTGGAGCGCTTTGCTGAGCTTTGGCAAGACGACGAGCTCGTAGATCTTTGTCTTCCGTCAAGGCACAACAATACGATAAAGCTTTAAGTCCTATTGTATAAAGTAGTTTGTAGGCTACATAGCTCAAGAATCAAAAGCTCGAAGCTGTTGTGTTGTTTTTTTTGTAACTTCAAGTAACTACTTACGCGAACTTGACGTTTAGTCATGTCGACTACCTGCGAAGCGTCATCAAGCTACCCCATTCCTAGCCGTGCCTCAGACGCAAAAAACTGGTCTCCCCTGCCCGAATGTTACAGTCAAACTCCTGGAGGCACAGTCTTCTCAACCACCCCTGGAGGTAAGTCGGCGTTTTGCTCTTTTGAATCTTCATATTTAGAATCAAGGTTAATCGTTTCATTTTATTGCAACCTACCATCTATAGGCTATAGGATCTCTTAATAAAAACAGTGTCGAGAGCCTCCTCAAACGCTAGTGCACTAAGTGCTCAGACCCACAACATTCTCTAGAAATCTAATATCTAATCACAAGACAGTGCTGGTATGCAGTAATGATGCCAGAGGCAGTTGAATAAATAAACAAACCACTACCACTCAAAAGTATTCTTGTTACACAGAGTACAAGTGTCAGGCCAGGGTCTGAACACATTGGCATGGTAATAAGGATAATAAGCTGTAACTGCTGTTTCTAAATCAAGATGAGGGTAACCTTGCTCATGTAAACTGTCCTTATATTCTGAGACCCTTCCAAGGCACTGTGCACAGGAACTTCCTTCCTATGTGTATATAAAGAGGTGCAGCTTCAAATAACAAGGCCGCATGTTTACTGTTTTGAAGCCTTACCGTTGTGTATAGAGTATGAATGCAGGCCTACTGTGGGTTTCCAAACACTACAAAGGTGGATAAGATGGAGTTAAGCTAGGATTGCATAGGTGGGGTAGCATAAAAAAAGATTAATTGGTTCAAATGTGTGTCTTAAAGATTTCTTACCTCCTAAAGATTAGTTATTTTGATTGTGGAGACTGATTTTAGATCAGTAGTCCTCACTCTGGTCCCTAGTGGTACCAGTAAACTCTCATGTTGTGTTTCATGAGCAAAACACAGAGCACATTCACAGGATCACCGTGTGCTTTCCTGTACTTAATGCACTCAAGCTCTCTCCTGTGTAACACACCAATCAGGTTCCCCCTCTCTCCCCCCCACCCCTTTAAATTAACTCCCCAATCTTGCCACATATGTTGTGTAACATGTTTTTCTGTATTCTTAAACTGCACACTGCCCGGGCACTGGAAGCACAGTGTAAGATGGGGTGTAAATCAAAGCCAAGTATCTTGCGATCTCTTGCCAGTAGTCTTTGGCTCGGTTTTGGAGAGCCTGCTGTGGGTTGGCCTTTCTAACCATGTAAGCACCTTTCTTCCAGGAACCAGAATCATCTACGATAGGAAGTTTCTTCTGGAGTGCCGGAACTCCCCAATTGCACGGACCCCACCGTGCTGTCTCCCCCACATTCCAGGGGTCACCATGCCCTCTGCGCACCCTTTGGGCAGCTTGCAGGAGCGGCAGGAGGAGAACTGCCAGGAGCTCTCTGGTGAGGCTCCTCTCCTATCATTCTCCCTCTCTGACATCTTCACACGCCTGATTCTCCTCACACATGGATTGGCAACTACAGCCCACGGTCCATTTCCAAACGCAGGGGGTTCTAGGAAAACCTGAGGAATGCGTTCTGGAGTGTCGGGCTTTTTTCACTTTTGAAAACCACAACCACAGCATTTGCCTGTGAAATCCTGTAGGGGGCTTCTGCAAAAGTTAAATCTATGTTGGCGTCGACTTTTCAATTGCTCTTCCTATGGAAATAAAAATTCCATACTTGCAGCTGAAGTAAGTTTTGAAGTAGAGGTATTAGAAAATCATAATCTACTGGAGGCAACAGCGACCAGCTGCTGTTTGTTGTTCCCTTTTTTTACGAGGTCATGTTTGAAGGAGACTGTGCAACTGTTTAACAAGGAAAGCAAACAAAAATGTGTCTGATCTGCTCTTGGCATGCCAATCCCCCATACCAGAGGGAGGTTTGTTGCTGTGTACCTTACACCACGTGTGGAGTGTGACTAATGGTGCTTTGTTTTGTGTGTGTCAGTCTCTTTGTGTTTGAACTCATTCACCCCCATTCTTTCTGCCATAGCTGATGACAGCCAGTTCGTGATGGACATCTGAACCTGTGATGCAACTCCTATGGAGAAATCGTCTGTTGCGGATTTTTCTGCCAGCGCTCCCGATCCAAGAAACGAAGGATTCCTCCTTTTCTAAAGACTCCATGTTTCATTAAAAAAAGCATTTCTGAACAATGAAATGCATAAGGGGGTCAAGGAGTAGTATTTTGAGTTTGGTGAACATTTGTTTTTAAGTAACTGAGTAGCCTCAGTTATTGGGAGGTATCTTGCTGAACCCTCCACTTTACTCATCTGAAAGGTTGCCAAATTTATATGAAATCAACATTTTATAATGACCTGCAATTGTGCCAATGTAACATTTCTTTGTACATGTTCTTCAGTGTTTGAAGGTGAGAAGTAACCTATTAAGGTCAGTTAAGACAGTTCCTTGTACTGAACTTTAATTTAAACATTTTTTGTTCAATTACATGGAACAGGATGACAACCAAATAAAACCAAAACTTAACTGTCTGAATTTGTCATTTTACTCTTATTTCATTGTTTAAAATGAGTGAGGGGTGTGGCTTTTGAATGCTGTCATTAATGACAAACCTGTTTGTAAAGCATAAAGTGTTCTTTCCCTCCAACGAAGACTAGACTGCTTATGTGGTTCCCGCGATCCCCTAAGGATGTAATGTAACATGTCTGGAACAGTGCTTGGTTGTTTTCACAAGGTATGCGTGTTTTTTTTCTTTTTTTTTTTTTTTTTTTGTAATAAATATACTGTTTTCGCCATGACCTGCAATATGTATTCCCAAAGCAGCCCTTTTTTTTTTTTTTTTTTTTTTTTTTTTTTTTTTTTTTTTTGCCGCCTGAAGGAAAAGTGTGAGAAGCAGCAGCAACTATACAATGACTGACTCACACCAGCATTATATGGCCGCGTTCTCATTAGAACTCTGCATTGCTTGATCTGTGAAGCAGAGGCCATGTTGAAGAGTGTGTATCATTTGCAGGTAGAGTGTACAGTGTGTACAATTACAGTGTTTGGCTGAGGATATCGGAACATGATGTTTCTTGAGTGCCTGGAGTTGGATCCTGGGGTGAGTGTGTGTTTGTGTTTTATTTTGGAAGCTGTTTTCTGACTTCACCCAGTTTTTTTCCCTTTTTACCTAGTTCTACCTGGATGCCAGGGTAGAACCGACATGGCTTAAAACAACATGGCCTTATCTCAAATGGAAGATAAATAACTGAGATGAACAAATGTGTGTTCTCAATATGTGCAGCAACAGATATGCATCAGTTCTTGTTCCCTTCTCCAGTACATTTCTTCCTCAGAACTCATGGTTCTGGACTGGTCTTTCCTAGCCTAAGCAGGCAGCTGAGAGAGGGAGAAAGGGCACTGTGTCCACCAAAACACTCCCTGTCCTGTTCTGGGAACAGCCTGCAGCTACTTAGAAACATAGGAACACCACAAGGGCAGTGAGTATCCTTCAGTGGTCTGAGCAAGCTTTTGGGCTGGAGAGTTTTCCTTTAAGATGGTCTTTAGCTTGCCCCATTTTTTTCTAGTACATTATTTATGCTTTCTTCATTTCTGGCTATGTTAAATTGTCTGCGTTTTATGACTTTCCACATGTATTTCATCTTTACTCCAGTCTCTGTTCTAAACATTCCCTTATCTGTGCTGTTTACCACGTGTCCCATTTAAAGAGTTCACCTTTGACCCTGTCATGTTTCACAGCAGTGATATTCAAAATGCCTTGTTTTGTTATTTGAATGAACTGCCTGAATATAGGCTTGTATAAGCATGTTTCTTCCTGCAGGGTGCTGTAAAGTAGTACAATGCCAGCTGCAGAGTCTTTCTTCTATGATAAGTGTCTTGGGAATATGAGCTGGGATCAGAAGCACCTGTTGCTTTGGTTAATCTTATCGCATGTTTCATGACTTCAGTCCTGCATCCCACAGCAGGTTTCTGTGCCATGAATCACGCTCATGTGATGTTTTGTTGTCAGCTTTAGTGACATCAATGTGAACTGCAAAGAGGGAAAACAAAAACTAAAAAACTATAACACCCAGTAAGATAAGATCCTGTAAGATGTGCTTTTTTTTTAGTAGGGTCAATTGTATTCAGCCGCCCACTATATAAGTTCATTACCAAGGGGATAGGTTTTGTAAACGTCCACAGGATTACAGCATTAGAGCCAAGTTAATTTTATATCAACAAATTCAGGAATTCTGGTCAGGAATTTAATTCACTTCTAGTATGCGGTGGACTTACCAGTGCCTCGCTTATACAGTATGGGTGTGTTCAAAGCTCTGGCTGGTGTGTGGGAACATGCAAATTTTGACGGTTCCCCTTTAGTAGCATGCGAGTGTGTCACCTGCAGGAATTTAGCAGCCCCACACAAATCTCAGTCACATTTCACTCCCACACACACAAAAAGGTACAAACTATGACCCTTGTCAGAACAAGTCTGACCTATATATTCACACTGGTTTTTAAATGACTGGTTATGTGATTAGCTTGTATAAATGAGTGAGATCTCTCCTTTAACCACAAAGAATTGAATTATGTTATAATCACTCTTTTTTTTTTTGGCTTATCTATTTTTAGATTTTGAAAGTATTTGTATTTTGTATATGAATAGATCATGATTTTAAGAACGTAAGGGTACAAATGCACAATTACATAATTAAGTGTTTACTTTTACTCCACTGCAAGTATTTCACTTTTTACTTCACTATATTTTCCAACAAACATTTATTACAGTTATGCAATTTATAAAAGGGTGGAATTTACCTAGTTATTCAGGGTGTCTAGGAAAACATTGCAGTATAGTGTGAATTACCAATGGAGAGGCCTAGTACTTTTTTTTTCCAGAACTCAATTATCATGTAGCTACTCACTCTTATTACTATATATTGTTTTCTTCATGCCCATATTTGACCAATGTGTTCTAATTTATGAAGTGCAGGTATAACACTTACACAGTGTACAGTGTTGTTTACTTGCCAGACAACACATGAAGCTCAGCTTTCAAGAAATCTTCAAAATTAGTTGACCAAAAGGGTTAGCTGCCATCTCCATTTAGCCCTGTTAAGTTAGTGGGGCTAGTTCCATCTCTGTTATGATGGGGTTGTGAATGCAACATTACAAGTGTAGGCATGTGTTTTAGCTCTGCAATTTGATATGTATTTAAACAAATAGAGTAGGATTTATTTTTTATATTATAGGTTATATCACTTATGCTAGATCCCTTATCATTGTCAAAATCTGAATGATTAATCCAGGCTGCTTCACATTTCTGACACTTTTAATACATTCCATTCCAAATCACAAATTCAACAAAAAACATATAAAACAAAATCCAAACATCCCCCGCCCCCCCAGTGAATTTGGTGTAATCAAGTCAGTCATAACTAATATAAAGCTTTTTCAGGCTCTGTCTTCATGGACATCCCGTCTCTGTCCTTTGTCTCTTCTGTCTTCTTTGAGACATTAATATCCGTTCATCTGATGCTCATGCTGAGGTTTGTCTCCTCTCCTGCTCGATGGCTGCAAAATCACACATGCACTGTTTAACAAGGCCATGTCGCATTCTCACACACTGGCACTAGAAGGAACAGAACCAGATTAATTTGATTCTGTGCAGGCAAGGCGACATGGGGTCTTTTTTTTTTGCTGGGGGGGGGGGGTGGTATCACCAAATGGGTGTCCGTATTGAGTTACATTAGTATCAGGAGACAGCATAAGGAGGTAGGCAGCTGGCTGGAGTAAGCCGATTTCATAGTGATTGCATCTGAAGTGGGCCACAGATGTGTCCGCTCTACCCTTCCAGTCTGTAGAGTGTTATTGTAGAGCTGATTAGATTTAAGTAACACCGTTGGGGAGCAGAAGAGACAGCAGTCTTGTTTAATTGCTTTGTATATTTATATCTTTTTGGTGTTACCTTCCAGGTATTTCTAAATGACTCTAAAATGAGTTTTTGTTAATGGTTTTAGTAACTCTTATGACTCTTTAACAAATCACTTTATTCTAACATTGATCTTTTAGTTCAATGTCAAAGTTAAACAAGTCAAAGTTAAACAAGCTGTGTCATGTGGCTACCTTACACAAATAGCCCAAAGGAAGAGAGAAGCCTGGAAATGTGATTAGACTGTAATGAATTTTGACACTCACTTTCCTTAGTGGGCAAAGGATTCTTCTCCCGGGTTTCTGTCTTCTTCAGTTTCGTCTTGTCAAAGCTTGTGATTTCCATCATGCTGGGTTTGTCAGCCATAACTGTTGACTCTCAACATTTTCATATTTATTACATCTATTATCCATACAATAACACAGTCACACTCTAAGTTATTCTACTTAATTTGTCTAATTAAAAGAACATTGTTTTTTTTTTGTGTCCAAAAAAGTCTTAAATAGGATATGCTGTGATTATTGCTTAGTCCATATTTCTAATTATGCAGTGACTGGACAATGTAGCCCCATTAAACAAATGAACAAATGAAGAAATGGTAAGTGGAACTAGCTGGTACGACACAAGATGTATGTGTTGAGTAGGTCACGGGTAGGGCTATGTACAGCTGGCTCGGCCACTCTTTTCCTTCATTCGTTACTTTTTTTGTTCTTCTTTTCTACATCTTTTTCCCAGCTATGTCTTCAGGCTTCCATTGTATTATCTCTCCCCACTTCTGCTTTACCCATTATTACTGATCTAAAATCAGTGCAATATTTGAAAAATCCCAAATGCATGCACATAATAGCATAACCCAGTGTCTTACCGGATTCCGGGTGTGCCAGAGAAGACAGCCGAGCCACAGTCGGTTACTGAGACGCGTGTGAGTGTGACGGCCGGGGAGGGGGTTTTCCATCAGTCCAGCCCTGAGCTTGTCCGTATCGCCACCCTTCCCTGATTGCATCAAATATTCATGGAACTGAAAAATGGTTTTGAAGTTTTAAAATGTAAGTTTGATAACTATGTAGGACAGAAAGGCTATATTGGGTTACATTTGGAACCTGATAACGAAACAAAGGACACAAAACATCCAAGGCTGGGATTTAAAAACTTCAGTAAAGGTTAAATGGCAAATGTCTTGTGTAAGGACTATCACAGAGCTAATTATATTTAAAATAGTAGTGTAAACATCACTAAACAACAAATTTTTATTAATATCAAATTATTCTAAATAAAAATTTGATTTCTCTGGGATCCAAACACTTCTAATGATAGATTCCAACAATAGAATCATAAATGCCAACTGAATGTATTTTTGTTGGTGAGAAAGCATGTGTGATGACCAGTACACAGTTGCACTTTCAGGTCTGGACAATGGCTCTGAGACATGAAGGATAAGGGTGTGGTTTGTGCCAGCTGCATTCACCATGCACAGAGACGCACAGACTAACACATGCTGGTTGAGAACAGCTGCGTCGCACACCCTCCCATGCAAGGAGGAGGTGGCTGCAAGCATCAGTTCCACCCAGCTGACCCTGCAGAGGTCAGGCCTCAGGGTGCGGTCTGATCTCAC
Source organism: Electrophorus electricus (assembly GCF_041902795.1). Classification (NCBI taxonomy): domain Eukaryota; kingdom Metazoa; phylum Chordata; class Actinopteri; order Gymnotiformes; family Gymnotidae; genus Electrophorus; species Electrophorus electricus. Next base: position 10,500,619 of record NC_137504.1, read on the forward strand.
CTGTGCTTGGCAATGGCTCATCACACCGACTGTCTTGAGTTGAAAGCTGCTAGTTGAGATGAGACAAAATTAGCCTTTTTTTTAGCCTGGACTGCTGGTAGCAGATTTATATTTTAAAGCACACCAGGGCATGCTGAGGTTTATATAAAATATTCTAAATACTTTATTTTCGAATGAATGTGTTACATCCCCCCCCCCCCCCTTTCATTCAACATTTTAGACTAATGTCAGTTTTGTAAGTCAGATAATCCAAGAAAACGTAGCGTGACGCCTGTTATGTGCCTGTGTAATGTTGGCCACTGTTTAGCAGTTCTATAATGCGCAATTTCAGTTTGCACACACAAAAAAAAAAAATTCCCCTTCCCAATATGCAACCACCAGATGGACTCAGTGCACAAGGAATACAGGAAGCTTTGCTCATAACTACACACAAACACACTACTGCTGCTTTATGCTGTGTTCTTTGACCATGTGTTCTGGAGGGTTCCTCTGAAGGCAGATGTAACAGCGGTAGGCGTAACCTCTGCCCTATGTTCAGGGAGTATCTAACTGGGGAGCCTGTGTTGATGAGGTACTTTGCCCCTGCAGGTTCTGGGTGCACTGGAAGGGGTGTGAAGCCTTTGCTCTCATATCAGTCATATCACTGGGGAATTATAGACGCACTGGGCTGAAACAGAAATTTACATACAGTTAGTGAGTTTGATGACTCAAATTCTAATTTAGTTCAGTGTAAAAGGCTGCTCTAGATAAGAGTGTATGGTAAATGTATGCACGGTAAACGTATAATAGAGATAGTGGCTCATGTCGTTTTGTAAAAAGGATGGTGATGCTTGGAAAACTTCTACATGCCAGCATAAATACTTCTTTACACTCAGTTAGCTAGACTTATTTCAATTATAAGCCAAGAATACAACAGTAATCAAAAACAAGGGAACGTGTAAAATGTCTGTCCATCAGATAACGCTGAACATGTTTGACCGTTAGAGGGCGCTCTGGAGCTTTCATGTTGCACTAGGTTCGAACACACTTTACACTGAGTACTTGTAGTTATTGTTATAGTACAGTGATTCATATTACTCACTATGCACTAGTCAGCCACACTCAGACTGCTCTCATTGACCATTTTACCAGTCTCTATCAGGCCCAAATTAGAGCATCAACCCAAATCTATCTTAAACCTTGCGCCACAACACTGGACTGAAATGACACCAAACGAATCAACTTGACTGTTGAATTTCTTAACAGCTTCCATCATTTTACCTCGACAGTAAAAGAAAAGCAGTAAATACATCGCGGTCTATGAGTAACGACAAATGCCTTCAGACCTCGGTGGGGAAGGGAAAAAAGAAACCCCTGGTCACATTTGACATTCTGCAGAGAAATTCCCCTCCTCCGATCACGTCCCTCTCTTTTCTCGCTCCTTGAAGCAGAAGCCACTTGACGCGTCGCAGCTGTGTGCGGCAGAGCAAAGCGCCGTTCCCCCTTGTCAAAGTCCACTCCACACGCACTCCCCCGCCTCCGTCCCTGGACATCGCGCTTATCACTTCATCCACACGGTATTAATCACTGTCGTCAAGAGGGTCGTCCGGGGATCCCTTCAAAGCCGGCCAAGCGTTTAATGCCCCAAACAAGACTCTGATTTACTCTGTCTCCCGAGAAAAGAGGCCTGTCACACCTCAATTCTCAGCCAACTTAGGAAACATGTGACGTGTAATTAGGTATTTATTTGCCTTATTAAGCACACGCCATCATATTTAAGGGATATTATATTTTAGGTGTGCATATCTGCACGGAAAGCTTCATTACTAGTGATTACTTTGATTTATATATACACGAGGAACGTTTAAAAAATTGGTGTGTCAATTAACACTCAAGTCAATTTTATTCTGTACTATCCATAAATTGTTTCTGCACAAATCCTTACATTTATAACTTTAGGTTTATGGCTCTTCTGTTTACTTACAAACTCACTTAATGTTTTCTCTAAGCTAACAAAAGATATAATTGTTTTAAAAATGCTTTATTTGTCAAACTCTCCTGGCTTCATTGTCTAAAGTATGCAGGCGTTCAGGGCAATTTTGCACACGTTAACTGTCCACGTAGAGCGACTCATTCCTTGGTGTGGGAGGAATGGAGGACATCGTCGATGGTCCCGAAGGGCCGTGTATTAAACCATCATAATTTACTTAAAGAAGGCGCTCAGTGGCGCCACCACCTAGGAGTTCCTGGTATGAAGTTCCTATGAAACCCCTTGCAGTCAGCGCTCTGATTCTGGTCATTTCATTACTGCCCACAGTCATGGCCTGAAGAAATGGCAGTAGGGGTGGCTTCCTACACATGTTTCTTTAAAAAAAAAACAAAAAAACAACAACTCTATTAACTGCATTCTGTGTGAGAAAGAGTCTGTGTGATTATATGTAAAACTACATTCTGATACCCGTAGTAAATGGATCTTAATTACTTAATTTCTGTGGTTCTTGTCATCGACTGCACACGTGGTTTGTGGACTACTGTTCAGCTGTATGTGCATAACCACATGCGATGTCGTGCCTTTCTCCTGGTGTTTGAGGGTGTTGATCCAGATGTGTCTCAGCTTCAAGCAGCACCTGGCTGCTGGTGTCCAGGAACAGGACTGGTTCTGTCTTGAGGGTGGAACTCCAACTTTGGCACATGACTAGATGCTGTCCACTTGGCATTAGCGTGAAGGTGGGGACCATAGAACTTCACTGCCAGATATTGTTGGGGGCCTTCTGCAGTTATGTTAATGGGGGACCAGCTCAAACCAGCAGGTGCAAGTTGACACTGATTGATGCCGCCACTCTTCCTGATTTGGAACAAAGGCGACGTGTGTCCATCTGCGCCACAGTTCAATTGTGCCGTGCTCTTGTAACTGAGTAAAGGGCCAATTCAAAATCCATTCTTGGAGACCGACGAGGCGCTTTCGTAAGGGGCCCCAGTTGTCATGGCAACCGTGCACTAATACAAGCCCTGATAAAGGGAATGGTGCGACGGCGGCCGGGTCTGACAGAGTCGGAGGCAAGCGGCTGTGAATGTGCTAGGACAAAAGCGGTGAAGAGATCGGAAAGAAACTGTCACATTTTCAAGCCGCGGAGGCCGCTTTCTCTATGACTGCATCACTGGGTCTTCAGCTGGGTGTGTGTGTGTGTGTGTGTGTGTGTGAATGCATACGTATGTACATGTGGCTGTGAAAAGGCCCAGCTGTGAGGTCTTGGAGGTTGACTGCAGGCTGAATGCTACAGGCTTAACTGGAATCAGAGCTTCAGTGGGGTGGAGTAGTGAATATGCTCGCTCTCTCTCTCTCTCTCTCTCTCTCTCTCTCCCTCTCTCTCCATGTTGCTTTCTTTCTCTCCTGCTCTCGCCCTCTCCCTGTCTCGCTCTTTCTCTCACTCTCGATTTGTCCTTCCCTGTCTCTCGCTTTCTGTCTCTCCCTCCCTTACATAAAGGCAGTGTGGCTGTGGAGGCGGTTTACATAAGGGCTCCAGCGTAATGCTTCATCATGATGCTGCACACTGCTTGACAAATCACACTCTGCCTCCCCCTGTGCATGCGCTCGTGAAAGACCCATTCTCTCTCTATCTCTGTTCCTGTGGTGATTTTTGTGCATTAGCCCTCAGATACACCCATGCCCACTGTGATGGTACAGTTTAATATTATCAAACCGAACAGTGGTGCGACTCTCATTGAAAATAGCCTTCTCTTGCTTCACAAGTCACAGTCTGCTCTGCAAGAGCAGCCGTTAAAAAAAAAAAAGAAGCCCTGTCAAACTTGAGATTGGAATGTAATGCAAATGCTTCATCTTGCCTTCCAGTTCTTCATTTGCATGAGATGTAGCAAAGGATTATTCAGTATGTATTTATAGACTTTGTCATATTTATTCAGCCATTGCATCTTAAATCCAGTGTTTGGGTGATAAGGGAGTCCTTTAGTTAATCAAACCATGGGTGACATACAAATGTACTGATCTGAGAATATACTCTTGCGAATAGTGCATTTTATTGCCTCAGACATGAGGTCCTTGGTGTCTGTACTAAAAAAAACCCCAGATTCACTCACGCTCTCAGAATTCACTTGGCCTTTATGTCTATTCAAGTTTGCTTGTCAGGATGCATGTGTGTGCACATGTGCACACATGTGCACCAGTAATTGTGTGGCACTGCAAGCACAGGCAAACAAAATGGCAATCAAAACTGAGACGAAATGTGACGAAGGAGGGAAATAACTCCTTTGCAAATCAGTGTCTCTGCCATGCCACTGCTTATTAGACATCACTCCAGGTGTTTTATTTGACTGATCAGCCTTTTCTCCGCATCCAATCTCACCACTGCCTAAGCTCCCTGTCCTCTTGACACAGCATCTCCTCAGCACACTAACAACCAGAGGCTAAAAAGGAGACAAGAGAGAGAGAGACACAGAGGCAGACAGAGAGGGAGACGTAGAGTGCAAATACTATCTGGGTTGCCTCTTGGCTTGCTCTCTGCAGTCCTGTGTCTGCTTTTACCCTTTCCCTTTTCAGGAAGTCAAACTGTATTGTGCAAACAATAATTGCGGCCTCTGCAGTAAAAGGTCGAGGGCCTCTCTTTGTCTGGGGGAACCATGTAACCTATTAGCTTTTAGAAATAATAAACACTTGGCAGTTGGTGGTTGTAAGTGGTCACTGGCCCGGGAGAATGTGATGGTTCTTCAGAGGTTAAGGGAGGTGACAATGTAGGTGAGTACAAATTTTACAGTTGTTCCAGATTAGAGCTCTTATCCAGGCTCAGAGATGATTTAGTGCTGACACAAACAGTGAAGTGAAGTGCTTATCTGCCACAGCCGGGGCCTCTAGAGATCGTGTCAAGACGTTTCCGGTGAAGCACTCAGTCTTTTTCATGCACCGAGAATGTTAATGTGGTCTTCTTGCATAAATCAAGATTCAGCAGTACAGTACTGATGCATCAATTTGCATCTGAAAATTGCATTTTAGGAGCAATAACTCTTTTATATCATGATGCTTTTCCAAGTTATGCATAAACACTGAAGACATCAAAGCATTGTTAGGTAATGGAACTGTTAAACAGGTCTAAAACTAGACTTTCATTGGACATTTTGTTATACAGTAACAAAAACGTTATTGTTTTGATACTCCAGCAAACGGAATTTGCAATAATGACTAACGTTAACCTGTTAAATTCTGGGAATACAGCACTGCCCTTTTTAAAAATAATCCTCCACCCATATATAAAGACAAGCACACTACATGGCAAAAGTATATAGATATTCTCCTACTTACTGAGTTCAGGTGTTTTAGCCACATTGTAGTGAAGGCAGAGGCACTACTTGCCACCAGGCAAGGCAGGCAACTGCTTGGGGCCCCAGACCAGTGGGGGGACCCCTGAGGGCTGACAAACTTTAAACTACAACAGTAGCACTGTAAAAAGTTTCCAATGAGTATAAAACATAGACCGTCTATGGTATGAGACCTGAATCCTCTAAGTGGGTCCCGCCTGACTCCACTCACTCCCACTGCTAGTAGCATGCATGATTGTTTAATGACAACAAGTTGTCAACAACAGATGCCAGTCAACAAAAATGAAGAGGAGTTACCCTTCTGGCAATGAAGAGAAAGAAGAAAAAAGAGGAAGAGTAGAGTAAAAAAAAAAGCATGATGGTGGTGAATGGAGCAGATAATGATGATTAAACATAATGCCAAATAACTATGTGAATGCTAGTTTAGCCTTAACTGTAGGGGAGAAACTTGAATAACACAACTTCCACCAAAATTTACATGATTTCTTTTGTTTACTTTTATGTTTAACTTAAAGTTAACCTAGGCTGGAGGGGGGTCCCAATATACTCCAGAACCGCCACTGATTGAAGGCCGTGAGCACATCTGACTTTGAGCAAAACTGATGACAAACTTAAGACAAACCTGTGGTCTGACTAACTGTCATCGCAGCGCGACTGGTAAAACAGAAACAGAATTTGCTACATAGAGACTTCAATAGGCTTCCGGATGATACATCTGTCACAAACAGCAGATCCCGGGAACAACATCTAAGACTTCTGTCCAGAAGAGTGCAGTCCAGGGAACAGTCAAGATACTCTGCAGGACCATCAAGCTATTATATATATATGACCCAACAATGTCTCTCAATCACACAAACAGAGGTAGGTAGAGTAGCCAAATACTGTAGTAAAAATAATGAGGTAAAAGTAAAAATAGTTACAGTAAAATAATAATTATTAAAGTACAAGTAAAGTAGTGATTTAAATTGAAAGTAAAGAAAGTATATAATTAAAAGACCCAAGTACTGAGTTTAATACATTTATTATTCAAAATAGAACAGCATAATCATTAGCTGATTTGTGCAGCACATAGAAACACCAAATTAAATATGACTAAACTAATTTAATTGTAATAAAATATGCTGCCAACTTCAAATGATACAGCCTAGCATCTCCTGAGTTAACACACTTTTTAATTAAAGCTGCACTATGTAAGTTTGGGGAATTGGCAACCTCTCTGATGGATATGTGTAAATTCCATGAAATGTGCAAAAGAACATTTTGTAAAATGGGTTGTGCTGTGTTCCATTTATCTGATGATTGTGAGTGTGTTCATGTTGGGAGTATTCAAAAAGAACTCGATCAGAACTTGGTGATGAAAATGTCCTCTGAGGACATATTTTGAATTTTCTATTGTTGTAATAATATATTTATCAGTATAATACTGTATTTGAGACCTTTCACATCCAGATAAATATGAAAACTTTTACATTTATCAAGCGCTAGTTTAAATTTTAAGTATAAGAATGCCTTGTGACAGTGTATCAATTTATCTAGGTTGCCACAGTTAGTATCATTATCAGTTTAGCTAGAAGGGACTGTTCTATAGAAAGCTATGCCAAAACAATATGCATTTGCTCTAAACCTAGCCTTTTTGGCTGAATACCCATTGCTTTGACATTGTCTGCTATTAGCTATCTGCACTTCTGTCAAAACCTTACATGAGCCACTAGCCCAATGTGACCCAAAGAAACATCATTTAGGTGTAATGGTCGTTAGTCAGCCAGCTGCTCAGTTCCTACCAGCCTCACACCTTCTGCAGTGTGAACCCAACGCGCTGCCTTGCCTGACTACTAACACCTGGCTCTCATTACCTGTTGGTCAGCAGTCCTCCACCAGCTCGTTGTACAGCATCTCACTTCTCCATGTGCAGCGTCTCTCGCACCTGTAGCCGGTTAATTCCTGTTATTTACGTGTTTCACTGTAGCCTACATGTTTTCTTCTGTAGCTAACTATACAAGCGATGTGGGTTTTTTGTAGGGGTTATACATTCATTATCTCAACTAGTTCTATAGTTTGCTGTGTTTTTTCAGTATGTTGATCTCCTGTTCACCTTTAAGCCTTCAAAAGCGTTAGTCCTCGTCAGCGTATCGTTGCCTTATTAGGTTATTTTAGCAAGCTAGCCATCATTAACCAAGTATTCTCCAGATATTTTAATTCAAGCTCAAGACATAAACTTGACAATGAAAAGAAAATGTAGCTACTTTATAGTGGCAAGAATTAATTATCCCATTGTTTACAGAATTACAGAAAGATTGTAATACTCGAATTGATCTGAGAATAACGGCTAGCCTGGTTTGTTAGCCAAACAAAAAAGAACAAGTTTTGAAGCAAAAAAGAGATGGTTATTACCAAATTAGCCAACTACCTTTATCTATATAGCTAAGACAACTCCACAATATTGCATTACATTACAGGGTTAACATTAAATTCTAAAACAATAATAATCTGGCTGGATATTTCCAGTAGCTATTTAACGAGCAAACCGCCAACATAATTTACCTGTTAGGCAAAAAAAGTCAGCTCAGCATCACTGAGTTCAGAACTGCCGCCAACTAAAAACCAAGCCAGTGTTTATTCTTTTAAAAAAAAGCTTGCTGGCCCTCTTCAATACTCTGTTTATTTATTTTGACCACGAAGACACAGAAAATCACTGGGTTTGCCATCCTATCTCCATATGCAATGATATCGCTCTCGCTTCGTTCACTAACTTTTAGCACTGTGACTTTTGAATTAATATTTCATGCTTTATAGGGTGGCCAGCAGATGAATATTATATATTTTAGCAGATGTCTTTGCTCTTGGTTCAGTAATGTGATTTCTTTAACAAACAAGTCTTACATAGCGCAGCTTTAACATCACGAATATCGTCTGAATGTGGATGTGGTTATGGCACAATGTTGCCTAAGGCTGATCTTCTCACTCATCTGCTCAAGCCAAAGTCAGAGTGAAGTCCTAATTTTTCCGAACTGGAAAGGGTCTATGTTAGGGTCAGTATTTGCACAATAGCAAGACGAGGGATTAGTTAACGCTAGCTAATATTTTGTACCATGTGTTATAGCTACAAAATGTTTTCCGATGTCACCTAAATATTATGCATATACGTAGCATCATAGTGGTTTTTGTGGTCACTTTGTAATTAATAGAATTTGTGGGAATACGCTAGAGCTCTTGCACAAGGTAATAGACATTTTACTTTTGGTGATATTTCCATTGCAATTGGGTGACCAATTAGCCACACTGGCTCATTATATATATATATATATATATATATATATATATATATATATATATATATATATATATATATATATATATATATATATGACATATAGCAGACAATCCTTATAGCTGAGAAAAATGTTTTTCTCTTGAAAGAATGTCTTAGCATGCAGGATGCATTGCTGGATGCCATTACTTAGTTCAGCTGTTGTGTTTCTTAGTTACTTCTTTCTGTTACTTGTAGTTTATGTTTTGGTAAAAGATAGGCATTGGTTTTCTCTCAGGATATTCTTGATGTTACAACACTTTCAAATTATTTTCATATGAATAACATTTTACATTTGGGAGTTAGGACAGGTTTCACACACTAGGGTTACATGATGGGATGCAGCACACTACAAAGATGGGTAAGGTATACTGAAATATTTTGTGAGAGTAGTACGTCGTCTGGGTACATTTGGCCTCCTGGAAAAATTAATTTTGGTCACAGTGCATATGACATACTGACTTATCCCAGTCAATACAAGAGTAATACATAGGGGGTTATTTCAAACACAGCCAACCAGTAATTGAACCATCTGGTCTCTAAATCCATATTTTTAAATCCCTAATTTTAACTGGGCAGTCCCCACAAGATAGCAAAATGGCCTGCGCCACCAATCATACAGGACTCAGGTAAGTGTACCCTTCTTTGTTCCTTGTACAACTCTATAGAGGATATTATGTATGGAGTCTGACCCCCTGACATTATTACACACATTTATTGCTAACAGGTATATAAAATCAAGCATGTAGTCACCATCTTCTAAGACAAACAATAGCAATAGAATGGGTCGTACTGAAGTGCTTAGTAAACATATAAAAGAGTAATGGATCTGCTCTGGGTATCTGAAAGTGCTATTGTTGTGAAATGGAAGCATCTAAGAGTAGCAACAGCTCAGCCATGAAATGGTAGACCAAGCAAACTCACAGAGTGGGGGTTGCTGAAATCTGAAGTGTGTAGTCAGCACCAGAATTGTGTTAAGAGATTTATTTAATGGGTTTCCATGGCCAAGCAGCTGCACACAAGGGTAAGCTCACTATATATAGTGCCTAGCACTAGCTGGAGTGGTGTAGGCATGCTGCCACTGTACTCTGGAGCAGTGGAAACCTGTTCTCTAGTGTGATTAATCATGCTTCACCATCTAGTAGTGATCAACAAATCTGTGTTTGACAGGTGACAGTTTTTCTATTATAATGCTACACAAAATGGAATGGTATGTATGAGGTAAGGCCCTTCTGAACAAGGCCTTTCATTCAAATTTACTCAGTTTGGCTTGCCAGCCAGATCTAGGAAGATTACTTGTGGTCCTTCCATTTGAGAATGATTGAGCCCATTGTGCTTTTGGACCCTTTCAATGCTGCAGAAACCTTTTTGTATTCTTACCTTGATTTGTACCTTGCAGGTTGATGCACAGTCATCTTGACCGCATAACCTGGTTTTCACTTGACATATACCACCAACTCTGAGACCCTATATAGACAGGTGTGTACTTAGGACATAATTAGATTATAGACAAGCATCAGATTTTGATTGCGTCAGATTCTTCAAGGTCTGATGTCCAGTCCCCCTTCCCAAGATTTGCACAGCTATGGAGACTGTCGAGTTAAATGAAAACTTGTGCAGGAAAATTTCATACTGGAAGGAGAAGTGATGCTGTTTATACTGGAGAAACCAGTTAGATTAGGGAGGTGGTATAGTTCAGCATTAAATGATAAAGAGCAGGTAGAGTGAGACAGGTCTGATAAAGGCTATTAATAGTATTGAGAAATCATACTTTCCAGGCAAACTGAAATTGTGGTATCTCCAGTTTGGCCTGCTGCCTCGTATTAGATGGCCAATGATGGTGTATGAAGTCCCAATGACAGTATTAGATAAGCTAGAGAAGATTATGAAGTTTAGAAGGAAGTGGCTAGGGGTGCTGTGTGGTTTAAGTAATTTAGCATGGTATGGGAGAGGAGACAAGCTTATTTGAGGAATTTAAATGTGCTAAGGTGAGTTGTGAGATGATTTTGGGATCAAAGGGTGTGGCGATAAAAAGAGTGGCATGAGTGACGAAAGCAGGGAAGAAGGGAAATCCGTGAATAGCTGTACAGTTAGGAAAGAGTTCGTAAGAGGTGCAGGACGTCATTGGACAGGTGCAATGTGGGATTTTTGGCCAGGTGATTCCTAAAAAGCATTTAATAAGGTCTCACGAGAGAGAAGGTGAATGATGGCTAGCTTTATTCGTAAGCAGGAAGAAGATGCGTGACGTCCAGCAGCAGTGTCGGAAGGAAAACAATGGCTTCACTGGGAAAGTGCAGAGAAAAGGAAAATCAACTTGCAAGAGCTGTGGGCAATGGATGCGAGTTGCATCGAGTTTTTGCTTGGAGCAACTTATCATGTCCTTCCAACTCCGCAAAACCTTGGACAGTGGGTAGGGGGAGACCTGAAGTATAAATTAGGCACAGGGGTTGGGCACAATTGGAAAAGATTTTCTCAGCATGTAAGGTTAGTTTGTCACAGGGTCGATATATACATCTAGATACAATCAAGTGCTTAGAGCATTAGCGTGTTGTTGTTTTGATAGTAAGCACTTAGAGGTTAACGCATTGCCGAGTAGTATTACTAATAATGCAATTAAGTTTGTGCGAGAAGGGTGGCATGTTCGAGTATGAGGCTGTACATATAGATTGAGTGAAGCGTGAGATTGGAAATTGTTCGTGGACATAAATAAAAAAACTAGTTACAGGTCTCACAGTGTACTGTGTTAACTATGCTGCGGCCAGACATATGTTGTACTCTGGAAATAAGCAACACCATATCTGGATACTTTATTTTATAGAGCTAACAATTCCATTTGAGGAGGCAATGGATGACGCTTTTGAAAGGAAAAAGCTGAGGTATGCTGACTTGGTAGCTGAGGTGCGAGAACACAGGATATAGGACCAGTAGAGAGAGGTGTGAGGGGATTTGTAGCAAAGTCTGCCACATCATTGCTTGTGCAGTTCGGCATTAGAGGCTGTAAATTAAGAGTAGCTGAGAAGGAGTTATCAGAAGTAGCTGAAAGGGCTAGTAGGTGGTTGTGAATAAGGAGATCTCAATAGTTGGGGAAACACAACAAACTTTATATCTTGTGTGTGTGTGTGTGTGTGTGTGTGTGTGTGTGTGTGTGTGTGTGTGTGTGTGTGTGAGAGAGAGAGAAAGCGAGTCCAGCTTGTGGCAGAGTGCCTTAAAGATGTGTGGTTTAGGTAGTAGGTAAAATCCATGTGAAACTGCTGGCACTAAGCATGCATTGCCAGTGCCAGCAGGGCTGTGTACTGCCTTAGTCGCTGGGAAGGCCTCCATGGACTTTTCAGGTTGTTTGTTGGTGGTATAGGACTTAGAGGTGTGGCTTTAAAAGTGGTCTTGGAGGGAGGTGAGGCTGGGATGCCAGACCTTACTGTTCAGCCTCCTGCAGGTGGTATGGGCTTAATTCAACGTAACATGGATGAAGGGAGGTTCCTACCTGATGACCTCTCAGAAGAGCTTGCGGTCTTATGGTTCTTGTATTGAAGAGAGTAAGCAGGCCCCTAAGTGATGCTCTAATGGAGTTCTAATGGCATTAGGGTATTGTACATCTTATCCTGTGTATATGTTCAATTACAATTAGGACCTATGGCCTCCTTGAACATATTCAAATCAAATCAAAATCATATCAAAGTTTATTTGTCACATATATAGTCATACACAGCATAACTGGCAGTGAAATGCCTTTGGTGACTGCTCTGCCCGTAGCCAAGGAGAGATGCGTAAAAATATAGAGATCAGGGTAATGTGAGTAAACTGGAGTAGATCCTAAAATGTATTTATAAAGAAAGGAAGAAACTAAAGACTAAGATATAATTCTGATATATATTCTGTCTGATTGTGGTTATAGAGTAATGTAACCCTATTCTCTGACTACCATCTCCAGTGCAATCACTAGGTGGATAGGTTGAATGAGAAAATCAGGTGGTTCATCAGATGTGGTTCTGCTCACAAAACCTGGGAACCTGGAACCATTTCCTACTATGTGCAGAGTACCCACAGGACTCACTGACACACTCCTTCACACACTTTACCTGTGTGTGCTCAGATACCGTTCACTTCTGCTGGTCAGGGGAGCTTTTGGTAGCTGCGCGTGTACACCCTCAGAGGCTCGATGGTATAGTATAGTGTAGTGGGTAACAATGCTGTGTCCCTGTTGGGGACTGGGCTTTATTTCCCATCTGGACAAGTGCTTTATGCTATATCAATGAATCCTTGGGCAAGATGCCGAACACTATGCTTGCCTACCTCTGTAACATGATTGAAACTGTAAGTTGCACTGGAAATGAGTGTCTGTCAAATGTGTAAAATATGAATGGAAAGGAGACAAAGACTGACATAGGAGACCTCATCTGAACTATTAGTCAGTATATGTCATACCTGTTCTCAGTGATGTCCTCTTCTGACTGCCAGAGGGTGATGGTGCCCAAGTTTTGCTGCCTTTTCCTCATGTTTTCCCAGCTATTAGTCAGTTTAAGCCTGTCTTACATGCAACTCTATAAAGCCTTAACCCAACTTTGCTGTGATTGTTGCGGCTGGCCCCTCCCTGGCGACTCCCTGTCTCATGTATTTGTTTTGTTTTACTTACTGTTTTTTTCCCTGTGCTCTTTTTTCATTCTCTTTATTCCACCCCTCATTTAGTTCACCACCCTTCATTGGTTTCACATGTGTCTTGTTAGTGCTCTTTTGCCTCTTGTATTTATTTATTATTTATACCCTGTGTTTGTAGAGTTTCAGTGCTGGTCATTGTTTTATGATTTCTGGTCTCTTTTGGTAGTTGTTTATTTTGCTTTCCCTAGTGCCTTGTACTTACCCATCTTCGTTTTGTTCTTTTGCTTCCTTACATTTAGTTGTGTTCAGTTTTCTGTTTAATACATACTCCAGTTCTGCTTGTATTGGCTCTCTGACTATGGACTGTTATTATGATTATGGATTTGCCCCTAATAAATTTAGCTCTTCTCAGCATTTGCATCCACCTCATTCACTCCACATTACAGACTGGGCTGCCATCTAAGGACGCAGCAAGAGAGCAAGACTCCGGTATGTGGTTATTTTGTTGGGACGGAACTCTAGCTGTTTCTAAGCAGTCCCAGTTAGGCACGTCCCAACACCAGCAAATCTCCTGGCACTATGGGTACAAGGACACTTTGTCGCTCTTGGAGATCAGTGTTTTTGTGATAAGACCCCAGGTAAATGCTATTGGGTCTACCTGTCTTGATCAGGGAGAAGCAACCTGTAGCGCAAGATGTGGATTGATGGAAGGAACATGTTGGGAACTGAAGCTTCCTTCGGGAGCTGCCGAGAGGGTTCTGTTTGTTTGTTTCTGCAGTGTCACACAGCCGTTTTCAATTCCTGGCCTTGTGGAAGCCCCCCAACCTGTTTCTGTTCCTGGTGAGGAATATGGTGCCTGAGTTCCTGTTCCTGTGTCTCACGCCAGGTCAGTTCCAGTGCCTTGCGCCAGGTCTGTTCCATTGGCCATGCCTCTAGACCTGCCGCACCTCTGGACCTGCTGGACCAGCTGCTGCTGATAGCCACCACGTCTCTGAGCCTGCCGGCGCTGATCGCCATTGTGCCTCTGGACCTGCTGGACCTGCTGCCACTACCGAACGCCACCAGCCTCCAGACATGCCGCCGCCACGGAATGCCGCCGTGCCTCTGGCCCTGGCTCCTGTTTCCTAAGCTCCACGGTTCCTGTCTGTCCCACCCCAGTCTCCGTCTGCTCTCCATTAGCTCTGTTGTTTTTTCCATCCCCTGTGCCTGGGTTTGTTCTTGCCCCTGTCATTGTACTTGTTTCTGTCTGTGTGTCTGTTTCTGTGTCTGTGCCTGTTTTTGTTCCTCTCCAGGTGTCTGTTGTTTGGTCCTTGTTGTGTCCGTTGCCTTGTCCTGTTTTGTCCTTAGTTGTCCCTCATTCAGCATTGTCTTTTGCTGTGCCTCCTCATCCTCCCTGTCAGTCTGTTTTTCATCCTCAGCCTGTTTGCGTGTGTCTTCTGTTCAAGTGTCTGCTCCCGTCATCGCTCCGGCTTCAGAGCCTGCCCTTAGTTTCGTTTATATGGCTGCTTCTGCATCTGTTCCTGTTGCTGTGCATGTTCCTGCTCTTGCCCTGACTTTTGCGTCGTGTTTTCCATCTGCTCTGTCTTTTGTGTCCCCTGTTTCCATTCCTCTTGCTCTGGTTCCTTTTGGTTCTCGCCTGTCTGCTTCTGTTTCTGCTCCTGTCCCTGCTTCTTGCCTTCTTGCCTCCTTGCCTGCTTCTGGTCTGATGCTGTCTCATCTGCGTCTGTCCATGCCTGATCCTGTTTTGTCTGCACACTCCTATGCTGCATCCACCTCATATTCACCCCATGTTACAGCGAGTAATTCACAAAATTGTTATAGTTCATCTGTCTGCACCTCTGTTTGACTTCTGACTCTGTTTTTTTGGATTTTGTCATTTACCCTTTTTATCTTGTGTAATACACTTTGTCTCCATCTTGGATTTTGGCTGTTGCTTTGATTTGACTGTTGAGATATCCACATATTGATCCTGAGGACCTTGCAGAGCAGTTATTATATGGGTTAGTATATGGGGTAATTTCATTAAATTGCCGTGACACCAACATTGACACAAACACTGATCTTTACTAAATTAGTTCTTTACAGTGAGTGTACATTGTCGGTACACCACAAGTATCATGTAGGTATTTCATAGTGAAATAGTTACTTACTGTTGAGATATTGAGAACAAGTAAAAAATTCTATAGTGCACTATTTCAGTAATGGGGAATAATTTCAAATATAGTCCATTGTGCAGCTTTGTGACAGTCCTTTAGGACTGCATTGTGTCACTTATTATAATGTCTGCATATAGTAATATAATAAAACTCAATGGAACCAAACCCAGCCCCCACCCACTGTCTAAATGCAATGTGGAAAAAAAAAAAAAAATTGTCACACAAATGTTTAGTGTTTTCTGTGTAATGTGTACACAGAAGCCAAAATGTAGCCCTGCAGACTGTAAATACTGTTATTAAGGTTGTTTTTCTGTAGCTATAATTTACAGATGTCCCTTAAATGCCACATGCTGGTAGATGCTGGGCAGCTGTGCACAGGGAAGCCTCTAGACCCCACTCAGCTAGGGAAGTGCAACTCAAACAGGTGTGTGGCCAAAAATGAGTTTGTTTTGAAAAGAGTGAAGTAAGACGTTCTAATAAGATTTTCAGTTGAAACTAATTGATTTTATCTAGCTGGGCTGAACCCTGAACCCTGGTCATTCTAATCTCTTTGTAACGGCAAGCTCCTAAAAATGAGGTGCAGGTCACATTTTAAGGCAGAACAACTGACGTCCTGTCCTTGACATTACAGGGCACCTTTACAAGCAATTCTCTTGTTTTTTGACCGGTGGGCCCTATTCCCATATTTTAATTTTCATGCTGATGTGAGTTCAACTGACATTATGAAGGAAGGGAGCACAACGAATGAGGATTCATTGGACAGAATTTAAATGTTTATTGGTTATTCCTTAAGATGAACTTGCAAAGGTCTCTTCATGGGTTTATAAATCATTTAGATGGAAAATATGTACAAACGATGTTGCGTGTACAGATGAAATGATGTGCGCAGACTGTCAGTCTTTGTAATCCTTCTAGTAGATGGTTCATTTAAGAGTTAGACTAAATTATACATGAGCACTCAGATATGTATGCAGCAGGACTGAATAATAAAATAATAGATGGAGTAATTTTATGTTTATCTGCTCCTGTAGACTCTAGGCTAGTAAACAAGTAGTATGTTATTGTATAGATGTTTGTATTCACTTCCAGTAGAGATGAGCTCTTAAGTTTCTTTGCATTTCTTAAATAGCTCTAATTTATATCATCAGATATTTTTTGTTTATTGTATAATTTGTCGTATTGTCTGTTTACTGACTCATTGAGCCATGTACTGATACATGTTCTCTTTACTACTCTTTGATGTGAGGCAATAGAACACATGAAACTTTAAAATGTAATATTTTTCTTTACACAGGCACACGTGACCATGTGAAAATGAGAACAGAGCAGAAGAGAGAGCGCGAGAGGGAAAGACAGAGAGCATGAACAAATGCCAAGCTTATAAAAGTTCACAGCCAAGGCTGTCCCCAAGGCGTGGCCCAAGGGGTTGTGGCCACCATGTTAAAATGACTGGGCACAGTGGTCCCTTCAACTAACAGTGTTTCCCACAGGCTACGAATTTACTTGTGGAGGTGAAGGGTGGTGCAGCATGTGACTGATGTACATACAGAGCCTCATGCAGTTTAGATAGGGAGCGTATGATGAGCAGTAGGCTATCCAGTACTAAATGCAATAACTCTCATTCAAATGTATTTCCATTGAATGTATCTGTATCTCTATTCCATTGTTTATGATCCGCTGTCATTCTGACCATCAAAAGAAAATCAATGCTGGCTTAAATTTCTGCAAAAGACCTCTTTTGTATGGCAGCAAGCACCAGTCATTTTTGTTGTTTTGGCTACACTTTGATTGCATTAGCTAATTTAGTCTGAATATAACAATATACAGCAAGTCTATAGTTTCCTGCATATCTTTATTTTATGTTTTTGTGTGTTTTAGGGGGTAAGTGTTTGTGTGTGTGTGTGTGTGTGTGTGTGTGTGTGTGTGTGTGTGTGGCAGGGGGTGTCTGCACATGTTTAGTTATTTGTGGAGAAGGATTGCTGTTAATTTTATGTTTGCAAAAGGAGAACTTGTGGACTTTTACCTTACTTCCTTACTGTGCCAGTGGGTGGACTGGCACAGGGGCCCCAAAGTTCAGAGGGCAGTGTGTGGCCTGAAGACATATTAATTTTTTTTTAATTCAATTATTTTTTACACATTCTATGGATCTAATTCTTAAATCTGCAGTGGTGTGTTGACCCCCCTGGGCAGTAGCCTGGTCACTAATTAGTCCCTGTTCATATGCCGTTACAATGCTTCTTCTAGGGAAATTGTTTCAATGCACAACTATTGAAGAACTATGGATATGATCGTGATTGACAGATTGTAGTTTGCTTAGGATACTTTATGACTGTATTCAATTTGTGTTATGGATGGACTGGTGAAATTTTGGTAATTTATAGAAAACTGCTGAGTGAGATAGCCAAGCAATTACGATGCTTTTTTTTTGTCAGAATTGTTGAATGTTGACAAATACCAAACAATTAAACATAGACTATTTTTGACAATTGTATTTTTCTGTATTTTATGTGCAATATGTGGATATAAACCCCGTAACATAATTGCTTTGATAATAATAATGAATTGGATAGCTTGATTGATAACAAACATTTAGCTAGCTAACTGGAATAATAAAATGTTCTACATTTACATTTTTGGCATTTAGCTGATGTTCTAGTTTAAATCACCAAGAAACGGTGAATAATTTCTCCAACAGAATAAAAGGAGGGATGACCATGAAATCAGCTGTTCACATTGTCAGTCTCGTGCAAATATTAATTATAGCTTCAAGATGACATAATTAGAGATCTGTTATTTACAATCAGTGGTGCAATCACATCAATTGTTGTCACTGCAACCAAAGAAACAGTCATTAAAAGGTTGGTGTCCTCAAACACTTTCGTTGTGGAGATATAAGGATGCACAGTAAAAGAAACATGCAAAATGCCTTTTTTGGTTTTCATTTCAAACATGCTTTTAAAACGTTTGGTACTCAACCTTAAATTTTAAATCCTTGTCCAAATTTTAAAATGCATGGTTGTCCGTTTTGGATTGAATTAAGTAGGAGTTTGATCTTATATGACCGTAAATCACAGCCTGAGGGCATTGCAAACATGGCCACCAAGTGGACAGATGTGCTTCTAAGGACTTTATCTTGCCCTAGAATTATATAGATAAAGGCAATGTGATTCCTATATGGCTTACTCCATAACACCTAGAGTTAGAGCTGACATCTTCCACACCATCTTGGTTTCATTTTAAATCCTGTATACTGGAATAGAAAACTCAAACAAAAGATTATCAGTGCCCAATTACTTATGGCTTGCACTGCATGCTATAGGTCCTTCAACAGAACCTCTCCAGCCTGACAAGCATACTACTGAAGAAGACAGCTGTTTTATGCTGAACCTCTCCTTACTGATATTATCGGCTCTAACTTGAGCACTATCATTCAGACTTGCACCTCTCTGGGAGACACAGACCAGACACTGATGAGGAAGCATGCAGAGCCTTCCTCCCAGGACCATACAGCTGTGACAGTGAATGATGAGTGTAATAATTGTGTGTAGTTCTCTGATCCTCTGAGGGAAGACAGGGAAAACCAGGGCATAGCATGTGTACGTGGCAAAGGTCAGAAAGACTCATCAATTTGTGTCTAAAGAAGATGTCTTATCAACATCTGAATTGTATTACTTGTATTATTTGAACAATGAAGCAGCACAAAGGAAATTGATGGGGTGAGGTGGGGGTGGGGGGCATGAGACAAAGGCAAGGGATGTGGGAGTATAAATAGCTTTTTTTTGCACACAATAACAAGAAAGAATTTATGTAGGAGAGGTATGCTTGGCTTACATGCTTATTGTTCTTAACAATCTTTTCTCATCTCCATTGTTTAGATGATTACTTCCATTTATTGTTGGGTTATGCTTTTCAGTCAGAACATACACATGCTCCATAGCCACGTGGTCTAATGTTCAGCACTGACAGTAAAAATGAATATCATCTTCAACATTACTCTGAACTTCCTTAAGGCATTTCTCTCATGTCTTCCTATAATAACTGCTGTCACATCTGCTATTACAATCCAGTTACATACCTATCAGATATTCCTATATTGATAAAGCTTTGAGAATATTTGGCTTTAAATCTCACCAAGCTCCAGGCAGTGAGATTACTGAAAATGAACACAAATCTAACTTGTTTGCACCACAGAGTGACAAATACATTTCTCATAGCCATTACAGTACCTGCTTCTGTTTTTTTCTGGCTTCCCATTACCTTGGCTTCCTGGTGTATTGCTACCAGACAAATTGGAATGCAAAATGCCCCAAAAAAGCTTATGACCTGTAGAAATTCACTCTGTCCCATAACTTATAAACCCAATTACCATGAGCATCAGAGCCTCACCCATGGATTCTATGCAATAGGATAGAATTGAGCATATAGTGTTCAAATAACTGAGCGATGGTGCAATTTAGTAAGAGAACAAAAAAATCTTTCACTTATCCTTCAAGCTCAGATATAACATTTGTTCTTACTAATCCATATATTTCAAAATCCATTAAAAGGTAAAAGTAGGTAGAGGTTCCTTTAAAAGTTTACTGAATATTAAATGACATGTTAAAATATTTCAAAAATCAAGAATTATTCCTAATCAGGCAAACAGGGACTCGGCAGATTTTTTTCACACCTTGTGAACTTCATGCAATCTTCAATCAGCAAGTCCTAAATATACAGCAAGTGTTGGACTAGTTTGGCTGTTTTGAATATCATTTGACTAATAGCGATAAAAATCTAGAACACATGTGGCCTGTTCTTTGTAATCTCTGCAAATCTTTAGTTAGGTCATGTAAACAGCAGCATTTGTTGTCAGTAATTTGTGTAACTTCACCACATTTATTTAGCAGTAAATACATTTTTGAAATACTTACTAGCAACAGTAGAAGCCACAGAAATAAACATTGGCAAATAACTCTAATTTATTATTATGTTTTATATCAACGTTAGACATATATTACCACTTATCCTGGGAGGTTAGACATATATTACCACTTATCCTGGGAGGTTAGACATATATTACCACTTATCCTGACCATCTTCTACTGAGCTGTTTTTCACACGTTGAAATTCTGAACCCACTTCTTATGCAGCCACAAACACAAAACAATCTTCAGACACCTCCTGCATTGAACTTCAACCAAGAACTCAGGAAATGTGTCTTATTGGAATGATTTCTCTTGTCGTATCCTCCATATGTTTTACCCATCCTAGACAAATCACTCTGACAACCAGGAGGCAGCCAAGATGGCTTCTTGGGGCAAGTCATGTTGACTCCTTCTGAAAATAACACTTCCAACGGCTCATTACTGTAACAGTTGATCCAGCCATATGCTGGAGGTCTTTAACGCTTCGATCACAAAACAAATGAGGAATTAATGGATAACATTTATGCTTCGTGCCTGTGAGAGGGATAAACAGTCTGATGGGAAAACATTAGCTTGATGGAAAAACCATAGCTATCACCTGCTACGATAAACTGATGGGTAATCCCATGCTGATGGGTAGAGAGAAATTAGATACACAAGCCAAGAACATGGTAAAATATGCAGTCTTATAATCTTCTTATATATGGTGTGAATCAAAGTGTGGCATGTAAAAGGAATTTCTCGCCCTTCACTGCTGTTTCTCTGCATATATTGCAAATAAACTGAGAGTATAAGACCACGGGAGGCCTTGCTGGTAGAAATACGCTATTTTGACTACTGATGTGTTCTAAAATAAGAAAGAAATAACCAGATTGTATTGACTTATATTTTGGTCAGAAGGAAAATGCTTGCTTGGACTTTTTATTATGTCCTTTATTGGTTCACCTAGCAGCACTGGCCACTATGAGAGCCTTTAGAAACACACCTGTTCCCTTTCAGGCCATGTCTATGGCCACACTATTTGGCAACACTACAACTCAAGTGCCCATTTAATACAATTGCATCTTGAATTTGTCTCCTAACTAAAACTAAACTAACAGATAAAAAACAATTTCTAGCAACCCTAAACCTAAACCTACCTTAAAGTGAGCTATGTAGCCAATATGAAAGTCAAAACACCTCAAATACATATTCATGATGCACTATATTCAATAATTTGATCTCTGTGAGCCAGCTCAGGTCTGTATTTATGGATTAGTCATAAAAACTGTTTGTATCATGTATCAGTTTTGTAAAGTATCTTTTAAATAATTACTTAATGGCGCATATGTCTGGGTCATGCAGATGGATTCAGGCTGACATTTTTAAAAGCGCATATGTTTCCTCTCTGGGCCTGCTTTCAGATGAACATAACAGATAAGCAACTGGCTTACTCAAATATACATATCTACAAACACTGATCATATTCAGACCTGGATTTTAAAGCAGTCCCCCTTTGTAGTTCTTAAGTATATATTCTTCATCATTAAACCCAATTATTTATTTTACTCTTGAAAATGAACAGTTCTTATGTTAGGATTGTTTGTGAGATACCCAAAATGTATTATTACTATTTTCAGTTGTTATTACAGCCAGGTGGGAAAGAACTCCTCACCATGTAGCTGGTACTGTCTTGCACGTTCTGTAGCTGCTTTTGTTCACAATAGGAAACATGACTTCACTCCCACCTCAAGGGTCATGATGGATCACTGTCTGCCAATCAGCTACCTGTAAACACCACAGACTGGCAACAAATGCAAAATGTTTCCTAGACTGAATGCTCTCCATGTTTTGATGAACAAAGAGCCAGCTATTTCTTTCCTCTCTCCCTACTGGGCCATTTCCAGTCATTTGCCATTAAGCACAATTAATTCTGTTATGTATTGAAGCTAACTGCCATTTATGCGTGGTGTTTGCCAGCTGTGCCATATATTCTGGTAAGATGAATGGGTTCTATTTGCCATGGTATTGATCTAGTGATTAGGGTAATTGAAAACAAATTGCTTTGTTGGCCTTAGGAGGACTTTGTCAGACTTACTAGCCACTGCATTTTATGAATTGCCTTAATTTAATAAGTTGTGCATCCTAACTAATACAACCAACACACTGTTACTGGCTTTTTTTTTTATTGCACTGCAATTTCTTTGTTAATTGCATAAGCTAAAAGTGCAGAGGAGAAGAAACAATAAATATTGGTAATTAAAATTCCAGAGAGAACAATTAGTGGTGCAATAATATTAATGGCACAGTGCCATCTGGGAGATGAATTGCAGGACTACAGAATGAATGAGCCAAACTATTTGGATTGGGTGAAAACAAACACATTGTATTACATGTTTCTCATATATTCCTCTGTGATCTATGTGTTTTGTCTTGTTCCAACAAACAAACAAACAGCAACAACAACACAATTTAAAATAGTCCACCTAAAATCATACTTCCAGCTTTCTGTGCACACTCCTGGAGGAGCCTGTCTAGCGGCAACAGCTACCAAAAAACTGTTCCACTAGTAGCTTTCATGCATGCTTTAAAAGGATCAGCTTTGATGGCATAAATGCATTGCATAGAAATAACTGAGATGCTCTGAAAGCCCCTGAAATGCCTTGCTGTACATACTTCCAGACAACAACATCAAGTGAAGGCATTTCGGCAGAACACGCTCATGCCCAATGTGAGATATCAGGAGAAGCACAATGGAAATGCAACATTTGATTTGCCATCTGGATGTGAATAAGAAAGCTTGCACTTTAGTGAGTGTGATGAAGCAAGTACTGCTCAAATCAAACAAAGAATATTTGAACTTGCTACTTTTGTAAACAAAAGATATTACACCTTAAATGTACATTTTCTGTTTGGTAGGGAAAAAAAGGTATTGAAAATCTTACATCTCTCTAAACCTTATATTTTTAAAGGTGCTATATTTTCAGGCATTTTTATGCGGTACTGCAAAGGAGTCCTTTATCTCAGCAGGTGTACATTTGGATACTGCATGCATACTTCAAGGGTGAAAATGTGCCCTATCTAGCATGTAACTACAACACAGTTTCTTCGACTTGATTTGCTATTGCTTGTTTGTTGAGGGCAGCTATGTGCCTATCATGGTGTTGTATGCAAATTATTACCCAGGTCCATCAGGTGGTTCTGGGTTCCAACATGTGCCCTGAACACCACACCAAAGAACCAGATCCCTTGCATAGCAGCCAGAGCACTCATTTCACTTTGCAGTCTCCATTATACTATCCCCCCTTTTGGAGAGTCTCTATCACAATGCCTTCACTTCCAGGGAGCACCGCTGCACAAGACACTTTTCACATGATAATCCACACACAATTGCCCCTTCCATCAGGGCTACACCCATGTCCCACATCAGGGGTCCTCGCACTGGGGCTTCACTTTCCGCAGGGGTGGGTTCATTAACCTTGAGGCACATTCCCAATGGCCTTGCCACCATCCCACTTCTGACACCATGTGTAACAAAGGCAGAAGGTTGCAGGCATACCTGGGTCTCATACCCAGGTTCAACTGGTGTTAAACATGTGCCATGACCACCACACCGAAGAGCCTGTGAAATAGAAAAAGTCTTTGTCGCAGCTAAATTGAAGAAACCGTGCATTGGTTCCAGGTTTCATATTTTGTCAGTGGTGCAGTCCCTAATGTCTTAAAATAATCCAAAATACCAAACAATTTTCCCAATATATCCTCTTTCATGTGTGGTTTTTGGTTTTCTATTGTAACAACTATCAGAATAATAAGGAAAGCTCATTTTAAAATGTCAGGGAGCAAAGTAGCCTGAGGCAAGCAGCAAAATTTATAGTTAATTAAAACAAGAAACTAAAACAAACAAAAAACTTAGTTGAGGTAAGAAACAAGTAGCTAAATACTGGTGCTAGACAGGAAGAGCAGGAGCCAATCTCAGTTGCCAAAAAAAAAAACCAGTGGAGAATGGTTGGGCAATGGTTGTGATATTCCAATAAGCATGCTTGATTGACAGTCCGCTGTCACAGCCTCACAGTCTGCTAGGCTACTCAGGCAGAGCTGAATATAATGGCATAAGGAAGGAGAATTGGAGCTATAAGACCCATACATGCATGAACCTACCAATGAGGATACTGATGCAACTAATTCTGAAGTGAAGGCATCAGACAAGCCTTGTTTATGACTGATGGAATGGTATGTTTTTGTTTTTTTTTTAAAACATTTTCAATCAGAATGAAAACTATATGGTTAGACACATATGGCTAGCTCTGTGGACAGTGAAAATTTGCATGTACTTCACTGCAAAATAATTTAACACAGCATGAACAGTCTTCAAGTTTGCTCATAGTTAATACTAGTGTAGCCTTATCAAATTCCAGATTTATACATTAAGAATTAACACGTGAAGATTCAGTCTTGGTGTAACTAGCATTAGAAAGAAAACACAAATGTATATTCCCTCAATTTTTAAATGAAAGGTGATTTATATTTAATTTTATAGTGATGCATAGCACTGTTACAATTACATTATATTCTTAAAAGTTAATTACACTTGACAGCAGCCTACAGTTTTCCTTTCAGTTTGTTAATTATCAATTTACCTATCTAATAACCTGATGAGAAGGTGTAAACGTGTCTGTCTTGCACTAGAGAGGAGACCTGTTCGTTTCACTTTCTATTACTTCCTGTCATGTAGGATGCGAGTTGTTCTCATGAGGAAGAACATTGAACGCCGCACCTGCTCAGTGCTCCACTGCTGGCATCAGCAAAACACTCCTGACAACTCTCGAGAATAAATTCTACTTTGCACCTCCTGCAGTAGCAGGAAGTACCATGGTCAGGATATCTGGTATTCAGCACCACTGAGGATGACACAAGACATTCACAAAAATATTGCAGTGATCATAAATTCTCCATGTGCACTTTTCAGTTGGTTTGCCTACTTGCCTTGTCATAAAAGTTAAGGTATAGTTGAGCTTCACCCTCTTGCAGAGATTTTGACTTAAGTGAAAAGCTTCTTTTTGGAATTTTCTCTTTGTCAGCATCATACACTACCTGGCAAAAAAAAAGGTCACCACCTGGATTTAACTAAGCAAATAAGATAAGAGCCTCCCATTGGATAATTACTGCATGGGTGATTGTTTCAGCTGGCAACAAGTTATTTAACCCTAACTGCAGTGAGTAGCTTCTCATTTGTTAAAAAACCATGTTGAAAGACATCCTGTAGTCGTGGAAGAGATGTTAATCTGTTTCAGAAGGGTCAAAGCAGAGAAAACATCTAAGGAGATCGCTGAAACTACTAAAATCGGGTTAAGAATTTATTCACTTTATTAAAAAGTGGAAGGACAGTGGTGAAGCATCATCTTCGAGCAAGGAATGTGGTCGGAAAAAAATCTTGAATGCTCGTGATCGGTGATCACTTAAACATGATGAAATCAAATCGTAGAAAAACAACAGTAGAACTATGGGATATGTTTAATAGTGAAAGTAAGAGCATTTCCACATGCACAATGTGAAGGGAACGCAAGGGATTGGGACTAAACAGCTGTGTAGCCTTAAGAAAACCACTTGTCAGTGAGGCTAACAGACAAAAAGAGCTTCAATTTGCTAGGGAGCATAAAGATTTGACTCTGGAGCAATGGAAGTAGGTCATATGGTGTGATGAGTCCAGATTTACCCTGTTCCAGAAGGATGGGTGCATCAGGGTAAGAAGAGAGGCAGCTGAAGTGATGCACCCATCATGCCTAGTGCCTACTGTACAAGCCTGTGGGGGCAGTGCTATGATCTGGGGTTGCTGCAGTTGGACAGGTTTAGGTTCAGCATTATGTGCCCAAAGAATGAGGTCAGCTGACTACCTGAATATACTGAATGATCAGGTTATTCCATCAATGGATTTTTCCTTCCCTGATGGCACTGGCATATTCCAAGATGACAATGCTAGGATTCATCGGGCTCAAATTGTGAAAGAGTGGTTCAGGGAGCATGAGACATAATTTTCACGCATAGATTGGCCACCACAGAGTCCAGACCTGAACCCCATTGAGAATCTTTGGGATGTGCTGAAGAAGACTTTGCGCAGTGGTCCAAATCTCCCATCATCAATACAAGATCTTGGGGAAAATTAAAACAACTCTGGACAGAAATAAATGTTGTGATATTGCAGAAGCTTGTGGAAATGATGCCACAGCAAATGCATGCTGTAATCAAAGCTAAGGGCAGTCCAGTAAAATATTAGTGTGTGTGACCTTTTTTTTTAGCAAGGCAGTGTATTAAGATGGTCAAAGTATTCTGGTGTGGCTTGATGGGCACATAGAAGTAGAAGCCACACATGAATATTTGCCTATTCTCAACTTTTCATAGTACTGCTGAGCTTCAGAGATGAGATTAAGACTATACAGTTAACAGTGATTGGATACTCTTGTCCAATTTGCCATTGTAGAATTTGTCTGAGCATCCTGAGTTGGTCTGAATGCCTGAAGTTCAGATTGCATCCATGAAAGCTTCAATTTATCTCTGTCCACTATATGCCTTGTTGCATATGTTTCCTAGATGTGTCAGACCAAGAGCAGTTCACATGAAATATTGTTTTTACTCTGGGTACAGACGGGGCTTCCCATGCATACCCACTCATATTTGAAGAAATAAGCGAGTGATAAATATAGCCTCATTCTTTTCCTGGCATGGAGTTTAAAGATCACTGTTATTCATTTGTCTTAATCAGACAGGCTTGTGTCATCTTTACTATCTCTCCGAAAGAGTGGTCAGGGATGACATTAAGAAACCTAAAAGTAGCTATGTGGGGAAAGGATGGCCTTAAGTGTGAGAATGGGAGCCCGTGCTGACTGCAATGTTTTCTTTGCCAAACAGCTGCTAGTGTATTTGTCGGGGAGTGAGGAAATGAGGATGAAGAGTGATTTTGATAGCTACTGATTTTGACACAGCATACATCATGCACTGAGAATGTGGTCATAGTACGGTATGTGCTGCAGTGGAATTACAGCCCTTACGTAATGTACACCCACCATAAAGTGTCATAAATTCTCATCATACCATAATGCACGGTAATGGATCACCCTCATGGCAACGATGTGTTTTCTTTTGTTTCAGACGATTGTGGTAAATGTTTTTACCTTTCACCAAATTGCCTGGCTACACCCTTCCATTCGTCTTAGCTTATACAGTGCATCAGCGTCTGCACAGTAACGGTGATATGCATTGCTAGGTGTCCCTCTGTGCCTGTTTCCCATTTCCCTGTCCACTCATATGTGATGCACTGTGCGCTTTGCCTTCACTTGTGACTCACCTCCACAAATAGAGTTTCTAAGTCTGAGGAATCTGTCCCCATGGCCTTTTCAACCATGGCAAGAGGCCTGCGGCCCACTGCCCACGCTGCTGTACTGTGCATTAGGCCAGAATGATTCCTCCTGGGTACTGCAGTGGGCTTATTGCAGGGGCTTTATTGCAGCCACAGCTCTGACAGGGTAGGCAGATGATCAGTAGTAAAGGTTCCATAGGACAAGAGAGGACGAGTGAGGAGACATGCTTGTGATATCGGCCCAGTAGATATGTAATCGTTTTCATATCAATGTTGACATTAAATTTCAGATATAGGAAAAATCCTAGTCCCAACTCATAATTTAAATTTGTTGGACCGGGAGCAGAATATATGGCAAAATAAAAAATAAAATCCAAAATTTCCATTAGCAGTTTTAGCGTCGCAACGAGCACACATCAAGCTAAAGAATAAAAAGCGATCGGCACGTTGACATTTCATTTTCCTTGTAACAGCATTACAAAACGCTCACAATCTACTGTGAATTGGGTGAAACAGCAGCAGCCAAGTTAAATTCCCTGGGAGCACACATACTGGCAGTGATAAATATGCAGAAAAGCAGATGACATGCTGCAAATGTACAGACTTCCCGTTTGAGATTTTGTTTTCTGTGTGGTCAGTGCCTTCTCTGTGATATTGTAAAAGCAAATTGAAAAAGTCTATATATGTCTTTATGTTTTCAAAGTTTTATGTAAATGTATGTTAATTACCAGTGGGTGGTTGACTCCACACACAAGATGGCACTGTTAATGTTCACTGTATGAGTACTAGGCTGTTTCTTGGATTGTGTAATGCCGTAGTAAACAAGCCATTTTTAGTGCAAGTGGTGTGTTCATGCTGGTAAATTCAACAAGATATAGAACACTGTTAACATCCAGATGATGAATTAGAAGTGTTAAAAAATGTGTTGGACACTTGGACACTTTTTGTTCCATCCTGTGGTCACAGCCTGCTCTGTGTAGCTGAATGGGAAAAGCCAACAGAGGCCTTTGTAGTTTAAAATGTACAAAATGGTTGATACACCAGTGAATTTAATGAACTGCAGACACAAAGTAAGAGCAAAAAAGTTTAGGGCAAGTTTTTTTAAATTGCCCCAATTCTGTCACAGTTTAATGACTCAATATATGTTTTTACTTTTAAACAAATGCTGTTTGATATTTGACTTTTAGAGCTGTAAAAATTTGATGAGTACTTCTGCTTTTACTAAACTATTATTTCTAGGTCATTTCTAAATGACCTAAATCAGGGAATATTCCCAGAGTAGCAAGCATCATTACACCGAGGTCATTAGCTTCCTTCTTACCATTTCAGAAGGGTAAACTGAGAAAGGGAGAGGAGAGAGTTCCGCAGAGGACCTGGTAATCTTGTGAGACCTCAGGCAGAATCAGTAAGGCGGTACATGGAAATGAACTAAATGAGCTGGTGACAGCTGGTGCTGTCTGTGACTACAGTCAGGCAGGAAAAGTGTAAACTGCACACCAACCAAAAGACCATTGCCACGTTTACTGTTCCTGTATGAGGAGAACTCCTCCAAGCCAAAGCATCTGGCAAGTCTAGTGACAACTTGCAAATGCCATACAAACTGTTACTCCCACCACAGCATTTTGGCACATTTTAATATCTCAGTATCCTTTAGTGTAATTAATAAGGTGCTTTGTTCACATTAAAGAAACTGTACAATATGTACAAGACACAAGAGGTATAATCTCACACTATAAATTTAAATTAACTTTATTGTAGATAAAAGGGAAGTGTGCACATTATGGTACTGTTGAAGGCTAAATGTACTGAAAAAGAATTAAATGTATAATGTATATTTATGTGTATTTAAGTTAGGCTGCGAGCTGCTCAAATATGATATGGATTAAATATCTGTACCATGGTTTGACATGTAACCCATACCCAACCAATATTTTAGCCAGTGGTTCTGAGAACCACATGCTCTGCATGTTTTATTACGTACACCTCTTCTGTTTTTATAACTACAGGGTATCAGTCCTTTCTCAGTCAGTTTTGTGTATTCTGAAGTTACTTCACTGACTGATCTGCACAGTCTTTGTCATGTTTTCTGGTGGCCTCCTCCATGAATGTCCTACTTTAAAACAAATCTGCTAATGTGTGAATATTTTGGTGTGTTTAAATTGAACTTTAAATGCATATATTAATTTATTATGTTAATTTTTGTTTGCATAAACAGTATTTACAAAGACATTTAGAGTATAAATATATATTAAAAGCATCCAGCTGACACCTGCTGCCCTTTTAAAGACACTAAAGAAAACAGTCAATAAAGACTGTCACAGTATACACAGGGTACAGGACCTCAGTATAGTAAGTCAGTTGACTTCAGAATAGAACTGTGAGTACTGTGGGTTTGGATTACAAATTACAACTGACCATGAAGTGTCCCACACTCTATTTAGGGCAACTATAGAGTAGGTACCTAATAAAATGATCAGTCAGTGTATTTTCTCAACTTAATAGATGATTGTCAAACCTCCTGACAACTATTCATTGTAATGCCAGACAAAATAATATTAAAGTTTCCATAAACATACCATGAAGGATAACATAATGTAACCCTTCAGAGTCCATTCTGATTATTCAAGAAGAAACAAGCCATACTGACAGGTGACAGAAACAGTGATGATGATATTAAGTAGTTCATTATTTCCATCTTGATACCAACCTCTCCATGAACACTTCTCAATATCTTGGTCCTTTCTGTGGACAGAGGTGACTCTAAAGTGACGTGGAAAAAGATAAAGCATGGAAACATCCTTAGTAGTAGTATATATTGTGTTATTAACCATTCTTTCACTTTTACACAGTTACACCTGGACCACAGTTACACCTGGACCTACTGACACATGGTTTTGGCTAGTGCTTAACTGAGACAGTCATGCTACTAATGTCACAGGACAGGCAAAATTGCTCCTTATTTCCTGTGCTGATCACACAGGAGCAGAAGTCATTAATTACAGCTTTACTATCAGTATGTACTATTTCCATGTGCTTTTTGACCTGGGGGAAATTAGAACCTACTCTTTTTTTTCAGTTTTGACAGACCTTGTGTGTTCTTATCAATGTGGTGCAGTTGCATTTTCTTTTTGGACTTTTTAATTTTGGTTGTATTGTAACGCAGCACATAGAAATTTAAATGCCAAATTTAAAATTACATTTTTTTTAACCTGAGAGTGTGACTCTCATGTAAATTAAGCTGTAAGCTGAAAAACTATTAGATTTTTTTAATAGACATTTTGTTCTCAGTTCACAGAATGTTCATTTCAACTGGCTTTAGAATCCTGATTAATAATTTGAACTTTAATGATAATACTGGCAAAAAAAAACCATTCCATATAAGAGGTTGCTTTCTTTAATGGCTTTGTCACTGTAGGACAGCTGTCAGAGTGGTTTGATTTATTATGAAAGACCACCGTTCCTCTCAATGATCAGGTACTGTGTCTGAGGAAGTTCTGCACAGAGTTAACCCACGAAAGGCAGCTAGACCAGGCAACATTCCTGACTGTGTGGCCAGAGGATGTACGTACCAGCTGTCGGATATTTTCAGAGACATCATCAATATCTTTCTGAGGAGCACTGTCATTCCAAACTTACTTCTGCCACCATTGTTACCACCATTGTCCCGTCCTGCCTCAACGAGTATCATCATCCTGTCGCACTCACACACTTATCATGAAGTGTTTTGAGAAGCTTGTCATGAGGCACACCAAGACAGAACCCCCCCTGCCCCGCCCACCACTCACTGGACCTCCTGCAGTTCGCATATCATCCCAACAATTCAACCGATGTTGCCATCGCTATCACTCTTCATCTGGTCCTTTCCCATCTGAACAAAAAAGGACACAAATATAAGGATTCTCTTCCATCAACTTCAGTTCAGCATTCAGCGCAATCATTCCCCAGGATCTGACTGAAAAAAAGAGACTTCTGGGCTTGAACACCTCCCAGCATCTCCAGCACCACCAAGCTGACCACTGGAGCCCCCCAGGGCTGCATGCTCAGTCCACTGTTCTCTCTGCTGACCCCTGCCTGCGCAACAATTCACAGCTCGAACCACATCGAGTTTTTACGTTAAATAAAGAGGCAGTGTACATAGAGGAGGTGCAGTGGGTAACAGACTGGTGCAAAGTCAACAACCTCTGAATGTGTACAAAACAAAACAAAACAAAACAAAAAAAGCAAGTTGTTGACTTGAAAGTATGGGGTGCTCGGGCTCTGATCAACATCAACAGCTCCTTTGTGG
>NC_137504.1:10537500-10610000 GCF_041902795.1 Electrophorus electricus
CCCCACCCCCTCTCATTTTCCACTCTGCATCAGCCTTTATCAGGTATGTGATAAGGAAAGGGCATGCCTTGGTTCATACATATTCACTGGCCTTTCTTTTCACGATGGGGAGAAAGGATTCCTGTAAGACATTAGATTAAGGTTCACCATGAAACAATGAAAGAAAAGAAACAATTTCTTACCACCTCGTATTAAAATGAAGTTTCTAAACAAAAACTCTGCGATGGGTGAAGCGAGTGGATATTTTATTCCTTTCCTATGTTCTTGATGTTACAAACTACTGACTTTAATATATATATATATATATATATATATATATATATATATATATATATTTATTTATTTTTTAATTTTTTTTTTGTGATGTCTGTAATGTTTGGATATTACTAAATGCTGGGTATGTCTCCAGACAACACTTTACCAGCCCTATATCTTTAGTTACTACCCCCAAAATGGATGTTTGGCTGTATTTTTGATATTTGAATTCGTGGTGTGTTACAGCCAGTCTACAGCCAATTGTTAGTGATGCTAGTCGTGTACTTCATTATTCCACAACCACGCTGTTGCTGAACACACGAGGGTTTTTTTTCGTCTCGATGATCCACCACATAATTAGGCAAGGCATGCCTGACATTTTGGCTCTTTTGTTAGATTTGTGCCTTTCAGCTTCATGATGGGCTGGTTGCTTTGATGGTACATCTTTGGCCCTTTTGTGGCAAGACACCAGCAACAGACTATGAGTGCAAAACTGAAAGCTGCTGCTAAGATCAGCCCTCTTGGGCATCTGTTTCTACTGCCAATGTGCACACATATACACTCCTGCCAGTTAACGACTATCTGCACTTTAGATACAGTATGTGTACTGCTGAGGAACTAAGTAATTGTAATGCCCAAAAATGGCATGGAACTGCTTTAAATTAAATGAATGATGTTTTGCATTTTAGCACCAGTAGTGTCTGTGGCAGTCTGAAGCAATCAGGATTACTGGAGTGCTGTCAAAACACCAAGAAAGAGAATCTGTTCAAATGTACACTGTATTATCTTATGTTTCTCTTTATGACCTGTAATCACAGCCTAATGTCTCAAATGTCATTAAGCAGGCTGGTTCTGGGAGAAGGTTGATGGTGTTTTGGAATATGATGCCCACACCTCAACCCCCCCGTGATGTGCAAATCCCCTTCTAGTCAACATACCTCATTTTCCTCTCTGAAGTGTGTCATGATAAGAAACTGAAAGGAAGCAAGGCATCTTTGTTTGAAAAAGATTGCATTTTAAATGGGAATGCAAATAATTTCCTCGAAAGAAATAATCATGAGTTCATTTGGGGGATGTTCATTTGGTCCCAGTCCCTCCCCTTCCCCTCGAAGGAAACGGTTTCAAATGTTCTGACACCTACTTGCTTGGGGTGCCACAGCATTTTTGTTCAGCTCTCCTGGGAGCAGCCTGCCCTGCCATTCCACAATAGCTGCTGGGGTAGCACGGCAGAGCGAAGGGCCCTCTCACGGAGCTGCGCCATGGAGCTCAGTCACCACCACTCCTGCGGCTCAGGAACTGGAGCAGGACTCACCATCTGGGCCCAGAGTCAGGGTACAGAAAATATAGGTGCCTGGAATGCATCAAAGAGACACTGGGAGTGAGAACCGCTGAGTGCCTTGTTTATCCTAGCGGTGTAAACATTGTCATTATCATTTTGCGTGCCTGAGTAGTAACCCAGCATTTGTCTTTGGATTGAAAATACCAGGCAGACCATCCCACGCCTTAGCTTTGAGATGTCTGCCAAAAAAAACCCCTTAAATCTGCCATACTTTTCCCCCCACATACAGTTCTAGTTCTAGGGTGGATTTTAATATAAGCTTTCTCAGTCCGGCCAGGAAGCACTGACACTGCAAAATGGCGTGATATAACCGCAATATCTATCTCTCTTGGTGAGAAAGAGGAGTAAGAAGTTACGGAGGGCCCCAAACAGAGTTTGGTTCCCAGCAGCGTGTGTTCAAATAACACAGGTGGTTCTGCTCCCAAGTCATAAAATATTGCTACATATATGATATGCCGTGGAATATATTAAAAACACAGTGCCTTGATGCGGCATGATTAAAGATTGGCCTGTATTAGTGTAACTAAAAATATCTATGTTTCTTGAATCATGGAAATGTTGTGATTTATCAAAACATCTGAGATTGTTTAGGTTTTTCACAGTTTACAAAAAAAGTGAGGTGTGATAGGGCTGATCTGTGT
Source organism: Electrophorus electricus (assembly GCF_041902795.1). Classification (NCBI taxonomy): domain Eukaryota; kingdom Metazoa; phylum Chordata; class Actinopteri; order Gymnotiformes; family Gymnotidae; genus Electrophorus; species Electrophorus electricus. The sequence continues at coordinate 10,539,736 of NC_137504.1, forward strand.
GCTGTAGCCTACTGAGATGTCAATACAGAAAAATAAATATCAACAAATGATATATTGGGTAGACCTACAAATAACCTTTGATTTCCTAACATGTATTAATTGTATTGTAACAGAGAAATAATTTGCCACTCCTGTCTGTCACTCCTCCACATTATCCTTTGCTTGTTTTTGCAGCCATGTGCTCTCTGTTGTCCCTCTCCCTGCACCAACAACCATTCCCACCCGAGTCCGTCCAGCTGTGTCCAGTTAATCTCTCCCTCATCCCGCCTGTACCTCCTTCCCTTTACGGATTCCCTCTCGATATATATTCCTCCTGTTTCTTGTTCTTTGCTGATTGTTGACTCCTTTATGATGTGCATAGAGTGTGTTTGAATACTGTTTGCTTGCATTTTCTGTTAAACACCTTTTATTTTTGCCTCGCACCATCACAGAATGCCTGTAAAAATTGAGTATATCCTTGATTTGTTGAGTCCTAATCTTTTCCATACAGATTTCAGCATTCTGTGGCAATTTTCACTCTTTTCACGCAAAAATATAGCCATGGCTAATGATATATACTGATTTTCACAGTCTGTGGTTTCCCTGGTGTTTTGTTTTCTTGGTCTTCCAAATTAAAAAATGGTTCTAGGGTTCTGTGAACAAAGATACTAAATGCTTGAAAAATTATACAGGAAATACTATACAACTGTAGAAATACTATATAAACTATATGATGTTTCCTAGAAATCTTTTTTCAAAGTTTTTTATTGTTTATTGGGTACTAATACTCTTTGCACAGACTGTAATCCTATAATCAGAATCTGGACATAATTATTAAGAGTAATTCTATATCTTTTCTATATGTTTTTATTCCCAAAAGAAACCTTCTAGGCTACTGAAAATTCAGCAGTTGAGTTGGATGTTAATTACAGCTCCATACAATAAGGCAATTGTTTTTCAGCTTATTATGGGATTTCATTTTTTATACTTGCCATGAAATATCCCTGTCTGACTGCTTATTATTGTACAAAGGCATATCCCCATGCTCAAGCATCATTATGGGTTGGATGACCACCAAATTATTTAACCACGACAAAAGACTGAAACTGCTTCCTGCTTCTTTGTTATCATCCTTGTACCCCCATGAAACCCTGCACCCTACCTGTTCACTCATTATGCCCCTTCCCCTGCATGCTATGTCATACAAATTACAGCAAGGCATCTCCTCAGTGCAGTATTTCACAGCTTGCCCACTCCTACCCCGCAAAAGAGAATCCGCTCTCTGGCTGACCTTCATGCCTAGCAGGGAGCTCAAACCCAACATTACCTCTTGCTGCAGACAAAAGTGTCATGTGCAAATGATATGGAAATCGCTGGTTGTTTTGGGTGAGCAGAAGGACGTGATAACTGGTGGGGGTGTGCCAGGCTCTGTCAGTCGGAGCAGAGTGACAACTTTCTGCAGCTGAGGTCACCTGCTCCAGTTCGCCACCTGCAAAGGCGTTGCCGACAGACACAATGGAGATAAAGAACTACTTCCTCCCATGGGCCTGCATGCCCAACTGCCTCCCCCCTCCCCCCACCAGCTCCGCCCAATGAATGGGTATCTAATTAATGGTTGCAGGGTAGTGGATGGCTAAACTGTATCGCAGATGCCGTGAGGTTCGCCACAGAGGTTAGTTGTGCTGTCTTTTAAGACAGGGTAGCAGGGATCTGATACCTGACATCATCAACTTGCCCCTCAACTTCAAAGCTCATTCACCCCTAATTAGCCCTCTGTGGTTCACCATGGCAATGGTCAGTGGTGATCAGTGGCGACAGGTTTAATTACAGAAAGGTCTAAAAGGCTGTGGTTGTGTTTGGCCTTCTGCTCTCTCTTGCCCCTTCACGGAGCCAGCAGCAAAGAGGATGCTGGGTAAGTAAGCAAGGACAACAGGGTGCGGACACTTTCTTTGGGCACAAAGACCTTCAAGCAGTGCCCACTGTGATAGAATGAAGAGAAAGATCCATACAGGCTCTGACATAAAAATGTGAAATCTCAACAGTGACTACAGAAAGAGAAACATAATGAAAGAGAGCTTCTCTGAGTGAGAGGAAATCTCCAGAGCACTGAAGGCTTAATCTGTGTAATACGACCCATTTGTATGGTGTCTGGTCCAGGCACAGGAGAAGACACAGCACTGCGATACCTAGTACCGCTTCCAGTGCCTCCAAGCTGTCAATCCATTTAAATTGTCTCACCAAACCTGCAGTGTGTGTAAAAGTTAATAAATGTCACCTCTCATTAGACACCTTCCCTATGTATCCTGCCTTTATAAGATTACAGTTGAGATTAATGACAGCCATAGTATCCATAGCAATAACAGCCGAATGCATCAGCTCTGATCAAAATCTCCAGGACTGCAGACCAGCATTAACAAGGCATTCTTTAGTTAAAATTACCATTCTTTAAATTTTAGAGAAGATAGAGGTATAGAGGCTATATAGTGATAGAGTGAGAGGGAGAGTGAGTGGGAGGGACAGCGGGAGAGGGAGAGAGAGAGAGTGATGTAGGAAGGCGCTTGTTCCCTCAATTAAGCCCTAAATGGGTTCTTAAGCAGTCATTTTCAAAACCTCCATGAAGCCTTTAATAGACAAGCTAATAAGCATGGTGTGCTAGTGTAACTGCTGTCTTCTGAAGACAAGGGACTACCAGCAGAACTCAGCTCAGATGAACTCCCTTTGATGTCTTCTCCATATAAGATCCGAGGTGTGCGCATTGATCTGCGCCCGATTAATGCCTTTGTGCAGGTTTCTTTTCATCCAGATCGATGCCGTGGGGTAATTTTGACTTGACCTTAAGGGCTAAGTGGAAGGTGTGAAGTGAGTGCGTAGTGCACGGGAACATTAAGAGGAAGCTGACGACTCTCAACAGCAAGACAACTGTATGTAGATGTATAGATGCCACTCCACAGATCTGCAGGCACTACAGAGAGCACATCTGTGATGCTGACTTCCTCCCGGGTCTTTTTGAAAGCCGTGGCTCACACCTCACTGCAGCAAGTCATCAGCTGAGAAAAAGGCTGCCAGTGGCACTGTTGCTGCTCTTATCATCCCTGTAGTGTAACTCATGTTCTGTACAAAGATGAACGGCACAAGATGTCTCGGAGCAGGCTGGGTTATGGGCTCTGGAAATGCGTTCCAGGCTCCCTAGTGGTGCGATCAGCTAAGAAGCTGGCAACCGGAGTTCTATTCCCAGTGATGCCATTGCAGTACGCAGCTGGGAGTCCATGAGAGCACAGTTGGAGCTCCCAGCGGGTGAGAAAGCTCAAGTTCCACTCTCCCGGTCGATCGGAGCAATGATAGCCAATCGCAGTTGTCACATATGGGGTTAGGTCACATACACAGAATTGTGTGGTTAGTCCTCTCCATTAAGGGCAGTCAGCTGTGCTCTGACATTATGGCTGGTAACATACACTGTGGAGGGCACATGTGCTAGCCCTCATTCTCCCAGGTTAGTGGTCATTTTGTGATGGGCAGAGGCCGACTGCAGGTGGAAAACTAAGCTAAAACAAATAAAAACCTTTTCTAATGCACTGCTAATGTACTATTTAATCTGCTGCTCAGAAATATATACTCACATATACTCATTATAATGAGAATACAGTACTGGATACAGCTATGGATCCAAAAAATATTTACCTCTTATATGCTTTTATGGACACTATTTGCAGTGGAACAGGGCTCAAGTAGATTCAAATAAGTTCAAGTGTGCAGACTATTCAAAGTCTCTGCACTGCTGAGATCAGTATATTTTTCCAGTGGTGTTTCAGATAACCATGAAAATACATTCTTCATTTAAGACCCAGCATTGGCCTTTCTTCTCATGTCAGAGTCCTTTAGGACTGTAGAATATCTTCATTCGCGCGGGTATGTGTGTGTGTGTGTGTGTGTGTGTGTGTGTGTGTGTGTGTGTGTGTGTGAGTAGCTTTGACACCGATGTCTTATCCATCTCTGACAGAGCTGCAAAATGGAGTGACAATTCAAACCTTAAGCAGTAAATGTTTACTTCCCTGTAGACGTGAGTATAATACTGCCCTCTCCTCGCACTGCTCTTCTCCAGTTTAGCAGAGGCCAAGAGCCAGCAGGGGCAGACTGTAGACTGTAGAGGCTTGTGGGAAGAGGCTCAGACAACAAAAGCTTACAGATAGAGGCTCACAGGAGCAAGACACTGAAAAATGTGGAGCTAGCAGTAAAGGTGAAAAAATTTGAACTTGTGATATTGGTAGGATGTGTAAGAGTGTGTGTGCCTTCACACGTATGTAAGTATGTATGTATGTATGTATGTATGTATGTATGTATGTATGTGTGTGTGTATGTATGTATGTATGTATGTATGTATGTAAGTATGTATGTATGTGTGTATGTATGTATGTATGTAAGTATGTATGTATGTATGTATGTATGTATGTATGTATGTATGTGTGTATGTATGTATGTATGTGTGTATGTATGTATGTATGTATGTATGTATTTGTGTGTATGTATGTATGTATGTAAGTATGTATGTATGTATGTATGTGTGTGTGTATGTATGTATGTATGTATGTATGTATGTATGTGTGTAAGTATGTATGTATGTATGTATGTATGTATGTATGTATGTATGTGTGTATGTATGTGTGTATGTGTGTATGTGTGTAAGTATGTATGTATGTATGTATGTAAGTATGTATGTATGTATGTATGTGTGTATGTGTGTATGTATGTATGTATGTATGTATGTATGTATGTGTGTATGTATGTGTGTATGTGTGTATGTATGTATGTATGTGTGTATGTGTGTATGTGTGCGTGTGATAATGGAATGAGTGGGTGGTTGGTGGAGGCTTGGGGCACTTAACAGATTCTCTTAAGCTTTTAGTCTGAACGTACAGCTAATTATGCAACAAGTTCAACTATAATGACCTAGTGCAATGCGGGCTCTATTTTGACATGTTACTAAGATTGAGATTTCAAGACATTAAAAAACACATTAAAGCAAGGACAGCTAAAAAGACCTCATGGTCTAACCAGCACCAAGAACCCGTATCTGGACGTCTATTGCAATGTAGGCTTTTTCAGTTTTACAAACTCTGTGTAAGTAGGCACTGTGTTTTTGTTTTTGGCAGTAGAACTGAGATCTTGTTGAGAACAAGACCTTAGGAGCTCACAGGGAAGCTGTGTGAGAAGCAACCCCAGCTGAGAGAGCAAAGCATCAGGGTCAGCAGGTGAGCTGAAAAAAGCAGGGTAAAATACTGAGAAAGCAGTGAGTGTTGTCTACCTACAGCTGTCTTCGCAGCTCCTTAACAGTTTCGGTGAGGTCATTTCTCTAGTCCGTATTACATAGATGCAAACGCTGTGAAGCAATTTAGTCCGGCGAACCCCAAGTTAGTTGTTTCATTCATTCATTCATTCATTCATTCATTCATTCATTCATTCATTCATTCATTTATTGTTTTATTTATTTAAAGTTTGTAGGACATATCTGATATAAAGAAAAGCAAGACTAGTTCTTGCAGGACCTTTTTTTTGTACAGCATCTCTGGTAGGTAAATACACACTCTTTTCTTTATGTGGGTTTTGGAATTTCTTTGGCAATCTTGATTTGAAGGTGGGCTGCAGAGGCCACTGGCAGCACTCAAAGAGCTGACAGAAGCCATTTTACTAGGTGAGAGAGAGTTTGAGGATATGCTATCGTCCATAAATGGTGTTCATTATGTTGAACTTTCTAACTCCTTGCCAAAGATCTTTTTACTGCCAGAATGACCATCTTAGCTTTATTTTCATTAAAATCTGAAAGCTGTATGAGAGACACTTTAAAAAATAAAGTGTATTTGGGACTAATAACATTAAACTTTAAGGGCCTAAGTAAGCCAATACTTGGACTAAATTATAATACCAATGGTTTTAATAGTAGTAACCACTAAGTTTTTTTTAGTGAGGCTTCTGACTATTCTTCTGGAAATACCTTAAAAGATACATTTGAAAGTTCTTATATTTTTGTCATTGTTTTGGGAGATGGAGTGTTGTTATATGATCATGATAGACTTTTTAGCTGCCAGCCTCATCTTTAGGTTGTTGCTATGGTTACCTCTTGCTGAGACATGTCTTGTTGCCTTTGCACTGACCTGCCAAATTTCTTTATTTCAGTAACAGCGACATGAAGCATTTGGCCGATTTTACTATGACTTGAAATAAACATTTATGTAATTTTAGGGCAGCCAAATAACACTATGGTCAACTCTTCAGGAAAATGTGATAAAAACTAATTTGCTGACTGCATATTTTGCAAATCCTCTTTTTTTTCTGCTTCATGGCAGCTATGGCTGTATTTTGGGAGGGGCACTTAATGAGCTTGTCACAAACTCACAGGGTTGATCAGTAGATTGCTATTAAAACTTAGGCTGACCTCTCCTCTCCTCTTTTCGTGACATTAATATTCAGGCTTTTACTATTCCATGTCCTGCCAGCTCCCTGTCTGAGGCTGAGCAGTTTGCATACCTCTTTCAGACAAAGTTTTCACTTTGGCAAAGTTTTCATTTCAGTGCTCTTGTGCTGCAACCTGTTTTTTTTTCTGTTGGAAACAATGATAGTAACAATTATAGTATAGTATTATAGTATAGTATAGTAGTAGAGCAGTTCAGTATATTTTGATTAGGAAAACCTTTAGGAATTCTTTCAAGAAGCTATGTGCCCATACAAGGTGTTGGCTCTCTGAATTTGGACTGTGAACCTGACCCTAATTTGGGATTAGCCCCTAATAAATCCAGCTCTTCTCAGTGAATGTGTCCATCTCACAATTGCTCCACATTACAATACATTGTAGCTCCAATGCTACTGTTATGTCCATGTTCAATAAATAAACTATAAACTATTATCCGTTACCATTTCCCAAGAAAACCTACAACAAGAATCCGATAATCACTTTAGAGGGTAAAAAAACTGCATTTAGTCTGTATATTTCTCCTCAGAAACAGCTAAAAGTGCTAGGATTCTTCTCAGAGAACAAAAGCACATAATCCAGGAAGTATCAAACAACCCCAGGGTAACATATAAGACTTGCATTACAGCCCATTAAAGTGGAGGTTGGTGAAGATGTCTGAGTCATCACAAATAAATGGTCTCATTGAAAGAACTGGAATGTGCCTGGAATAAATCTCTGCTTTCTGAGAAGAACAAAAAGCCAGCCACAGAGCAGCTGGAGTCATAGGGTGCACTGCAAGAGCTCTGGAAGGGAACCCAAGCCATGGCAGAAAATGTGGATTGGCAAAAATGACAATTTACAAACAAAAACCCATAAGAAAGCCAGAATCTGTTGGAATAAGGAGACCTTCATGGATGGGAAATGGTACTGGACTTTGGATCATTAACATGCAAGAGAAGAAATCTTCATGCCTTCAGCTTAAGATTGATGGGCTAGTTGTTCAAAACTTTAAAAGCAGACAGAGTCATGAGTATGTCAGTTTTCACAATACCTCAGAGCTCTGGTAAATGAATAACCTAGTGAAATTATCATGCTTGCTCAGAATCTGCCTGTGCTCCATTTTCCAGATCCTAATTCCAGTGATTAATGAGCAAAGTTGAGCTTGTGTACATCGAGATAATAATCTATACCTCTACCTTTACAAAATCTCTCCTATTACTGAGGTCATAGATATTGTTTAATTAGTATGATACAATAAAACCACCTTAAAAGTATAACATTTAAATTAGAACAAAAACATGCTAAAACATGTGTTTTGTATGCCAGAGCAGTTCAGGTCTCCTCAGGTGAACGATTTATAATGTACAAAGAGAGATCAGATAAATGTATAAATATGGCATTAGTTATTAAAAAGCCTTTTATCAGCTAACAGGATTCAAGACTACCCATTCCCTTCAGAAGTCTCTCACAGTGTGAAGCTGAAGGAACGAAGGCTGCTTTTCAACATGCACTTTTCCGTTCCAATAAGGCGCATACTTAATGGTTTCCAAGGTTATCAAGTGTAACTCCAAATCTCAATATATAAAAATACTCTTGTGTACTTAATGGATTTTCTTCCAAGCATTTATGACATATGGCTGTAGCTTGTAGCTTGTTTCTGTTAATCAGCCCATGTATTTATACTCAGTGTTTTGATGATGGTGGTCAGTTATTGTATATGTATGTGTATGTGAATGTATATTGTTCCACTCTAGTCTTATGTTGTCCTGTGAAAGTCCTAGAGAGTTGTCTCACTCTTACTCAGGAGTTGCCCAGAAGGTGATGCTCCAGGTGGGTGTGAGGATACTTATAAGTTCCTGGCTGGTGACTACACAGTCACATCAAAGCAACTTCATGTTACAGAGATGAAAACTATTACTGTTGTGTGTGCATATGCACCCAACAGCAATGCAGAATATTCAGCCATCTTGGAGAAAGTGAGCTGAATTCTGAAAGAGATCCAAACACTGACCCCACTGTTCTGCTAGGGGACTTTGGATATACGGCCAATGACTTGGAAACCTGGAGAGGGGAGACTGGGAGGAACAGCATGCCCTGAGTGGTGGGATGTTATTGGATTTCTATGCAAGCCATGGATTGGCTTGCATGGTTTGTCTATAACAAACACCATGTTCAAATATAAAGTTGCTCATAAGTGTACTTGGTACCAGGGCCAAAGGTCAATAACTAACTTTGTGGTTATGTCATGCCCTGAAGCCATATGTTTTGGACACTCATTTTCACCAGGTGGCAAGTTGGATCATATGGTGAGGAAAACCACCAAACAGGGCTGTTCAGTGGTTTTCCTCACCATATGATCCAACTTGCCACCTGGTGAAAATGAGTGTCCAAAACATAGGATCAAATGTGTTGCGAGGGTCTGCTGGGACTACCAGACTACCAGAGGACTCTGGAATGATTTCAGCTCCCACCTAAAGGAGAGCTTCTCGACGTGAGGTACATTGAGGTGGAGGGGGGGATGGGGGACACTGAGACTTAATGGACTCTGTTCAAGAGCTCCATTGTGGAAGTGGCTGCACATACAGTAGATGTCAACAAAAGCTTGTTTGTGCCTGTTATGGTGGCAACCCAAGAAGCAGTGACACCAGCAGGGAGGGATGCTGGCAAGCAGAAGAAAAGCTTTCCCAGTTCGGCTGGCTTGGGGAACTCCTGATTCAGCTGAAGAGTACCAGCAATGAAAAAAGTTGCATTTTTGGCAGTTGGCAAAAGGTTGCAATTTAGGCAGTCCTAGTCCTACCTAGTCCTTTTGCTGTTTTCTGATGTCTTATCTAGGAGTTTTTGTTGACTGGATTCTTGACCTTGTACTGTTTTCATGACAATTATAAGATTTAGGTTCATGACAAGTGCATAACACAGCACACATATTTTAAAAAATCCATTCTCTGCAACAAGGATCAGTTCAGTCTCAAGAGGAAAAGATAACAATGAATTGTTGGTGTTCATATTAAATTCCTGAAAACACTATGTCCGATTGGCTTGATAGAATTCTCTCTTGCTCACAGTGTCTAGCCATTGGCTGCCAGGTGGTCAGCTGCCTGATGTAGCTACAGCAAATAGGATGAGGACAGACTGACCCCAGTGATGTCGGTGCTTTCCTCCCTTGTCAGCATGAATGCGTATAGCTCTTAGATATGTACTGTGAGTTTGCTATGAGCTGGATCTATTAGTATGTTTCACTGGCTCTTTCTTGCATCTTGGAATATATTTACTTCATTTGTCCCTGATAACAAAGGGCTCAGCTCAGCACACTCCCGATGCCAAAGGCCACTTACACCCACACACATGCGTAGCTCAATTCAGTGTTTCTTCTCAAGCCACATTATGAAACATAGAAATAGATTGTTATATTGTACAAAGATGTATTATAAAAGTAGAAAAGTTTCTATTTTGATTATTATTTCACACACCTATTTTTGTCCTTTGGTCACATGCAAGTGGATCTGGGATACAGAGATACATCCACATCCCTCCTACAGTTACCATTGCTATATAGAAACAATAGCCTATTGCTATTAGGAGGCTTGAGAAATGACATTAAGGAAAACAGAGACCTAACAATAGTATTACATTCCAATGTGAACAGCAACCAAGAAAAGGCAGTACATAAATGACCAATACTCAAGATGTTGATGGGATTTATTGTACTGTGTTGAACTTTTTCATAACTTGAATATAACTTTCTTCCATTCTCAGAGCTGAAAAGGAATCAAATATCAAAGCAATGACAAAGGTACAAAGGGTAAAGCATGATGAATATTTATGATGTCACAATACTATTTGAGTCTTGTCTTGACTATTGGACTAATCCTCTTAGCCTAGTGTGTAAGACACCCAAGCACAAGATAAGTCACTCAGTGAAGTGACTCTGTCATATTGCTTGAAAATGATTATTGACTTTGGCATAGAGTTGTGTCTTACAGTCTGTCCTCATGCCTACTATCTAATACTGTGTACACAGACACACAGCAGAGGCTATAAGATAAGTAACTACTATATAACATTTGCTCAAGATTCATCTGGAAACTTTTCAATTGTTTTATCCAAAAGAAAATAAATGAGAGAGAGAGAGAGAGAGAGAGAGAGTGAGAGAGAGAGAGAGAGAGAGAGAGAGAGAGAGATTTGATCATTCTGCATAATTACTCTTGGTTGTGAAAAAGTGCATTTCTACTGAGACACATTTCCAAAACCAGTAAAAAAAAATTTTTTAAAAAAGCAAATAAAATTAAGCTAAATATAAAATGTAGCTTGAAGGAATTAAAGACTTAAAATAATGACAGGATATAGGGCATAGTCTGTCAAATGTATCAGGAAAAGCATATTGAAATATTTCCAAATTTGATTAATTTATAGAGAAACCATCACCCAGCTTGACTGCTTGAAAATGGTTTTATATAATGTATGATGTGTCATTTGAGTGGGTGTATCCGCCACCTAAAGAGGCCAGAGGGAAGTAGGGAGGATTTGAGTGATTAAACTGTCAGGCGCTAAGCGTGTCTGGGTTCGCATGTCTCCACAATCCCCTCGCTACAATGCTTGTTAATGCAATCTGACTGGAGTACAGCACATAACCCTGAACTGATTAGCATGAAAATAGCCGGGTTACGAAATGTCCTCTCAACACTTGTTGGTTGGCCCTAATAAACACCAGTCGCAATGATCTATCATATCATCCTGGTCTTATACAGTGCAAGGCTGAAAATGAGTATTTGGTGTCTTGGCCCATAATTTGATGGGTTTGCTAACTGTGGGGCTAAACAAGGTTTAATGAGAGAATGGACCTTCACAGAGAAGCATTACTCACTCAGCCATGTCAGGACATGTTGCTGAGACTGCCTTCATTCCCCAATGAGAACACAAGAGTCTTCTGCCATCTGTGAAGAACACTGTCACACCTCTAAAATAAAACGTGGGAAAGCCAGGAGAATATTTGCAGGATTGTTTTTGTTTTTTTTTCCCTTTCCCCAGTTCTATTAAAATCAAATAATTGGGCTGCATGTGACACCTCTTGCTCTGGACAGGAGGACACTCCTTTTCCCATTGATGGTGGCCACTCTTGCCTCTCGCTTCTCTTTTGACAGATTTTCAGAGGGTTGATGATAAAAATGTGTCATCTTGTCAGCAGATGTTACACTTCCTGTTATGAATCCGCTCACTCTGTGACAGAGGCTTTTGGAAGTCTCTGCATGAAATGGTTTTGAAGTATTGAATTTAAAGGGGGTCATATTTAAGTGAATGCTACCAAGGCATATTATCAAGACTCAACCCTTCTTAAGCCCAGTGTCTATTTCCAAATGCCTTGTCACCAAGATTGTTTTTCAGTGAGTCACCTGAAATATGCATTCAAAAACATAGCATTATGCAGACTCACTACATGCTATGTATTTTCTAGAAACATATTAATATTAATAATAATAATAATAATAATAATAATAATAATAATAATAATAATAGGATGTTCCATAACATAACAAGCTTCTAAATCATGTGCTAACTTGCACTAAACCTTGGCATGTGAATTCATCTTAGCATGTATTAATTATTAGGGCTGCATTATATTTTCATGTTGTAAATCATCATCCCATCTAAGTAAACAGTATTCCAACCCTAAAGCCTGTAATAACATCCAATATTAAAATACACCAGCCAACTGCATTTGCGCGTTTGCTCAATTAACGTTAGCATCTCCCTGTTTGTGTGATATCGCTGCTTCCTTCCAAGATAACAGGCTACTTATTAATTTAACATCCATATCTATGCATTTCATAAAACCATATCGGCTGGCAAGCAGGATGACTCATAGCTGTTTCCCTGCACAGTGCTGGGTGTTTAGCACTCTCTCCCTCTCCCTCTCTCTCGGGTGGGCTGACTGAGTGGCCCTCTGTGGCCTTGTTGGAGAGTGACATTCTGCACGTGTGGCATTTTGCAGCTGCAGAACTGCTTTTGCCAACATTTTTCCCAATTATGTTTCTTTACCTTTCCAAGCCGAGACCTGAAATTCCCATGTCTCAGCTTTGGGATGACTCTCAAATCCTCTGTGGGCCTCTGTGGCCAGCTGAACATTGCCCAAGAAATGTACAGTGTGAGGACGTGTCATCATTCAGTCCCAAGCATCAAATGCAACCCGTTAGCTAAGCAGTGCAGGAGTCTGTTTGCTTGTGCGGCGATTCATCTTACACCATAGACAATGAGGTCAGTTTGAGGCTCAGATCCTCAGCAATGGCATTATATTAACATGAACACAAAATGGGAGCACGACTAAGCGGTGTGTATTTTACATCCAATAAAATATGTTTTAGTGAAATGAATGATCTAATATTCATCACTGAGAGACCAACTTTTTGCTAGTTCACTTTCGCTGGTCTTGAAAAACGACAGAGATTCGAGGCTAATTACCTTCAGTTATGCTAACACAGTCATCCCATGTCATCCAGGGCACTCTGCTTCCTTCATTTGGCCATTGAAAATTTGTGCGGGAGACCCATATAGTGGCAGAATAGCTCATCAATACTCAATGTGGTGTAAAGCCCGCTTTTGGTTTAGGAACAAATAGCATCAAGTCAGGTTCATTTGCACTCCATTCACCCGTTTTCAAGGGTTTGCCTCCACCTTGATCAACTGACATTGATTTGTGGGTATGGAGAAAATGACTTCAGAAAGCCTCTCCAAAGGCTTGACTGGAGAAATGTAGGCCAAGTACATAATACGCGCTTTTTCTTAGAGCCATTTTACCATCAGTAGTGACTAAAACTGCTTTTTAGTTTTAATGAAGGATAGTGTTTATGATGAATGCTGCAACTCGGATGCATGGTATGAAAGGCAGAGCTCAAGACTGAGGTTTGCAAAGATTCAGATTAGCATATATGCAGTGAATGATGCAATGGACATAAGGGCTCCAGTAGGTTATTAAACATCCCTGATTTGTACACAGCACTATAATTTTTAGTTTGTCTTATGATCATTCTTTTCCAAACAAGCAAACATGCTTTATATGCAGGAATATGTTTATAAATCATAATATTTTTGGCATGAGGATCCAAGGCCATTTCAGTGTGGGATTTGACCCGGCGTGGGTGATTCTTAAGGGTGAATGTGGATTTACACTTGCCTCTAAAATATGCTTCATATGGCTAGATTTAAGGACTTCTAGCAATTCATATGTGTACTTCCATATGTGTAAGTGCTGATGACAGATTTCACTGTATCCAAATTGCAAAACTTTCCAAAAAAGTATAATTTCATATGCAGTTTGCTTTGTGAATATTACATAAATAACAGTATTGTGGATCGCTGTGACCATTGAATTCAAAATCCATTCAGATTTTTACCTTTAAATAATTTGTGTTCAAGTGTACCTTGTTCAAATCGTATTGTCAATATATATTAAAATGAATATAATTCATTTTTAAAATTTAATGAATCATCCAGCTTTTTTCTTATTCGGAATGGAAATGTATATTTTCCGGTACTGGAGATGTTTGTTTATTTTGGTCAAATGGAGCACAATAATTTTTTATTATTTTTAATTTATTTATTACTTTTTTATTATTTAAGCATAAGTGTGATAATGGATCACACCTGGGAATGTAAATACTAGCATTTGCAAGTTAATGAATAAATCTGAATTTGGCAAATAAATGAAATAACAAGGTGACTATTTGTCCCAGTGTGTTTGATAGATTTTTTGGAAGCCACAGCTGAGGTTTATGTGGACCTAAGGAGCCAATAAACAGAACCAATTAAAATGAAATGAGTTGGCACAGTCATGGTATTTTATTGGTCATTGGCTGGGTATGGGACTGGCATGGGATGAAAGAATAATTACTGACTGGTTTCCTGATTTTCTGCCTATGTTGTTGGCTGTAATTAGACCAAATGTCAACTGATGTGTGTCTGTGTCATTGCAGTTTTGTCACTATAAAATTCTGCATGGTAATTTATTGTTTCTGGTCATTAAGTTTGGTTGATATGTATAGATATATAAATAATATTTAACAACTTGAAATATTGCTTTTTAAGTGTTTAGATTTTTAGCATTTTGATATTATTATTTTGCTAAGGATGCAAATAATGACCTTTGTAAACCTACCCAGCAAATGCATTTATTTCTTGGGCAATGTTGTAATGATGGATAAAGCAGTCTCTGTGAGAGAGAAAAACACTGGCCCCTTTTCCTTCCTGTTCATGCAGTCATGTAACATGACAGGTGTCTGCAGGGCTTTAGGGTATCAATCCTCAGTGTGCACCGAAGCCCACTGAAATGCCACATGGCCAGTAGTAAAAACAATAACAAATAAAACCCGAATATCAAAACGACAACAACTTAAACCAAAACAACAGCGGTATCCCAGTCATGGAAAAGGCGTCTGCTAACCTCTGATCTACCTGCTTGATAAGGTGGTGCAACTGTGGAAAGGCATAGCACATAATAAATGATTAAGACTAAGAATAATACAGGAGAAGGAGAGCTAGTCTAATTCAACTTAACTGGACCTTTGCTATGTCAAACACTCCTGTAGTAAATTACTCCCGTGTTTTGTCAAGCATAAGTGCTTCAAAGCTCCATCTTGTAATCTCTCTCCTGGCTTGGAACACCCACCTCCCCACTGTGGAGGGAACAGACCAGGGAGTAGTTCAGCTTTGAAGCATTCTACCTTTGTACTCTATGGAGTGTGTGCCCACTAGAAGTGAATAATGCATTAAGTGAATAATGCATATGCTTATGATTACCGCAAAATACAGTACCATGCAATGCGGCAAAGCTGTAACAAATCACGTTGACTCACTGTAAACTCTATGAGACATCAATGATACATGCTATCAAACAGGGCTGCAGTAGTGACACGTTAAACCAGTGCACTCCCACCATGCATAATCGGATATTTGCAATGCTATACTTACTAGTGCACTCTTAATTAGTTTTAATTGGTCAAGAATAAACATACCTATTTTGGCCACTATATTATAAACACATACCATATACCTACAATCAGTGGTCACTTTATTAGGAACACTTGACTTAGAGGTGCAGTTTATAAGTGTACAGTTACAGGCTGCAAACATGTTTGCCACTGGTCAGTTTCTGACCACACAATCTGGTACCATATCATTTGTGTAGCGGATCATTCTCAGGACAGCATTAACATGGTGGCTTTTCACAGTTTTGAGCTGGTGCAGGTTCATGAGGTACAGCTGTGACGCTGGTGTTTCTGTGTATGGCTATGTCACTGCTGGGCTGAGAGTGGCCCACCACTGAAAAATATCCTTTGAGAAAAATATTTTGGGGGATTTTGGTCGATTTTGACATGAGTGCGCCATGTAATTGCTGCAGATTTTCAGATACACATTTATGCTGCGACTCTCCTGTTCCACCACATCCCAAAAGTGTTCTCTGGCATCAGATCTGGACAGAAGAAGCCAGATGTGATGGTGCTCCCCTGCTGGAAGCCTCCATTAGACAGCGGGGGTGTTGCATGTAGCTTTTTGTTTATTTTGTATTCTGTTACTCTGTTTTGATTCCATGCCATGCCCCACTCACGTGGTGTGTGTTATGCCTCCTTCATTACACCACCTGTGTGTTATTATGTTATTATGTTATCTCTTTTAAAAGCCTTTTTTGTTCCTATGACTGTTGTTGGTCATTATTGCTGTTACGTTGGCTTTCGTTAGTTCTGGTTAGTGCACTTTTATGTTCACTTTTTGTCAGTTTCACTAAACTCTTCAGTTGCAGTGTTTGCATCCTCCTTTTTCCCTGTATGCTCTACGCTTGTGACAGAATGACCAACCATTTTTGGACGCGATGGCCCTCTTTTTGTTTTTTTTTCTTTTTGTTTATCCTCTGCATGCTGTGCTGGCTCTTCTCCCCTCTTCCAGAAGACTCGTTGCCTGACGTACGCTGGGGCGGTGCTTCCCGGCGATCGTTGGGGATTCATTTCACCCCGCAGCACTCCTCATGAGCACAGAAGCCCTAGATCTCAGCCAAGAGGCACGGGCAGTCCCGCAGAGAGATCAGCAGGGGTGTCGGTGTCCCCTTCAATATGAGTCAGGAGTCCTGATTCGGTTTTCTCGTTTGAGGCAGTGACACGCTGACCGCCGTGGCCCCTCCAACACTCCCTTTCTTGCCACTGCTGTTGTGTTTGCATACCACTGAGCGCACATTTAGAGCCATTAGGAGATGGATAAATTGTGACTTTATAGACATGCACCTAGTTAGCAACAATACTCAGCTGTTACATTCAAACAATTCTTGATTTGTATTCAGAGGCCCACTGTGTGCCAAGAAAACATTCTCTACACCATTACACCACAATCAGCAGCCTCACCTGTTGACAATATCCTAATAGGTCTGCCTTATCCTGATGCATATTGAAAATGGTTACATTTAGGACAGACAGGCTCTAGGCTCATGGATACTTTAGTTTTGAGGGCACTATTAGGTGGCAACTAGCTGAATAATATTAAAACTTCAGATTTTTTAACATGGAAATTCAAAAATATGTTGAATGGTTGAAATGTACCCATTAGCAGAGTCATTGATGTAAAAAGGATGTTTTTTGATAGATGCTCAAAGTTTTTTCATTGATATATGATCTGTAAATAAGTTTTCCCAGTGATTGATTGTAATGTTTTTTCCTAGATTTCCAATTCATCATTTCATGTTATTAAAATGCAGTGGCACATTACGGACGTGCTATCTAACATACAAAGTGATCGGCATAGCGGAAAGAGGTGGTTCATCAGTCAAGTTCATTGATATGTTGTCAGAACTGTTTCATGGGTATATAATACTATAATAATGGTGGTGTGTATGTAGTATTCTGTTGTGTTTAGTGAGCAGCGTGAACAAATTTCAGAGTCTTCCACTGTCGTTTTAAATATATACACTTCATATTAGATTGCCCGGTGTAGTGCACTCCATGAACAACTTTATTTTCATAGTTCCCATAGTTTCATTTATTTGTCTTTGTCTTTCTTTTAGGTGAATGCAGTTGCTCTGTGTTGGTTATCTGTTCATGTTTGGCTTTCTTTGAGTGCACCATTTCTTGCATTTGCATTCTGCCTCACTCTGCTCCTTCATCAACATGACATTCATGTTCTATAAGGTCATGTTAAATTCAATTTTAAGAATGTGTGTCCAGAAGTCAGTAGTGGGAGTCTTTGATTTTTGAACTTATGATGGATCTGATTTGGGATACTTTAAAAAAAACAAACAAACAAAAAACCCCCCACAAAACTCTTAATGCTGTATGTCTGGGTTAGATTTGAAAAGGATTCTGAAAAAGGTTTTGAAAATGTCATTGAAATGTGAGATAACTAGATTTGGAATTTTTGGTTGCTGGAAAGTCATGACTGTATCATATGGATGAATATCTGCTAAGTGAAAATGTAGAATTTGTGAGTTTGTGTAATTTCCACCAAGTTCTCAGTGATAATGCTATCAATAGGCTTTCAAAACAGGGGTGGTGTTTGAGAGTTGAAATAAAAAATGGCAAGTCTGAAATTGAAATCTCATTGTTTGGCGTTTGTGTAGAAGGTTCTTCCGATGTTAAAGGTTATCATTTGTAATTGTCAATAACGGACTGAAATTTGGGCCGCTCTGACAGCTGGGAGGATGTTTTGATACCCAAATATATGATGCACAAATATATGATGGGTAGGGACTGGATATTGGTGTTCAAGTTCATGTTGAGTAGCTGGATTGTTGATTTTAATATTTTTTTATATTTTGATTTTAATATATTTTCTTTTAATTTTTCAAAAGTTTGAATAGTATGTAGAACTGGCAAGAGAGGATTTTGTAGGAACAGTATTATATCATCTGCACATAAGATGATTTTGTGTTCTGTGTGATAGATCTGAATATCTTTTGATATTTATATTTTGTTGCAAACCTGTCTCTAGTGGTTCTACATAAATTGAGAATAGGTAGGGTGAGAGCAGTTATCCTTGTCTAGTGTCTCTGTGCATTGTGAAATTTAGTGATATGAGTCCATTGGTATTGACTTGTAATGGCCTCCCCTGTCCTCTAGCCCACAGGGTGTAGCCTGCCACGTGACCTTTGTTATTGTTGTCACCATTGACAGTTTCCTGCATGCTTTCTGTGTAGTCTTCCAATGTTGTCACGCCCCCCTCATTAACTGGTTATGTATTACACCTGGCCCTTGTTGCCTGCCGCATTACTGTGTGTATGTTAACCTCTGTGCTGTCTACCTTAATGCCAGTCAATGATGGTACGATGTTTTTCCTGCTTGTCGTGTTCGCCTTGTTATCCGTGAGTGCAAATACATCTTATTGTTTGTGTTTGTCATCTGTGTTTTCCCCGCTGCTAATAAACGTCATCTGTGTTTTCCCCGTTGCTAATAAATGTGATCTGTGTCGACGCTCATGCCTGCATCCTGCTCTTTGCCCCTGGCATTCGTAGTGTCACATGACTGTGGATTTAAGTGCAGTGTAAACAATTTTAATACAATTTACAAACGATTTTCCAAACCCTAATTTATGTAAAGTGGCAAACAATTTCCAGATTATTTTATCAAAGGATGTCTCTGGGTCTAGTGTAACTATTGCTGTTTCTGATATGTGATCTGTATCAAGTTGTGTAGTTTGCATACTATGAGTGATTGAGCATCTTCCTGAACCACTAATAGTAACCTGATGCGATAACGGTTTCCAACCTGGTGTCTAAGGTCTTGCTTATAATTTTTGCATTTGTATTAATGAGTCATAGTGGGCCAGTACCTTGAGGGGAGGGTAGAATCTTTGCCAGGTTTAAGGTGGAATGGAATAGTTGTGGTAGCCATTTCTCTAATTATATTTTTTATTTCATCTACTAATCTGTTGAAAAATAGGGTTGTGTAATCATCTTATTCTCTAATTCCTTGATTTTCTGTTCTGTATTATACTCATTTTCTGTGTTCCTTTTTTTTTTTTTTTTTTTTTTCTTTTTTTTTTTTATATGAAGAGAAGCGTTCCCAGTCTTCCAAAGCAACGCCGGTGCGGTTTCAGGAGAATTATATATTTCCGTATGTGCAATTATTTAATTGGTAGTCAGTTGTTATCAGATGATGCCCATAAGCGTGAGTCAAGGAGGACAGGGATACATTAATAAGGTGAAAATTAAGTATTCGGGTTACTGCATAATGGCCATTTACAGTTATAGGTTTACCTAGATATGAGATTTACTTTTTGTGCCTTCAATCCATTAACTGGTGATACCATGAGTGGACTTACACCATCTGTTATGGATCCAGTTTATAACAATAAATTTAAGTGGAATCTTCGTTTGTCCAGCATGTAGGGAGAATATTGGTATTGTGGGATAAAGAGTGATTGTCTATATCTTCAGGTGCATACATTTAAAATGGTCAATCATTACTAAGATCATCTTTGGGAAGCACATTTACATAACTGAGATTCTGTGTTTGTAAGATCACTTTGGTGGGATTGTATACTCTATTTCAAAAACAGAATTGCAAAAATCATTATAATGTGGAGTGCTTTCTAAATAATTTGGATGATATTTTGTTGTCTAAGGTGTTTGCAGATAATGGTGTTGTTTGCAGATGGAAGTCATAGTTGATAGGTAAGCAAGTGAAAGGAATTATCCAAATAATATAAAACATCAATTACATCTATTTGCATTTTATATTATTTCAATAACCACTTTTACTGAATTCATTATAAAACAGTAAAGTATAGTAGTGCATAGTAAATGCATCTTAGTTATATTGATAACACCAACTTCTCCAATAAATATTCAGAATTTTCAACATCAATCTTTTCTCTTTCATTTAATCAGGATACTGCAGGCTTTTTAGGATATAGTGCATGGTGTGAGATAAGCCTAATTTTAGACAATTTAGCCTATGTGTGATTTTTTTCTTGAACTTCTGCATAGTATTCACATAGATTTGACTGGGGTGCAATATATGTATGCACTATCCTGCATACATATGCGCACCCTTAGGAGTGTTTATTTTTGTGTACGACTTGATTTACATTGGTAGTGAGTCTAGACTGATATTCCACACCACACTCTGTTTTTTTCCCTTGAATATCTCACATATTCTGGAGCTGCATGGTTTGGGTTTAAACAGCTCTGTGTAGCTTCTTAACTATGCATTATTTGACATCCTCCCCCAACCCCCCGCCCATAAACAGATGCCCATGGAGGTCACACTCTTATTTCCCTGAACTCTTGAGGCTTCCGGGGAAATAAATAGTTAAAACAAGCCCTCTGTTCTGGCCTAATCAAAATAATTGGAGCATGTGTTGTATAATCAAACCATTAATGCCATGGATCTTCTGGCCTTTGTATCCCAGACTCCAGTCAGACTTCTGCTTCCTAATCTCCTCAGCCTCTGCAGTTTCCTCTCCGACTGCTCCCCATCACAGGAAGCTTCTCGTTTAGCCCTCATTAGTAAGCATGCATGGACATTAATTACCAGTCCCCATAACTACCAGTACCATGGATACGTGGTGGCAATAATTCATCTTTAGGCATTTATATTATGCATGAGATTGGAAAAGCTGCCAGAAACACTGTTTATTTGTTTGTTTGTTTGGATGCATTATTTTCCCCCTTTTTTTATGTGTATGCAGTGAAATGTATGGTTTGTCAAACTTTTTAATGGGCTTGATTTTTTTGTTCTGACTCAGTAAATGCATTTTTTTTGCACTGGATTGGTATTAATAGCTGTGGGTGAAGTGATTTGAGATGATGGTGATCTTGGAGCAAGATGAACTTGAGGCTTTTTGTGAAGTTTATGAAAACTTAAATATTTATTTAGCTATTGCTCATTAAAACAGCAGTGTGAAAAAATCGAAATAATTTCTCTTTTAAAATCTTGCCATTTTCATATATTTAAGCAGTGTATGTGAGTGGTTCAGGTTGGGCAACACAAGGAGACCTTCTCAACTGTACCCACCCCATCCATGCTATGATTCTCTCTTTCTCTTCAATCTGTTTTTATCTCACTTCCTGTCCTTCTGTCTCTTTCTCTTTCTGTGTGTATCTCTCTCTATCTCTTTCTATTGTCTGTCCTTCTCTTTGTCTCTTTCTCTCTTTACTCTGTCTCTCTTACACCTTTCATGGGGCCTGATGTTGAACAGCATTTAGTGCATTTAAAATGTGCTTCTGGTGCAAAACCGCAGTAAGTGAGCTATTGTCTGGTGGAGGAGTATGTCGTTCTCCATGATTCAGCTGTGATGAAACCATATGGTGCAGATGATTCTGACATGTGGCAAATGTGTTGGTAATTCTGGATCATTTTGCCTCTCCTCCAGTCTAAACCAAACTGTCTTCTGTGGGCTTGGGGAACTGGCAGTAGAAATGCATCTGCATGCCTCTGAACACTAAACAATTAACAGAAATGAGCAAATGAGCTTTGGTGTGAACAAGCTGGAAAAAGGTGGGCTGTGGCCTTATTTTGGGGGGGCTGTTAAAAGCCATAAGCTCACTCTGGGGAAGATAATTGGGCCAGAGATGGAAGAAAAGATGTTGTTCTCTCATATGGAAGTAACCTAAGGGGAACAGGCAGAGGCCCAATTACACAAAGCCAATATGGACTTGAAGATTTCACACAGGCCCCTATTCCATGCCAACACCCACAGCTGTCCATATAAACTGGATTGTGCTTTCTCTTTGCCTAAGAACATCTGAATGTTTATCGGATACACATTAGCTGTTTTTTTTTTAGAGACTAAGAATTTTAGTGGCTAAAGTCAGTGGCTCACTGTAAGTTTATCCCTTGAGGAAATCTGCATTTGTGCAATGTAACTGATATTAGAGCATATTTACTGTATTATAGAGAACATATTTGGAATTATTTGTGTTAGTGTCTATAGGGAACTGTAATGATGCACTTCCTACTCATGAAAGCAGAATAAACAATGCAAATAGTGGCTATATTATTGCCTATAAATAAATATGATTGATATGAGGACATACATCCTAATACAACTTCGGCTACAACAAAATAAAAAAAACCTTCTTAATTAAGCAAGCTTAATCAATCCAAGTTCATAAAAGTTTGATCATATTTACTTGTGAAAGAGATTAGCCTACTTGCAAAATCAAAGTGACTATTAGTGTGCATTGTACCACAAGTGTCATCATAAAGCTTTAGCCTATCACCTAAATCATCTTCTCTAACAGGGCAGGAAAACCTGTTAAAAAAGAGAAAGATATATATATATATATATATATATATATATATATATATATATATATATATATATATATATATATATTTTTTATTTTGCTCTTGAGAATTTAGCACTGCTATATTGTGATTTAATAAGTAATGATTAAGAATGAATTTTACCCACTTTAGTGTGTTTAAAACTGCCTGATCTCCCACAAATTAAGACAGGGTTGTTTTGTTGTTGTTGTTGTTGTTGTTGTTGTTGTTGTTGTTGTATTTTGTACAAAATAGGCTATACAGAAGGAAACTAAGTCTTAATTTTTGGAAAAAAAAATTCACAAGAGATTGTTCCTATAGATTTTAACCATTAAATCTGTTTGTTTGGAAATGAACTATTTTCTGGACTGCTCAGGTTGGGAACCTTTCATGCACTACCTGAAGACCCATCTATTTGTGGACTATTTAAATGACCACACATCTTGCTCCTATGCTGAGTAACTGAAACTGTTGTTGTCTGTTGTAGAGCTTATGTGTTTTGCACTTCTAGGCATCAGTATTGATCCCTCTATTTCAATAGTGTTCTAGTTCAATGGAATCTTGGCCTCTCACCTACTGTACTGGCTAGGATACATTCTATGAGTAAATGACAAAGTACTTTTGTAAGTCGCTCTGGATAAGAGTGTCTGACAAATGCTGTAAATGTAATGGTACTCCCTATGTATGTGTTAGTCTTCAGTGTATAACCCATAAACTAGCTCTACCTATCACTACTACTTGATAACCTCGTGGTTACCCTTTCAAAAGCAGCCAAAAGGAACCATCTGCATGGTTTAAAGCATCTTTGTATAATGTGTGGTGTGAGCCTGTACTCTTGGTCAGAGCCAAGCGTGTGTGTGTGTGTGTGTGTGTGTGAGAGAGAGGCATGTGGGACTAAACTGACTGGTTTCTCAGTCAGGGTGTTGCAGCAGTGATTCACCCTGTCATACAGCCCAGCCAAGCGTGCCGCTATCTCCTGCCCGCAGCAGCTTTCAGCACCATGGATAGGGACAGTCAAATAAGGATGCTGTGCAGGAGTAATACATTGGGTGTCAAATGGGGAACAATAGTGACAACCTAATGAAAGGCCCTCAAAATGGAGCTAACTGTCAAAGGGCATCCTCTTCTCACCAGTACAATCAATAGACAATACTGCAAAGAAGTGGCATAGAGATGACACATCACTTTGTAATGGCATTTCCATGACTGACATTTTGAATGTGTCTGCGTGTCTTCGGCTAAGATAACAAAATATGTTATATTTAAACATGTTTAAAGGCCTGTAATTTTACTTTTTATGGTGAAAAATATTGCGCTGAAAACCAAAATGGCTGGTCTAGTGGTTGATTTCTGCTCTTTACTAGATCCATTTTAAAATGACATGCCAGCAGTTTTGCTTATTGGACTCTAGTCTTTTCAAATTTCATTTTTTCACATGCACTGAGTTATATCAGAACTCATTCAAACGTGCCTCTCATTTCAACCACAAACACTTCCTGTCATGCAAGTCATTACACCTATGTTGTTAAGATCAAAAGCATGTATACATTTCCCAATGGAAGGCAGGATGGAATTCTGCTTTGATCTCCCATTTCAGTCTGTCAGTAAAATCACATCTTTCTCTTTCACCCTCCCCATGTTTCTCTCTCTCTCTCTCTCTCTCTCTCTCTCTCTCTCTCTCTCTCTCTCTCTCTCTTTCTCTCAGCCACTCAAGAACACAAGCAAAAGTGCATGATCACAGCCAGATTATGGCTTTGTGGGAGTGGAGTCAAGTCTCTGTGAAATTGTCTTGAGAAAGTGCAATTCAAAAGAGGATGTTCTCTCAACGACTTGCTCTACACATGACAGAGAGTACGCTAACAATCAAACAGGCTTTGTGGATGTGGGGAATAAATATTCATGTTGCTGATGACAGTCACTTTTTCTTTTTTTGCTTCTCCCTGGTTTAAACTGATTTGACTTCAAATAATTAAGTAGGTATTACTGGAGAAAATTATGTTTCAATTTGCCACTACATTAAAGTGATCTGTGTTCTATGCTGTATACTCCATACTTGGGGTATAATCCTGTACATTGGACATGACTAAATGACTAAACTTAGATAATGAACGCATATGCATATTGACACTAAACATTTGTACGTTTTAAGATAATGCATAGCACACTGTGTCCACTCAACTTTAATTAGGTTTTTAGTTTCCATTTAAATCTATAGTTAGATTTATATATATATATATATATATATATATATATATATATATATATAATTAAATAAATAGCGTAGAGCAATCTATCGACATTGTGAAAATAAGGACTAAATAAGCCCAAAATTAGCTGTAAGGGATATCTGAAAATGAGATTCCAACATTGAAATTAAGATTGAGTTTGATATTGTGCCTGAAATGTTTTTTGGAAACTTCAGTAAACCTAATGGCCATCATATCCCATTAGAAGGACTCATCTGGGGCCGGAACTCCAACCATGCAGACATTTGGAAAGCAATGATCTCAGACGACCGTAATCAGAGCTGTGCTCACTCAACACCCCGGAAAAACGCTGCAGGACTTCTGGCAGGCAGCAGACGTGAGCTGTCCAAATTTGAGTAAATGCTGTGATTAGTTACCATCTGAGTTCCGCTCTAGTGCACATGTGACCCACGGAGGTCCAATGGCAACTGGTTTCTAAACACGTAAAGATAGCAGCTCATCTGTTCTGCTGCAGTTTCAGCTGGGCTACAGATGCCCATGCAGGGTTCTGACACATGAGAGAGACTCTGTGGGAAAGTGGCCTGCTCGAACTGAGGCAGAGATGGGCTCTTTTGAAAACTTATCCTTGGAGACAGTGACATAGAACAAAAACAGAGAAAACATTACATTCCCAAAATGCTTTGCATGCTTGAGGCAACAGGGAAATTACTGCTTGTCTTTTGTCAAAAAAGAGATATATCTAAAAAAATAAGCCACTAGACAAGATAAAGGCTGTGATTCTTAAAGTCTCAGGGCTTTGAATGTGTAGGAAGGGTGATAATTTGTTCTCAGTATGTATTCATAAAGCTATCCTTTCCATCTGTAGGCAATAATTATGCTATTACCTCTAATAACACTATTTAGGCAGATCCATGTTGGGTTAAGTCAAAACTTCACACCTGGAAGATTTCCAGTGACCTGTTCCCTTTCCTACCTTTGGCCCTCAACCTGTTTTGTTCTCTCTAGGAGGTAATACTGTCTATACACCACCATTTAAACCATTCATGTAAACTTACCTTAGTGTGGGCAAATGTATGTGGACCTTATGAGGGTGTGTATTTCATACAGGAAAATAGTGGTTACTAAATTGCTATTAAATATTGTCTAGTCTATGCTTTAAGACAGTAAGACAGGGCGAAATTCCAGTTGAGATTTTTTTTTCCTCTATATATTTCTTAATTATTACCCAATAATATTAATATTTTATATTTCTCAAAAATGTATTTCATACTGAGTTATATTTTGGTGTCCACTCAAAACGAAGAGCCCTTCTTAATCTTCATCTAATAACAATTCCAAAAAAGTAAATGGCAGTTTAAAATTATACTGAACAGCTAGCCAAGGGCACTACTTAAATATCTACTTTAGACATTGGGATAATGTTTGATGCTCCTTAAAGTAGACAAAATACCCACGTCAAAAAGATTAGCAATAGCTGCTCTCCACCCGCACCTTTCTTCTGAGGTGTTTGATTGGACCTAATATTCTAGGTGATCATGTGTTCTGAACAATATTACTGTTAATGGAAATTTCATTGAAAGCTCTTTGGTCATGAACAGGTAAAACATCTGTCCACTGTATGCTATCACTGTTTCTTCCTGACAACCCTTTAACACTTTGCACTATGATTCATGTACGTTGAAAAGTCCTCATGAAATATTTAATACATAGGCTAATTATTATGTGCTCTTTATGAATGATGCAGTAAAGAGCCAAATTATTATTCATTGTACATCTAAGATGCCTAATGCATAATTTACTCACCAGGCTATATGCAGTTTGGTATTTTCCCCCTTACAGTTTTTATGACACCAGGTGGTACAAGAAACAAACCTCAGAAGATCCTCACATCCTTTGCTCACCCCCCCCCCACACATACATCTGATACCTGATTTATTTTCATATATGCTTTATATAAACAGATCTTTCCTGATCTGCTGTTTTGCACAAAATTGTGGGAGTGTAACTACTGAAGAAAACAACATTTAAAAGATGCTAAAGCACACATCCTCCCCAACGTGCATGTTGCAACCCTGACACGTTGCTATTGTCAGTTTACAAATTATTCATTGCATTATTTAATACATTATGTATTAGCATGCTACCATAAGAGAAGTGTGTGTGTGTGTGTGTGTGTGTGTGTGTGTGTGAGAGAGAGAGAGAGAGAGAGAGAGAGAGAGAGAGAAAGAGAGAGAATATGTTATATGTGTGCACATGTGTGTAACTGAGTTTGAGCTTACATTTCTTCTGCAGCTCATGGATGGAGTTGACAGTTTAGCAAGATTAGGTTAGAGAACTGAACAAAACACTCATAGATGTGCAAACTCTGTGTACTGGATTTACTTAGAAAGAGAAAAAATTAGTTTCTTTAATTTGTGAGTTTAAACTTAAACTTATAGGTTTAGGTTTAAGGGTCCATAGCATGGAAAACGTATGGATTTCCCTCACTTCACTGAAATAAAAATTTGAAGTAATATGTTATATACCATTTATTCCCCAGGTCCATACAGTTTACATATGAAATCTAAGATGCAAAAATATCCTGTTTTCAAATTACTGTTTCTCTGACGTCACAGGACACCAACTCTGGTTAACTATTGGCTCACACTTTCGATCTCTCATCAGATGCTAGCCATACCATGTTCATGCTATGTGCTCCGACCTTAATTGTTTCAGACAGACATTCTAATGTCACTATAACTCCCCCAATTTGCCCTTTCCTTCAACTGTTTCTCTGTTGTTATGTGATTATTACTGATTATTTCTGTTCATATCCTTCACATCATTATGTTGGCTGGTGTTGATCAAAGGAGCATGGATTCCACTTTTTGAGTTCTGGTTCCTTTTAAAGTGTCTTCCTCTCTGCCTCAGGGAGTTTGAGGGTACCAAGGTGGCCTTATTTAAGCGTGATGTTTTATAAAGCGTTACAGAATGTACTGGCTCTTTGAATGGCAAGTTATTAGTAAGATGTTATGGATAATAAGGTCCACTTTAGGTTAATTGAATGCAAAAGTAATTTATCTAGGCGGAGTTATGCAGCACACAGCTGTGTGTGAGAGCGAGTGCGCGCGCGCGTGTGTGTAGAAATGGACGGGAATGCAAAATGAAAGCAGTTACCCATCTGCTTCGTCTTTATGCGATCCATCATTCAAGGCAGTCCTCATTGAATTAATTGAGCTTTCTAACGCCTGCTATCTTAACCCTGGCGGCAATCGGACTCACGGTATTAATTAGTCTTCAGAAGAAGGCAATAAGCGTTAAGACTTTATCGTTCTAGTCGTCAGAGCCATTCACTCCTGGATGTCAGCGTCTAGCTGAAGTACCGTGACGCAAGAAAACGTGTAACAGTTCCTTTCCGATGTTTATATGTATTGGCGGCTGCTGCGCTTCCAAAACTGCGCGTCCAACCGCTATATCCGCGCAGCGGGGTTCTTTTAAAACGCTGTGTAAAGCTGATAGCTCGTGTCACAGCAGTTATTCCTATAGAGCCCTGAAGCTGACACACTGCCAGCATTGTGGCACAGAATGCAGGGCGATGTACAGACAACACGCACATCCACAAATGTGTCTTAGCCTGCACAGTTTGAAATCTCACATTTTAACTCTCTGCACTCGATAGGCCTGCTGCAGGATACAATTACTTTACTTATACAAAATATGAAAGGAATATTTCAGTGTTTTTCAGCCTCTATCCATCGCATCTATAGTGTATCGTCGATTACCATGAACGATAATTTCAACATGTTTCCCTGTATTTACAACAGAACGGAAAAATCCATGGACTCGAAACGCACGTATAATTAAAGCTTAAGGACAGGTTAGGTCAGGACTATTGTGCTTCTTTAAATAACGACAGGCAGAAGATAGAGATGGACGCCATTAGCCCCTAAAGAAGAGGGCAGTGTGATGGATCACATAAAAAATTAAATAGAACAGAGAGACGTCCTTCGTCCTTCATCCTTCATCTCTCTCTCTCTCTCTCTCTCTCTCTCTCTCTCTCTCTCTCTCTCTCTCTCTCTCTCTCTCTCTCTCTCTCTCTCCAATATATATATATATATATATATATATATATAGCGGAGGGACACACATAGCATGGCACAGACTGGGGTAGAGGCACACATAGCACAGGCTGGGGGGGAAATACATGGCAGAGGCTAGGGGAGGGACACGCCTAGCACAGGCTGGGGGGGGAAATACATGGCAGAGGCTAGGGAAGGGACACGCCTAGCACAGGCTGGGGGGTAAATACATGGCAGAGGCTAGGGAAGGGACACGCCTGGCACAGGCTGGGGGGGAAATACATGGCAGAGGCTAGGGGAGGCACATGCCTAGCACAGGCTGGGGGGGAAATACATGGCAGAGGCTAGGGGAGGGACACGCCTAGCACAGGCTGGGGGGGAAATACATGGCAGAGGCTAGGGGAGGGACACGCCTAGCACAGGCTGGGGGGGAAATACATGGCAGAGGCTAGGGGAGGGACACGCCTGGCACAGGCTGGGGGGGAAATACATGGCAGAGGCTAGGGGAGGGACACGCCTAGCACAGGCTGGGGGGGAAATACATGGCAGAGGCTAGGGGAGGGACACGCCTGGCACAGACTGGGGGGGAAATACATGGCAGAGGCTAGGGGAGGGACACGCCTAGCACAGGCTGGGGGGGAAATACATGGCAGAGGCTAGGGGAGGGACACGCCTAGCACAGGCTGGGGGGGAAATACATGGCAGAGGCTAGGGGAGGGACACGCCTGGCACAGGCTGGGGGACACACACGCATGGCACAGGCTTAGGTAGGGGCACACATGGCAAAGACTTGATCTTCAATATTTTCTATGTATCAAAAGTTCAGTCTGTTCTGCCAGTATGTATTATCGATTACCTAGAAATTTTTAAAATGAGAAACCCAAACAAAATTATTTTCCCTTCTTTTATGAGGGTAATCATATTATTATTCCTCCAATTCCTGACTCCCCTGTTCATTAGCCCCCACCACCTGAATATTTAAAACCACCTCAAAATGCCTCCACAGTTGCTATGATATCTGAAATAGGTATTAGGCAAGAAAAAGCAGATGAGCTGTAATTTCCTGTCACAGACTGCTCCTCCCCCATAAGTCACGTGGTACAGCCCGCCGCGTGCAGGGGGATCATGCCACCCCCGGGATTGCACACACACGCACAGGGTTTAATGTTAATGTCATGTGTCTATTTAAAGCCCTGTCCGTGTGTGCTCCCTTTGTTGGTCATTGTACATCTGTGTCAATCCTGATTATTATAGCTGTAACATTGTTTTGTGTAATCATATATTAATGTATCTGTGTTCAATGTTTAATGTTACATGTACAGTCATGTTTTCCGTCAGTGTTATGTGTGTAATCATATATTAATGTATCTGTGTTCAATGTTTAATGTTACATGTACAGTCATGTTTTCCGTCAGTGTTATGTGTGTAATCATATATTAATGTATCTGTGTTCAATGTTTAATGTTAAGGTGTACAGTCATGTTTTCCGTCAGTGTTATGTGTGAGTGCCACCCTTGTTGTACATGTTTAATGTCATTAAATGTTTCACATAGTGAAGGGAGACTGTGCGTCCTGCCTCGCACGCTGTGACACTCGGGCCAGCAGCAATGTTACATTTCCACATAGTCCTCAGAGTTGACAGAGAACCAGGTGCCAATGTCATCTTTTAGTCCTTCCCAATTTCTTTTCATGTATGATATCATTATGGGCCTGCGCACCGAAGCTCCAACTCCCTTAAAATGACCTTCCAAAACCTGGCTCAAACTGAGCTCAATCTCCATGGAATTTGACAGGTGTGTTTTAGCTCCTCATCAGCTTGAGTGAGCGCTATCTGACAGTGCTCAAATCATAGGCTGAGGGAAACGCAAACCATTTTTGACACCCTTTAACGCCATCGCTACCAACTCACACACATCCCCAACCTGGTCACGCATTCTGTAAGGCCTAAGGCATCTGAAACAGAGTGTGTACATTAGAACTACTGTGTAAAGGGAGGTGTGACTCATCGCTTGTGTTCTCTGGCATAACAGAATTGTGTTCTTCCACATACACTCCCCAGAAGTGCTAACAGATATTTCTGTGCAATTTCATATTCACTGAAGTGATTACTATATTGTATGCTTAGTATATTGACTCCTTCCCACTAGCTTGTGATATTAACTTACATAGTAAGCTTTTAGAAGAATTTCTCAGTGTGTTTAGCTGGAAGAAAACAGATAAACAAATTCATATATTATCTGAAACCATAAATCCAAAAGTGCCTTTAAGAATAAGGAGAAATACTTTTTACTAATTCCCTTGGGGAAATTCTCCTCTCTGTATTTAACCCATCTGGAATGAAATACACACACACACACACACACAAATTAGCATAACACCAATTAGCCCAGTACACACTAGGGGCAGTGAGCAGCCATCTCGGTACCCGGGTAGCAAATATGGGTTAGTTAGGTGCCTTACAAGGGAACTTGAGGAGACTGAACCACCACCTTTCTGGCCCAATCCCATTTTTCTAACCTTTAGGCCACCGCAGCCCCCGAATACTGTAATCTTATAATACGTACGGTGATCCCTCATCGGAGTTAACCTGAGGTATTATATAAACTTTGAGATCTCTAACTTTTACCAGTGGCCTGTTCTGCTTTGATTCTGACACCCTTGAAGACCCTGGGGACATCCTTTTAATGAATACATTTACAACAATTTATCAAAAAACAAATATGTACTAGACTTTCAAATCAGATATGGCTCTGAGGCAGAACTAGAGTAAGGATTAACTCCAAGCCTTCTTTAAAGGTAATTAGGTGGAGTTGATTTAACATATTTCCTGATGACCAAAAGACTAAATAAATTGGAGCACTCACTATTTGGTCTGCACTTTTCCACTTAAAAATATATATTGGGCTTTGGGATAACACAAAATTAAGCCTGAATAGGTAGCAATTTATATTTATATTTCCTGGACACTATAAACCCTATTTGAAAACTTTCCACTATAGAGGCAAAATCTTTCTGTTCCCTCATAATGAACCTTCAAGGGATTACCTTGATTTTAGCAGTCATTTAATAAAGCTTTTATGAGATTTTACATTTTTAAAAAAGCTGTTTTCTTTCATTACTTTTGCTTCAATGTAGGTCATACTATATATAGTTTTGCTTTTTATATTTTGATTGTGTTCTGTCTGATTTTGATAAAAACCTGTCAGTGTGAGGAAAACTATTTAGATGATGACAGTTCAGAAAGTTTTGACTGGAGGTGACTACAATGGAAAAAGTAGCTACACAAATAGTATAAGGGAAAAGAAGACTCAGACATCACCTCACTTCAACTTAGACATTATCATACCAGTTTGTTCAGTCAAAATACAGGCATTTATTGCAAAGAATCCTTGCTGCTTCTGTATTACTCATCAGTAACTGTAAATATGATACATAAATGTTAGATCCCAAAAGCAGAAAACTGCTCTCTCAAACACACAGGGGTCAAGTCTCAAAAGAGCTGCACAGAGGTGATGCCAATTTGGCACTAGAGTGAGAAGATGTCTCAAAATAGAATTTAAAATGTGTGCCCAAGTACATGGGTTGTTTTTTTCTCTTTTGCTGTATGTGAAACACCTAACGTTCCATCTGGATACAAAGCCAAATGTAGAAAAGCACATTTAACAGAAGAGTTTGCAGAAAATGAGATTAGTCACAACATTCACTGAAATGGTGTCTCTGGCGCACATAATGTGCATACTGAAATGTGCCTTTATTCCTTTTCAGACGTGGTGACTCTTATCAAATGCAGCAGATGGAAAAGACATGCATCTTGATGAGGAATCACATGCTCCTGTCTTCCTTCCTTATCCTGCATGATGAGCACAAGCTGGGGTGTGCGCTCCACACTTGCAGACTTGCTTCTCAGTCCTTCTCTAACTTCAACTACTTCAACTCTTCCTTCCAAACAAACACTTGCCTCTTCCCTCGCCCCCAGCAGTAAGACCTGACAGCTGAGACGTACTGCCCAAATTCAGTTGAAAGGAAAGGAATTTTCCCCCCCCCCCAACGCTCTGAACAGTGTGGCGGTATAATGATGGTAATGGCCCCACCACTTCCTGTTTGCAGATCTCCTGCATCTCTGTCTGACTTTCAAAGGTGAAAAGCTTTTAAGGTATAATTGGGACACAAATGTTACCTCGCAGTGCTGGAGAATTAGCCATGCCCTGTCACCTTTCACTACTAGCTGGAAGAAAAACATCCATGACTGAGGGGTCTTTGAATGCTTTTCTGAGGATGGGTGTGCAAAGTCTCCCATGCCACAACCACTATGCACTATTTAATGTGTTTTTTCCACCTGTCTTTACAATAATGGGTGTTGAATATGATAGTATCTGCCAGCAGGACAAGCAGGCACCCTGAATGTAGGCATTGGGTATGTCTATAGCTATTTATACACACAGCAGCCACACTGGTCCTTGCTGTTGTATCAAGGGAGATCAGCAAGGTCGTCTTCTTTGATGCTTGCAGTTGCTTCACCATTTGCATTGATCCAACAGTGATGCACGTGTTATGTGTGGATGAATGACAGTTGGTATGTCCTCTATGCTATCACTGACTGGCAAACAAAGATTTAAAGAGAAAAAGCATTGAGGTGTGTAAATTTGCTCTTTTAAAGTAAATGTTGAGGCATATCTGTGTGCTAAATTAGCAAAAAGCGAAATGTATAAAAATCTCTTTATTCTTTTTACTTTCCTGTAGATTTAGTGACCTAAACTGATCCTAAGGGACTGACCTTCCCGGTTTTCTATGCCAAAGACTGACCAGGTGAATTTCAAAGCATGAGTGAATTTATTCAACCTGGAGTTCAGAAGACCCTGAAAGAAATTTTGTCTGATTCCTTAGCCAGTGTTATGCTTCTGGAAAGCATCACCAAAGCAGGAAATTAAAGTATGCTTGAAGACTATTTCAAAGAAGGGAATGAAGGCACCACAGTCTCAGCTGAATCCAGTGGCTGCGTGAGGGGCCAGAGGACAGGGAGAATGGATGCTGCTCCAGACGGGGCAGTTCAGGCCAGCAAGGCCGGGCACTCGTCTGGTCTGCCAAGAAGGGCTGGAACGTGAACTGTGGCTAGGCCTGCTCGACACTTTGGCCTGCTGAGTTCTGCCCAGGAAGGACAAAACATTCCAGCTCGGCACCGTATTACTGAAGGCAGCAGGACGACAAACAATGCCATGCAATACCACTGGAAGGAATAAAAACAGCACTAACAAAAAATAATAAAAAATTCACAAAATACTGTTAGTGGGAATGGAGGCATACCAAACACTGGTCATCTAAATTGCAAAGTTAATCACAGAGTCTTAAACATTATACTTCTCTAATTTGCATAAGGCTTCTTGCTTCATGTTTCATTTGAATTTGAGCAAGTAACAATGTTAAGTTAATCAGATCATAACAAAGACACTGGACCTTCTCTGCTGCACATTTTAGCAGCCATCAGTTATTTAACTTCAACTGTACATGCATTATTTATGATCTCAATTATTAATTAGATTCATGTTTTAACTTGCTTAGAATACATATTACAAACACTTATAAGGCTTTTTAAATATATGCTGAAAAGGCCTAGCATTACAAATACAGAACTGGCGTTGCTGGGGTGCAGGTTCAGAAAGTGTAAAAGACCTTATTATTGTAATGTTTTACATTACACACATGATGAATACAAAATGTTCTTTACAATTATTCATTAACAGTGTTAAAGGCCCAACTATAGGTGCTGTTATATGTGTTCAATGACCAGTGCAACTGTAAATGCAAAAACTTTATAAATGTATTCTAAAATACAATATATTATGGATGTCTGATAGGTGCAAATTATTGTTATTGAAAACTCATGGACATAATAATCCATTCTTATTTATGAAATTACAGCTGTCTGAAGGACTGAAAGAAAGGTAGCTTTGTGAGAAATCCAAATGATATTTAATGGTTTGGGAAACAATGAAAGATGACAATCATAATCTGGTGCTCAGAAGCGGCACTCTGTGATTTTATGACAATGGTGATTCAGTTTTACAGGAAATCGAGCGAGCGAATCAAAGGGTTCAATCACTTGATTGCATCTAAAGCTAAAGGGAAACGCTGTATATACTGCCCAACTTCTGTATTACAGAGAAGAAACAGGAGCCATTAAGTTCTATTTGCTTCATTCACGCTGTCATTAATTGAATACAGTATAAATCAATAAAAAAAACTAATATGCCACACATGCATATGGCTCTCCAGATCAAAAATAGGATTCTGTTTTGTCCTTTGTATACAATAACATTTTAAACAAAGGCTGCAGTGTGGGCTCCAGCTATGGCTTTATATTGAAGAATGCATTAGAGGAAAAAAATTCTACAGGATTAAAACAGCATACGGCTTTCAGTTGTATACAGGAGAAGACACATATTTGTTTTCCATCAAAACAGAGCCAACCTCATGATTGTATAGAGAGACTGATTTGATGGTGTATGAGATAGACTGATGGACCCAGGTGTGAGGTTATGGTCCACCCAAAGAGTCAACTGACCAGATTTGTGTGATGGATAAAAGTGGCTGAATCTTAAATGTGGGGAAGTCATTACTAACTGTTGGCAATAATGTTGGCATGAAAACTTTGAAGCATACTGACAAAGTCAACAGTCCCACATCAGTATCTCATAGTCCATACATTCTAATATTGTCCTTATTTAACCAGAATACTCTCAGCAAAACCATTTTCCTGTATTGTGTCCTGCCAGGAGTATTCACTTGTGAACTATGTAACAATCTACATTTACTGTTCATTTAAGAAGAAAGAATATTATAGAAGCTCAGAAATGTTCCAATTGTCCCAGTAACTTATTTTAATTCACTTCCTTAGAAGTAACTGAAAGAACTTTGCATCGTAGAGCTTCACAGAGGAAAACACACACCATTCTGTAGTTCCAGACCTTATTGTAAGTGCAAGTCTTAAGTTTGTTTAAGTCATCTTCACACAGCCTGCAAACAAACATGCAAACAAACAGAGAGTAATGGAAAACAGAGAGCAAGAGAGAGCTGCCATCTTCATTCTGGTGGCAGCTCAGTTGTTCTCATCTCTGGTGTTTTGAGATGATTTCTTTTAACAGTGTACTATCATCATAGGCTCATCCCATCCAGCTGTCTGCCTGTGGAATAACACAACTGATGGATCCTGTCTCATATTCAGCCATAGAGTTATGGAGCTATGTTAGTCTGGGGGTGTTTTCCTTTATTGGGATACAGCTCCAGTGAAGTCCTATCTTTCCATGCTATTTGTGAGTCATTTTGAAATCAATGCAAGAAATAATATATTGTAGAGGAGTAGTGAAGATATCTGATGATATGTGTAGGAAGACTGGTGTGAATATGACAGCTATAAGTAGATTGTTAAAGTTTTAGCTGCTGTAATTTTGTTGTAGTTTTTCTATAGTTGAAGTTTGTAAACTGTTCGAGTTTTTGTTTTTTATTGATTTTTTGTTGTTTCAAAACTTTACTTTGTATAATGCACTTTTTTGAATGTATTGATTAATTCTCCCCTATTTTGGCACACCTGTCATTGAATTGTAATAAACTGCACTCCCTTTGGTTAGTTATATTATATAGTGATATTTCATTAAAGAGTAAACCACCCAGTGCTGGTCAGTGCTGGTCAGTTCAGAAGTATAATACTGTGTTTCCGACATTTCTAAAGTCTTATAATAAAATACGAATGTATGGAAATATTTTACAAATATTGTATGAGCAGAAATTCTTGAATGAAAATACTTTTATATGAATGCTGGCAATCATGACTGTAAGGCTAACATTCATTTTAAATAGATTTAAATAGGCTTTGGCATACAAATCCAAGAGCAAAAAACAGATTTACCTTTTTCTTAGAGTTCATGCTAGAAGCCACATGTCTTTGAAAGGTATTTCTATGATACACCATAGGAGGATTCAAATCTACAGTTATGACATTGGACGCTTTTCCATTTAGGAAGCAGGTTAACCTTTGTGGGACCCTGACATAGCCCACAAGGCAACCGGCAAATAACCCCAGTGAGCTGTTAAGGTTCTATGACCTGGGCATGTAGCTCAGCTGGGTCCTTACTACAACCATAATATAACCCACAATGACCCTCCTTGCACTTGCCCATTGAAACCCATCAGCACTCTGCCCATTTATTTTAGACATATTACAGCTTAGTTCAGTTTGAACCCACAGAGTCCATCAGCTTCACATGCAGAGCATGCATGGTTATGTTGGAGCTGCATATGTAAACCACTGAGTGGTAGCCTCACTTCTAGGTTCACATAGTTTTCAGCAGGTTGCTTTTTAATTAAAAGCACTGCAAACTCATTCAGAGTACACAGAAAACCTTAAGGTTATCTTTTATGAATCTGTGAGTTGGTTCCTATCAACTATGCTCCCTGCAGAATTAAATAAGCTTTCTTACAATGTAATTGGCCTACATGTAAGATACGTACAGGATTCTTTTCAAATAACTATTGCATCTTAACCATTCTTATTATAAAATGTTCCGATTACTGAATGCATAGCTCTGCCTATTATTCCTAGCAGTGAAACGTATTCTTATCATATTCATTAGCACTACACCGAATGAAGGAGGCTCACCTCTTCTGTTGACAAATCTCAGAAAAACGCAAGTCATGAACAGCGCTCAAAGGCTGATAGGAAGGACTGATATGAAGGTACTTGTTTTAAGTAAAAGTTATTTGAGTGTATTAGAAAAGCACACAATTTTGTGAATATTCATGCTCTAGCTCCCATGTAAATACTTATACTAAAAATACTGCTACTACTACTACTACTACTACTACTGCTGCTACTGCTGGTACTACTACTACTACTACTACTACTACTACTACTACTACTACTATTAATAATAATAATAATAATACTTTTTTTGTTTTGTTTTGGTGAATTGGTAATGTCAATATTTGGTGATAAGTTAAATTCCTCATATTTATATATAGGCTGAGGAACATTAACTATCCAAATGGTACAGTCTGCGCATGAGTTCAAATATATCAAGTCTCATTCAACGGCACATTTCCAAAACCACGCTGAAAATCAAGAGGCGATGTCCGACAGAATGCATTGATGGTGTTAGGAAAAAGCGAACGTGATCCTGTTTGGTGTCGACACGTTTAAATCTTCGTATTTCTAAGTAGGTCTGAGAGTCACGCGTATTTAGTTGGTACGGTTGTTTCCGAGAGGGTTGTGCGCAAAGCAGAGAGCGCGAAGAGGCTCCTTCGTGTGAGTCTCTGCCATACGTTCAGCTCGCTTGTCAGTGCTATGGGTGCTTTGTAAGAGAACTAACGGATGCACTTGGGGATATATGTTTGGATTTCGGCTCATTTTCCGTTGCAAATGCAAAAGGAAATATGCCGCAAAGCTTGGCCTTACTCCTTATCAGTTTGATTGGGTTGTGTTCATGTACAGGTTTCCCAAGTAATATCAACATAGGTGAGTTGATTCGTGCGTCTTTGCGTCTTCATCTTCGCCGTGGTTTATTTTAACAGCAGAGTGCTAATAAAGTTTTTGAATTGCTTAGCATTAATTCAAGTCTAAGTAACATTCTTTAGTCAGCTTGCATTAAAGGTTTGCATTACGTTATTGCTAAATGAGCACATTTTGTCTCAACAGGGGGTTTGTTCCCAACCGATTCTCACGAATATGAGGTTTTTCGATTCGCGCTCTCTCAGCACCAAGAAGTCCCTAAACTGGTACCGCAAGTAGACATGGTTGATACCGGGAGCAGTTTTGCCATGACATACGCATGTAAGTTCTCTTCGTGTGACATATTTCACTGAATAAAGAAGCGGGAACGTAATTCTGTCTGTCACCTGTTAGATGTTGATAGATGTACA
Source organism: Electrophorus electricus (assembly GCF_041902795.1). Taxonomy (NCBI): domain Eukaryota; kingdom Metazoa; phylum Chordata; class Actinopteri; order Gymnotiformes; family Gymnotidae; genus Electrophorus; species Electrophorus electricus. Next base: position 10,578,569 of record NC_137504.1, read on the forward strand.
AGCGACGGAGGCGCCAAAGAGCTCGCCTTTTATTATTACATTTATTAGACTGTAATTTGAGATGAAGCATTTTCGCCATGCTCTGTAAAACGGGGTGACTTTAGGATAGACTAGCGTGAAACAAGTATAGATGAGCAAGGACAGCCTTTTAAGACAAGTGAAAAAGAGAAGGTACGGCCTGCGAAACGTACTGTATGACGAAAGCTCTTTTCGCACAAAGTTGTGCAGTGAAGATAATAGTCTCGTCATGCCAGTTCACCCCTTGAGGGGTTGCGATATATGTGAACTGCATTTTCCTAAACAAGAACAGACTGATTGTTCTTCTTTTTTTGCCACGGTTTATATTCCGGTTGTGACTGTACCAAATGTATTTTTAATGTATTGTTATCCATTAAACGTTGATTGTGATTACATATTTAGCTGGAATAACCACAGCAGAATTTGAAAATTATGATATCTTTTAATCTTTAAGAACAATTATCTATCAGAATAAACAAACCTGATGTTCCTACGAACACTGACATTACCCGCACCAGTATTTAATTTTAGAAGATGACAACATGATTTACATTACCTGACAAATACTTTAACATCAAAACATATTGTGATTATTAAGAGTGAAGGTGAGAGATGTGTTCTGCATGTCACTGATATTAGCTCTTGACAGCCAGGTCGATGACAGGATCCTCACCGAGACCTGGCTTAGTCTCTCTCAGACTGTGCCGCTTGTTTGAAGTTTATGATTCGTGGATATAATATAACTGGAATCACTAACAAAAACATGTTCTTCTTCTTGTCTGTGTAAAAGATGCAGTTGAATCAGACAATTTGCGTTGTATGTCAGGTTGAGATACAGACTGTGTACAGTGTGCAGCGCCCGTTGTGGTAAGGCTCCCCTTCATCCAAGAAGATTTGATTTTGATGCTGTCTTTAGGGGTACTGTCAGGGGGTCCAGTGTGGATGGGGAACCTCCACAAAGTGTGGCAGGCTGCTTTTGTATGGTGTATGGTTTAGAATTGCACATATGCAAATTGGGAATATACGCTTCACATCAATCTCGGATATAGGCATCACTGCAGAACAGTCACGGTGCTTCCGAGTGCCCTGCAGGCAGTGGAGTTGTTCATGCTTTTTTAATTGCATGCAAGTGGTGCGCTAAGATATTCAGTGTGATACCTGCTGGTGTATTGGAAACGTAACGTAATTGGCCTTTTGGTCTGTGTAGATACTGGTGACTGATCCTGAGGGTGACTGGCTTCGGTGTGAACGTAGAGACTGTTGGGAAGGGCTTCAGAGCAGAGTAATGAGTAGGCACTGCATCTTTATGTCTGAAGTGAAAAGCAATTATGTGGCACTAATTACATTATTGGGCTGTAATAAAACATCGATTATGATCAATGCATTCTAAAGGCTCAGTCCATTTTGTGAAGCTATGTAGCCAATAAAAATATTTGTGAGGTTGTTAAAATGCCTTCCCATGTATTGTGGTCACTGCTGAAAGACACTACTAAATATAAGAGATTTTTATACAAGCCAAGCTAATGTTTAGTATAAAGCTCATTTTGCTAGGTTTTGTTTTGAATTGAAATGTAAAATTGGCTTCCTGAATGTAATGATAATAATATCAATACTAATTGATAATATTTGTTGTATATAAGATAACAGGTGAAATATCATCATATGTTGAATCATTGCTGTATAAATTGACATGACATCCTATTGTGCCAAAGCCAGAGGTTTAAATCCTATTACCTACAATACCAGAGAGTGTTTTCACTGGGCTGTGTCTAGCCTTGCTCTGCTGAATATGATGAAATAGGTGAGAGTAGCATGCTTTTAAGGCCTGCAGAATAGCATTCTGTGCTTCATAATAAGGTCCCTATCTTATTTACTCTGTTTTATATGCTCTGTCAAGTCACATAACATCAGCACAAGTAAGCCTGAGAGGACTGAGTGCTATCAGAAAGACAGTGGAAAGCATAAAATCATTTTGGAAGCCTAATCAGAGAAAGGTTTGTCAATTTCCCTGAACACATTAATGATATTAACAAATATTAACATCATTAACATAATATTTACCTGTTTGTTCTGGTAAGAAACAAGTACATATACTTAATAAATGTTTCTTGCTTGTAAAGCTGAATAGGTGAATGCGTTTTATTCTTATTGGTTTTGTGCTTTGTTCATTGTGCTTAATAGGGTTGGGCTGATAGACGATCCATCTATGATGGCTGATAGACATCACGATGTTTATCCAGCATCGTGATGAACCCAACCACCCCCCACCAACCCACCACTCCCCACACACACACACACACACACACAAAACAGATCCCCACCCTGCCACCCCTCCACAACGATAGCGGTGTACATGCCTGACAGCTATAGTTCGTAACACTGCTTTAAAGTAGAAAACTAGCTATATTTATTACTTATTACTTACCCTGAGATCAACCTGAGCTGAATAACTGATGAATATGTATTTAATGGAGTGTTGAGTACTTCTAATGAAAACCATATATCAGCCATTTCATTTATTGTATTCAATTATTGTAGTTTAATTTTGGTTTTTATATAGCCTTTTACATTAAAATGCTTAAATATGCTTTATTTAGAATTACTTTTATTCATGTAAGCATTAAAAATATATATATGTTTTTATTTTGTATTATGTGCAATACAATACTCTGGCACTGAAAACAAATTCATGGCAGTGGAGTTAAAAGGTTTTTTCCACATGAGCATACATTTATATTTAAAAGTACTACCTAAAAAGTGGAATAAAGGCTTTACTGACCACTTTATATTAAGTAGAAAAAAAGTACAATACCTTTATAAGTGACAAACCCCACCCCATGATGTCATCATCTGTCGCGATATTTCCCTCTACACGTCGTCATATGCCAGTTAGATAGACATCGCCTAACCGTAGTGCGTAGATGCTTTGAAGCCATAGTCTTAACTGAACACAGTGATCAAACTCTACAAATTAGTATACTAAAGTACAATAATGAGAGCAAAAAATTGGAAGTAGTTGCTGTTACATTTATGGATTCTTTTATAAGTTCGAAGAGTTCCTGAAAATGTCCTGAAACACCTGCACCTGCAGAGCTGCAGTAATACAGATGCCTGTTTAACTTATTAAATTCATGCTCATTTTACTCAGTATGTGTGTGTGATTTACTCATCAGCTATTGTCCTTGCTGAAATCAGTTCCTCAGAAAAAGATTAACTATTAAATTGACATGCAGAATGCAAATGAAGTCTATTAGTCACAATACCCTGTAGTGAAGATGCACATTATCATAATCTGTCATTGAAGATGATTAAAACACAAGCGATGTGCTGCCCACTGCCTAAATTTATGTTACGCTGAAATGTGCATATTAAGAAGGGTTCTGTCCACGGTCATACAGATTAACACATTACCAGGTCAAGACTGCTACTATACACAGACCAAAGCAATAGCATAAGCAGCTGTGAGCAGACCTGGGTTTCCTTTGTGTACTTTTCCTTATACACCTAGCACATAATGTTTTTTTTTAGAGGCATTTATTTATTAGAAACACTGTGTGTATGTAGTTAGGGACTGAGACTATAGTCCATCTGTTGACATGCACAAGTTAGCCATCCTCCAACTGATTGCAAGTTTCAGGACCATGTTGGCTGGATATTTATAATGTGGCACTCTCAACCTAAAAATTACACTGATGTTAAGCAACACTGCTGTGCTTGACACACTCATAACAGTACAACACCCACTGCTATGGCATAACCATGTCATTTTGGCTGCAGTTTAGAATGGACTGCTACACAAATAGTATCTGGTCAGCAGTGATCCTGTCAGAAACTGACCAGTGAGAAGGTTAGAAACTGGCTGTAAAATGGTGCATGCCAACATCTGGGCTGCAGTCTGTAATTATACATAGAAAATTCACCTATAAACCAGATGTTGCTAATACGATGCAGCTGTTCGTAATGTATGTATAGTGTATATATATATATTCACTACAAGAACCAAAAATTGTTAAACATTATTGTTATCATCTTATGGATCAGTGTAAAGTTTTTCCCGTAAGCGTGCGCGCATTGTCAAAAACACTTCGATATGTGGCTCAGGGTGGCTGCAGGAATGTGAGGGGGACGGATTACGCTATCGTACACCTGGCGCGATGCAGGTTTCCTCTGACAGGAGGCTAAGGCGGCTTGTCTGAGTGACCATGTCTCTGTGGAGCACCACTTATCACCTGGCACAGCCAACGCCACTTAATCTATTATTCATCACATCACAGCTCAGGCGATTACTTCGCAAACTTCAGAACACACTGCTTCACTCTTGCTCTTGTGCTGCTTCACTCCTCCTGCCTGCCTGGGCAGAATAGAAGGGTAGTGTGGTTGTTAAAAATCCATTTATGCAAGGATGGGATTGGCCATGTGTAAGTAAGGTGAGCTCTCTCCTGAGAGTGGAACTGGGAGCAGTGATTAGAATTACCATATTAAGGAGAAGTAGATAATTGGACACTGCAGTATATGGTAGTAAGACATCGTCATTATGCTAAAGAAGTGCTAACCCCCCTGTTGGTGATCCCAGTATAGGGACAGGAACAGAAGAAAGGGACCCAGAGATGACAGGATATTGTTCCACTCAGAGATATTTGTTTATTTCTGTGTTCAGTATTGGTGGTTATTGCTGTAGTTAGTGGTGGGAAGCCAGTGATGCTTGATTTCAGCATGCAGAAAATCTTCAGCAAAAAGTACAGGGAACAAGAATGAATCTGGATGCAGTTTGTTCTTTGTTTGTTCTTTCTATTGATCTTTTTTTGTTGTTGCAGGAATGTTGTTTTTACACGGATAACAGAAAATAAATGTGCAGTAAAGCCTTGCTTGTTCTAATTGCTGGTATTTATAACGTCAGCTTTCATGCTAAATGCTGTTATTTAAAAATGGCATGTAGTTGGTCTATTGTGGTCATTGTGTTCTCCTGGATGGTCACGCTGACCGAGATGCAGAGCATTTGTTGACATTGATTAGAGCTGGCCGTAATAACACACAGTTACTATGTCACTGTGTGCTCCAGTCATGCGTGAGTTGTAACACACTACACTTAACATTTCCTCGTGACATTTTAAAGGGAAGGAACTCATTCCTTTGACTTTGGTAATTCTTCTTTCACCTCATATCTTAGTGCCCCAGAGACCAATGCAAGAAGAGGGCTTGACCTTACATTCTTACTTTGAAGGGGTACACCATGTATGGCCAAACACAGTAGAACAGAATAACTGTTGAGAAATAGTTGTTAATAATTTAAATACAATTACAAATACATTGAAGAAAATGTGAGCTTTCTGACTCCTAAGGACATTCCAAGTGAGCAGAGCTACTAACAATCTGACAATGCTGTTTTATTCATTCGAGATTAGCTAATCTATCTTTTCTAAATTACCCTGTCAAAAAAATTCCATCGTCATCGTTATAATTCTGGCAGACAGACTTACATTGTATATGTGATTTAGATTCTCCTTTCAGACATATGTGATGGATATCTGGGTGTGCAGAGGTGGGCACCTGCTGTGCTGTAAGGCTCCACACCAGCCAGCTCACACACTCGTCTGATCGGGCGTCCTGGGGCCCTCATCCCTCCACGTATCACCCTGACAGACAGCCAGGGCAAATGTCCGCGGCATGTCAATCAGGCACACTCCAAAGGGGCCCATTGAGTCGGCCTACATCAGGGCCAGGCTCCGAACAAGCAGCCCTTTGTGGGGCCTTCGTGCGGATAACCCAGCTACTCTAAGCAAGTACTAAGGAGGTGTTACCTGCATGTCTGCCGCAAAGGTGAAGCCAGCACATGATGAAAGACTTCAGGGAGAAAATGACATGTCCTGATGTAAAGGGCATCCAGCTCTCTGTCTTTAGCTACAGGTTATTATTTTATATATTGCTACTTATGGATCAGATGTGGAGCCTTTAGCGAGAACTTCCAACCCTTCCAGATTAAAGAAAAAAGCCCCGTCAGATAGTGCGGCCTGCCTTTGGCTCTTGCAGTACAGGTCGGCTCAAGGCATCTCACTGTTGATTGTGTGTGACAAGGATCTCACTAGTCTGATGTGGTTGGCCACTGGGAATATGAACCTGTCCTGGGGTGGTGATGGAGGCAGCTGGGGATGGAGACTTTGAAGATCAAGCATGTTAATCTCGTGATGTGCAACTGAAAGGGCCGGCAGGCTTCTGTCCTTTACTGATAGCACAGGATGAATGAGATGACACAGCTCGCAGCAAGCTGGCTTAGCACCCTTATCAAACACATCGATGCTAATGTTGACTTGGATGCAGTTGACCAAGCTAGTATACACTTCATATGTAAGGTGATACAATTAACTAAGATAACAATTAAATAAGATAGCATTTACAGACATTAATATTAGCTAGCAGCATGGCCCACTTATCTGACATAAACCTTGATCCAAGTGATAAGAAATTCCATAATAATAAAGACTGTATGAAATGTGTGTGTGTGTGTGTGTGTGTGTGTGTGTGTGTGTGTGTGTGTGTGTGTGTGTATATATATATATATATATATATATATATAAAAGTCTGAAAAAGATTCTAGGAAAGTAACTGTAGATAAGTAACTAGTACTGTAGTAAGCGATGTGGACATATTAAAAGTTGTAGTAAAGTACACAGAGTACACTGTGCACTTTGCTTGCACACCTGATGAAAAACCTCTGTCTGAAACATTCTGTACTTTACTACAATTTTTTGTGGTGTTTTTTTTTTTTTACTTGAGGCGCAGAGCTAAATTTCAGGCTGTGTGTTAAGCATTCAATACTGAGTCATGTGGAGTGTTTTCAAAGGGCAGACCTCCAATTTACAATCTCTGTGTTTGTGAAATGATTATGGTGCTGGACCAGCTCGACCTTACAAATGTGAGAAAAGGTTTGTAAACCCAAATTATCTTCATTTAAATCAGATTAATTAAAAAAGGCTTTTTAACCAACATTTTACATGACAGTGTTTTATCTATAACAAATGTTTTATATATAAATAATTAAAAAATACAATATCCAAGGTCATTTATGTAAAAGAAATATGTGAACCTTTAGGATAATGACCCCTCAAAAAGAGAGTCAGGCATGCGTTTGATCTGCCCTGTCAGAAAAAAGCAAATTTTTGTTATCCATTCTTTACAACAGAAAGCAGAAAGGGCCCCTTAGCAGATGTTTCAGGGGGCTTTAGAAGAAACATTTCTGAAGCTCATAAGACTGGAAAAGGTTCCATCAGGACTTTGAGTGGGTTTCCATTATTTCACAGGAAGTTTCACAAACGGAAAAAATTCTGCATCGTTACTAGTCCGCTAAAAAGACGGATAGCCAAAGAGGTCAGCGCCAGTGCAGAACAGCGAATTCTCCAGTCACAAAGAATCCTGGGGCAGCAACTAAGGTTCTTAAGGCATTTCTTGTGCTTGATAAAGTCTGCGTTCACAGGTCCAGCACAAGTTGGCTAAAGACCCATTGGCTGTTCTGCAGCGCTCTTGCAACAGAGTTCTGTGGGCAGTTCAGACAAAGGTTTAGCTTCTTTGTAAATGTACCAATTGTTAACACCACAGCCTCATGCCTATGAAGCGTGGTGGATGGAAAGTAATTGCAGGCTGTGTTGTTGCCTCGGGGCCTGAATGGCTTGTAATCATTATGGAACCAATGAATTCCAAGTATCAGGAAATTTTACGGCCGAATGTCCCCGTGTCTGTGATCTAATATTCAGAAGGGGTTTGGCCATGCGACAAACATGCTGTGGACTGGTTTGAAACAAGACCTCCCAAAATTCTACATGAACAGTAGCAATGTTATTTAATGGAATGGGACACTGTGCGAACTGATGAGAAGCTGCAGTAAGTCTTTGAAGTTATTGCCAAAAAGTTGTTGCATTTTTCATCAAAGATCTTTTTGATCATTTAAACCATTTGTTCATAAATTGAATGAAAACATGATATTTGTTCATTAAATGTATGGCAATATTAATTGTCATGTGTGTGTGGCATTCATTAAATAATAACATTTATTTTTATTAAATATTTATTATAAATTTATTGTGATTTATATAAAGGTCAGTTCGTATTTCAGGCCACCACTAATGCAGAAATTGTGATAGTTTCAAAGTGTTCACTAATCTTTTCTCACGACAGTATAGCAACTGAAAAAAAACACCCTCAGCGCCTCCCCACTGCTTATAATAATATGAAACCTGCGCCTGTGGGATGACTCCTTTTGGAAGATAAAGGAACGGCACCCTGGCCATAAGCCGAACGCAGTATGAACGGCCAACATGCCCGCTGCTTTGTGGTCCTTTCTGGAACCACATCCATGCGGCTCTGCTTTTCCCTGTAACTAAAGGCAGGGAGAACAGAGACACAGAACGATATGGTCGCTCTCCTCAAATCTCTGCAGAGGAGGCCGGCCATCAGAGGATCGCTCACCTCTGGACCCATCTGTCGCAAACATGGCAGCATTTGCTACATCGCCTCAGGCTGGAAAGCTGATTTTTTTTTTTGTCCTGTCCGACTCTGCCACACGCTCAACCCTGTGTGCACAGCCTCAGAGTCACAGAAGAATCGCACCCTGCCAGTCTGCCCAAGCAATTCTGCCTTGGACTCCGTTAAATGTTATGGTGTATGCTTTCTTTTTATCTGACATTGAAAAGGGAAAGACAAGATACAAAAATGTGCTCAATGCATAATACGTGCTCATGGACATGCAACGTTATCTTTTCAAATAACGTTTGAATGATCAAGCTAGCAGCCATGTGTAACCGACCACTGCTGTAGATCTCCTGCAACAATGAGGCCAATTGAAGTAATGGAAGAACATTTGTTTATCTGCACTGTCAGTGCAGCAGTTGGGAGAACACTGCTGATTTGTATGGGCAATGATGTATGAATGAAGCCAAGGGTGGTGGGTGGCGCGTGAAATAGTAGAAGCTCACTACTAGTGCAGTTATTCCCAGAGGAGAGTGGGCTGATCCTATTTGATTGGGAAGTTTGCTTGTACCAAGGTTAGATTCTGCATTTGTGTGTGTCACTGTAGCAGCATTGCCCTGAATCGTGTCCTCGGAGGAGGATTTTCGATGCTGGACTCGGTGGGTCAAGTGTAATAACTCGGTTTGTGGGAGTGAAGGAGCTTCACTTAAATGAAACATTTTTAGGCTATTTGATTCACTTGTTAATGACAAATATGACACTCTTTTGGCTCATTGTTGATTTAATGAGACCAGTAATACAACAATGTACTGTTATATTGGAGATATATATTGTAAATGTTCTTAGTTATTTTCCATGCATTAGCATTGAGCCTGCAGGTAAAGGTGAATGTTCCAAATGTTGTTGCAAATGAATGTTGTGACAGAGTTGTCCTGACTGATGGGGCAATGTCTGGAAATTCTTAGACTAGGACTAGAACAGAATGCCATGGAAATTACTGTCTGGCAAGCCTTGTTTGCAGGAGCTGTTACATGATTCATCAGAGCAGAACGACTGAGGACAGCTGAGTTTTTATCTGAAACATCCATGCTCATCCGTAAAGTGCCTTATCATTTCCTTGGAAAGCAAAGCTAAAATTAAATGATGTTCAGTGCACCTCTTTGATCTTCCGTCGATAGCTCATTTCTTTCAGCTCCTCTGCACATGTGCAATGATGTATGAACTTGAGCAGTCCTCAAGGCCTACACTTCTAACCCTCTGTTGCCGCTTTTCCACCAGTTTGCTCCCAGTTCTCCAAAGGAGTCTACGCCATCATCGGCCTGTACGACAAGAAGACCATGAACATGCTGATGTCCTTCTGCGGGGCTCTGCACGTCTGCTTTGTCACACCCAGCTTCCCCATCGACACCAACAACCAGTTTGTGATCCAGCTGCGGCCTGAGCTACAGGATGCTCTCATTGCCCTCGTGGACCACTACAAGTGGACCAAGTTTGTCTACATGTACAGCTCCGAATCAGGTAGGGAGCTCCCTGAAAAACAAAAAAAACTAGGCCAGTGACTAGGAGAACTGTAAATCTGCACTGCATGACACTGCATGTTTCTATGAAGACAAGAATGATGCACAGCCCTATGACTGCCTCAGGAAATATAACCAATCCCAAGGTAGAGTCAGAGTTTCTGTGCTGGTTTCTCTGTTGCACCATTATAAGGCCACTGCCGATCAAGGACAAATAGTTTTATGAGGTTTTCAGGTTTGCAGTATGGAAAGGTGGATCGTGTACGATGTAGCTAATATAATAATTTATAACAAGCCATTCTAGAGCTTACAGTAAGAACCGTAATGTAGAAATATGAGGAAGAGCTTGATGTTGTAGAGTGCTGTTGGGCTAGCTTCTGAGAGTGATGTGCTCTTACTGTAGTCTGACATTTCTAGTGTTTAGTGTGCAGTAATATTAGTCATGGCTCCTTGGTAATCATGATATTCCAGTGGAAGCATTGCTAATTGTGTTTAGCCAGGCAGTTTGTGGAGGAGGAGTGCCTTACTTAAGTTTCCATAACTTCAATTACACATCCATTATGTACTTATAATCATAGGTTGCACAACTATACCTAAAAGTATGAAGAAGATGTAAAGTATTAGGTAATTATTATGTAAAAAATATAATTTGGTTTAAAGGGAGACCCTATGTGTAAAATGAGAAGCTCAAAAAAGGTGTCTAGTGAAAAAAGTGTTGGGTGGCACCTTTGAAATAAACGTGTCATCTGTAGTTTTGTGTTAAGCGGTTTCATTTGAGAGCTTTATTTCGTTCACCCATATTGTGAACAGTTTGCAGTCTAATACAGCTTTAGAGGGGCATTGGGATTCAAGACTCGCTGAAAAGGTGCTACATTCCTTGGATCTCCTTTGTGAGATTTCTTGATTCTGTTCACGACATACCTGCAGCAGTGACTGGCAAACCCGAGAAGAGAAGGCCAGATGAAGGGAGGGAGGTAGAGAAGCACAAGAGGCATTGTGTAAAACCTACTTCCCTCGTCTGCATACAAAACCATGACCACAGTGATCCAGGCATTAGCTGAGGTGTGCGTCTAGCTCATGCTTGCGTCTAGCTCATGATCGTTGCACTGATCAAGGTGAGAGACTGTTCTGTGACACTCCAGTCGAAACACCTCTGGAACCTCCCACTGCTCTCCTGTTGCCTGGATACAAAGATACAGCAGTGCTCTGGCTCAGGGCTATTTTGAACCTTTTAAATAACTCTTCTGTTTGTGCATGCGATGTGTATGTGTGTGTGTGTGTGCATGTCTGTGTGTGTGTACGTGTTGGGGGAACTGGGCGGAGGTTGGAGGTTTGAGGGGTGTTGAGGCTTGGTTAGGCAGGTTTAACATAAAGAAATTCTGTTCAAGCATGTTATCCAAATCTTACCAAAGGTGGAGTGAAACTGCGACTTACAATTACTATGTCATGACTGTACTTATTTTCAGGACTATTGTGTCCCACGTGGATTAACATGCCTCTACATTTGTCAGTCTTAACACCTCAGTGAACAGAATTCTTTTTATGTTGTTACTGCTGTTAGCCTCATTCTAAGCTTCACAGAGCCTTGGGGAAGCAGTAAGGATAGGTTTTTTTAATTCTTAAATGATTGCATCCTGACTACTCCCCACCAAGACTCTCCACACCATATTTATCCATGTGCGCAACTTCTTTATTACACTGATGGCATGGGGGAATGACCTTCCTATGTAGTCTGGAGGTGATTAAATGAGCACAACTTGCTGATGTTTACAAAATTAAACTAACAATTTGGACAGCTCTAATATGTCTGTTGTCTCCTCAAAGATCCAGTTGGGCAAACTGCCTCTAAATACACAGCCAGCTTTAATGATGGTAGTGAAAACTGGCCTCCAAGCGAGATGGATAGAAATTAGTGTTTGGCACATGATTTGGTAAATGCCCGAGTTTGAGCAGTGGGGAGATTCAACACCTTCTCCCCATCCAGCCCTTTAGCGTGGCTTCCTCCATTTCCTCTCTTATCGTCTGCAGTAGCGTAACATGACACAAAAACACCAGACAGATAGGACGTGGCGTCCGTCTCCCTCTCGCGCTGGTACACTCGCGCTAGTGCACTCGCGTTGACCCACCTTATCTGCAGGTTAGTGCTGCTCGCAGGGCGATAACGATACTTTGCTCGCTGGTGTGAGACAATTTCACAGCTGCTGAGACCTGCTGGAATGTGTCCGCACACACTGGTGGCTGGAGAGTTCAGAGCAGAGGCGTGGCCAAAGCTGGGGAGGCTTTCCAATATGTAGTCAAACACTATTTTTGTTACTGGCAGCAACCAAGGATGTCAGCTCTTTGTTGCCTAAACAAAGCATCCAGTATAATCACGAGATATCTGCTTAATCAGTTACTACACTGGAGATGAGAAATTGAGAGAGCACAGAAAAAGCAGGGAATCCCAACCCACCCTTGATATTCCAACAGGCCTGCAGAGGTAGAAAGTTGCTACTGTGGATTACTGAACATATGCAGTTGAAATTCGATTTGAATGATAATTTTGTTGTGTGAGTGTAATTGCAAAATGTATTGCCGAAGTAGTCTCAGTTGCACATATGTATAGGCTTTGTACATTTGGATACAAAGTTTGATTACTGTTTCACCATATTGTCTTTACTTTCTCAATGTAGTTTTTATATAGCAATTCCAACCATGTCTAAATATACCTCTACATTTTTAGTAAATGATATGCATTGTTAATGTATTATTGTAATGAAATGCAGGAGACCGATATAGGACACTGCTTAGCCTTTCAAAGGTGTATACTGTGTGAAAGCACAAAACTGTTTGTCTGCCTCTGCTTTACTCAGATATGAGCTCACGGCCTCTACAACAGGATGTGAACAGAAACAAGCAACCATGCCTCTACCTGTGTCTTCCTCGCATTTAGCTTCAACTCAAGAAGCCGAGTCTCAGAATTACAGCTGTAGTGTTCATCATCTACCTTTACCCCTCATGATAGTAAACACTGTCTGAACCCCATGATCAGCAACACGCCATCGATATAAACTCGCATATCAGTTTAGTCTGTTAAGTAGGAAACTTATGTCTTTTTCATGAATTGTGCTTGGTGGCAGTTAATCACAGGTGCCAGACAGGTTGCACTTATGTCTCAGGCCAAACTAGCACTGCCTTGTTTTTCAGTAGCTGCAAAGCTAGTGCCCAGGGAGTGGCATCTGATCTGTGGGCTTGTTTGTATTACTCGGTCTTGGGCTTCTCAGAAGGCAGTGCTTGCAAACGGGTCTGTAGACACTCCCATGGCTATTATTGATCTTCTGTCTACTTTAAAGGTGCAATGAACTCTGCCTCAGGCAGAACTTAAGACTCTGTATTTTCTTTGAAGTGGAAACTCCGCTAAGTTTATCGTTCCCTTTATTTTGACGAGGTGGTTTATCATTGCACAGCGATCGTGATGATTTATCTGCTTAAAATGCATAGCTTTTGATCTTCGCCTTTCAAGATAGAGTCTGTCAGCAAGCTCACCTGATTCACTTAGAACCCTGCCTGAATTTCCTTTTTAAAGGCCAGAAATGTAGTCAGTGAGTGCTGACAAATTGCTTAAAGAATGTTTAGCCCAGCACTATAGATGACAAGCTGGAGATCACCCAATTGAACGTAGTTTACAGCAGTGCAGTTCGATATTTATAAACGAGTCACTTACTTGCTCAAAAAAGATACTGTGGGTTTTAAAAGAAACATTTTCTATTTAGCCACTTCAAAAATATCCTTTGAAAGCTTGACATTTTCCAAAAGATATCTCCCTCTGTGTAACCTAACACTTAGAATATTGTCTTGAGCTGTTAATTCACTTCAGAGGTCTTGATTGTTTATAATCATCCATTTGAAATAATCAGCTGAGTTAGTTACAGAAAACAGGCCACTAGAAGGAAATGGAGTCATTTTAAGTGACTCGAATGCATTTACATGTAGTCAAAGTCGTGCGCCAAGTGTGAAGCCTTCACCTGAAAATCAAATCCAGCTGAGACAAAAATAGAACAGGGGGTCTTTAATAAATCTAATTATATCATTCTGTTTGCTGTGTAGAAGACAAGCTGTCATGATGGGGAAATAACTTCTATTTGAATAACAGTCAGTGGTTCATTCACTCATTAGTTCTCTCTCATGGAGCAAGCTATCAGCTGCTTAACATGAGCAGGCCAAGAACAAGTCGTTCATTTAGTATCTTGGCGGTGTCCCTAGCTGATTTAAGTGAAGCTCGTTTTTCTGTTGCACCTGTGCCACGGTGTGAGACAAACTGCAGCATTCCCAAGTCACAATCAAGCTCACAGCATGATGTCTGAGATGTACAAATGTTCATACGGTATATTTTGTGGAAGACAGCAGAACATTGCCAGCTATGGTTTCATCTCTATGGTTTATTTTGCCAAGTTTGTGTCTTACTAGAACATGTTTGTACATTAGTTCACTAATTATAAAATGTAAAGCTCTGTTTGTTACCTACTGTCTTCTGTATACTGTGTACTATTTACTATGAACCCCTGTGTGACCAAAGACAAATTCCTCATATGTGCAAATGCACTTGGGCAATAAAACCTGATTATGATTCTGATTCTGATACAAAGATTAATTGTGCAAAAGCGGTTGCTCAAGGGGTACTGAAAGGGGTACTGCAGTAGCACTCTGTGGAGAGCAGTTGGGAGGAAAGATGGTGGTAGCTGAGAAAGAGAGAGAGAGAGAGAGAGAAAGAGAGAGAAACAACTTTCACACTCTTTACTGGCTTGGCTTGCTGTGATCACTATAATCTGCATAATATGGCCAGATTACGTGGCTTTAAACAGGCTTCTGTCTATCCCTCTCCCCACTCAAAGACCTAGAAGTGCAATTCACCCTCAATTAAAAAGCAAAGCCATTTGAAGCTCAGATTCAAATGAAAGAGCTGATTTGAAAAGGCACATTCATCATAGCTGGAGCCGAGCAGCTCAGGCCACCTGCTGCTCTTAAGGACAATGCTTTCGGATTGGAGCCTCGCCAGCACAATGGAGTGTGTTTTTCAGGAAATCCAGAAGTGCTGAGCTAAATCCCTAGACTGAAAGACCTAGAGTACATAGAGTTTCCATGACTACAGCAAAATGGGTATGACATACCAGACAGCAGTACAACTTTATTACCTAACCTAGACATATAGAAGACCAAGCAAACCGTATAGTTATTTTAGGTTTGAGATAACTTGCGTTCTTTTGCATAGCAACACTTATTTGTAGTATGTACAGCTGAAGTGTGTAACGCCTGTGCGTTCTGTAGGTCTGACTGTTCTACAGAAGATCCTGGACACTGCAGCAGAGAAGAGCTGGCAGGTGACATCCATCAACTTTGACACTCTCACAGAAGCAGCCTTCCTGAAAGCCATCCAGGACCTAGACAACAAGAAGGAGTACAAGATCATATTGGACTGTGAGCTGGAGAGGCTTAACTCCATCCTTAACCTGGTGAATGTCCATGCATCTCCTTACTAACCAGTATTCATAAGGATCAGAGATATAAAACAAATTTTATCAACGTCAACAACAGTCGTGTTTACTAAAACACCATAATTAAGCTTACTAAGATTTGTAGGATACAGACGCTTTGTTACATTAGACATCATTGGGTCCCTGTCTGTGTTGGTTTTGAAGTGCTAAAGTGGACATTTGGAGGATCTTTTGGTTTCTTGGTTAAGGGTCAAAGGGGCAGTAGGCCTAATCTGTTGTGCCTGTTGCTGTGGGAAACTAAGCATTTTGAGCTTTTAAGAGTTTTGAAAAACAATTTTTTTTCCCAGGAATACAACATTACCAGCTAATTAGCTACAAATATTCTTTTTTCAAAATTTCACTTAAAAATATCTTGTAGGAGAAATTATACCCAAATTCCCAGTTTAGGAAGCACATACTCGGCGTTTGAGTGAGCAAAGACTATTTTATTCAATCCAGATTGGGGGAGCTGAATACAGCAAGTAGCACTTCTCACACACACACGCACACAGACACACACACACACACACACACACACACACACACACTTCCTTTTATAACCACACACTGATGTCTCTAGTTTTTCGTTTCCCTCAGACAGGCAGACGGAGCCTATCTGATCCTGGATAAGCAGAGTTAGAGCTGTTAGCAAGAAAGCAGGGCAGATCTATTCTAGGGCTAATCACTCTAGTACTCTATCACTCGTTCATAGCTTGATGGCATTATTATAATTATAAGAGATTACTATATTATACAATGCAATATTATAATTTCAAGAGATTTAAAGTCTGGCAAAGATTGCTGGGGAACATGCAAATGAAACAAAGAAATTCCAGTACATGTGATCTGCTCTCTGGTACAGAGTGAAAAATGCTTGTCCAGAAGAAGTGTGTCAATGTGTCGGTTTAGCTGTATTTTGGATTTGACCCAAATGAACAAAGAAAACTTGTTTAGACGTTAATAATATTGCATAAAATAAAAACAAAACTTCAACACATGTGCTCTACCCAATGCCCACTAAATATAAATTGGTGCTGTGTGTACAAAAAAAAAATGCTTGTTGACATGAAAAGTTAAATAGATGATAATTAAAGCAGTATTATCATATCTGAACCAGTCTATTTTGATAAAAACTTTAAATCAGTCATTAATGGGGAAATGTACTTGAATCAAAAGCTGTTTATCTTTAATTTAGCCTTGTTTTTTTTCAGATTTCTGATTTGATATCTTTATTTCTCAATCTCTCCCACTGAGATACAGCAGTTCACTTATGTAGAGGCTACGAGAAAAGGGTCACATGACTTAAACCATGAAAGGCCCGTAACACTCACATGGGATACTTCTTATCTGAATATGCAACATAGTAATATCGTTCATCGCTGTAATTCTGGAGATGATAATCATTTATTCATCTAAATTTAGAATATCACCCAAGCCTGATTAATGCCTAATGTTATTTATTGCAGAAACTAATCAAAGCTTGAATATCTTATATAGTTATTTCTACACATGAAGGCCAAACAATAAAATGGTCTTCATCTTGGTGCACAGTTAAACTTTATCACAAGTATGTAGGGACTCAGTACTGAATAAATCCAGTGATACGCCTGTGTTCTCTGACAAGGGGTCAAGACGGCATGAGTCATAAGCAGCACAAAAACTTACTAATACCTTCTTCCTTCTTGCATATACACCTCATCCATATGGTCCTCGGTCACAGTTAGTGGACAAGGAACATTTGATTCACCAGTTTTACATCAACTCCTTAATTTACATTAAGTCATTTGGATCTAATTTGCATAGAGTGATCTCTGTAGGAGTTCGTTTAAAACCTGCGGTTTCCCTATGACTAAATTATTCAGGTGAATGTGGTTTCCACACTGATAGCTAAAGCAGCTGCTAATTTGTTTGCAACTGCTCATGTTCAGAATTAAATTAGTCACTTCTTAAACATGAGCGGAATGACACAGGTGAGCCCATACGCTTCTGAGCATGACCGGTACAGCAGTTAACCAGTTACGATCTTTTTTACTTGAGAGTTTGGCAGCTGTCTCGAAGCACAGAGACCAAGGTCAGGTTTATTTGTTTGGGCTCCCAGTCTCAGGGATTTCAGAGGCTTGCTATTGCTCACAGGTGTGTGTGTGTGTGTGTGTGTGTGTGTGTGTGTGTGTGTGTGTGTGTGTGTGAGTGTGTGTGTGTGTGTGTGTGTGTGTGTGTGTGTGTGTGTGTGTGTGTGCGCGCACGCATGTAGTCATTAAAGCCTATTACTAAGCTTCCCATGGTGAGAGATGCCAAATCCCTGGACCACCCTGTGCAGCTCCAGATGCCAACTCGTTGTGCCAAGCACAGATATTCTACATGCAGGGAGGGACCAGAGGGATACAATTAACTCCTAAAGGATGGGACCAATTAGTTTTCTGCTAGGGTGCTGTGCTGAAAGTTGCGCAATTACCTACAGAATGTGGCTCTTTGCAGATGAGGAGCCCAAAATGTGTTGTTTTTGTGTTAATATTCTTGGGTTAAAATGTGTTATTTCCTGCTTTCCAGATTGCAGCACAAAGAAAGAACTTGAAGAATTACCACTTTATAATGGCAAATCTGGTAAGTGCTCTTATGTCCACAAACACCGAACTCTTCTACACTTAGCTTTAGGGTGAGACTGGTGAGGTTATCTCAAGCACATTAGCTACAATGACAATGGAATGCTCTAGCAGATCGATAGAGATGAACCACTGATTTGATGTACATACTCTCCTTCGCCTTTGTCTGTCTGGGGCACCTGCACTTCGTAAATGCAGAACATAGTGCAGACAGATTGCTGATTACCCCCTGAGCCTGGGAATTATTGTCTTTACTTCTCCTGGAAGGCATCAATATCAGACATCTTTTCTTCTGCAGCTGTGGGAGTGCTGGTGTGTGTGTATGTGTGTGTGTGTGTGTGTGTGTGTGTGTGTGTGTGTGTGTGTGTGTGTGTTTGTGTGTGTGTGTGTGTGTGTGTGTGTGTGTGTGTGTGAGAGAGAGAGGAGTGCTGGTTTGGGATGGCTGACAACTTGTTGTTTTATGCTTCCAGCATCCAGTTTTTCTTTCTGTGATGTATGACTCACTTAGATGACTTCAATCACACAGCTTTCTGAAAAGTTTTAAAAGAAATTGCAAGTTTGAATTATGCTGCTTAAGAAGTCACACTTTGTCACACACCATCCCCAGTGTTGATGTTTATTTGTGCATTTGATAAAATACCATAAGACACAGTGAGATTGTAAATGCATCACCCAGAAAATAAAGCAGGATTTCTATACCATTAACCAAATGGCCTAAAATTATATGAGCAAGTAGTAGAGAATACAATTATTTTTGCAGCTCTTTTCTTTTAATTGTTTTAATACAGTATTTTTGACACAGTCATCTATGAATAGAGAATTGTAATATATGCAGAAACATTATGAAAGCTCATAACTCCAAAATCTGATTAATTGTGGTACATTCTAATTGCTCACATTGTCTTAGCCTGTTGATAAATTCCACAGGCTCAAAGATCAAAAGTTGGGCTGTTTGCATTAAAGATGAGCTTTAGCTCTTACTGAGTGTTATAAGTGAGTACTTATAAGTGGGTATATTGCTCAGTCCTGCATCTTTACAGCTCTCTGTCTTGGGAAATTGAAATGCAGAGGACATACATTACATGCCAGAGAAAAATTCAACAACTAGTTCTTTGTTAGGCTTAGAAATAAATACTGGCCCAAAGAGGCAGACATTGCATTGACATAGATTATGAGAATGCCAGGTTTAAGAGAAGAGTTGTGTTTGAATTCTCTGTCTCTCTCTCTCTCTCTCTCTCTCTCTGTCTCGCTCTTCTCTCTCACACACACCAGCACCCACCCACCCACCCACACACAAACCACAGTTAAAAGTAAGAAACTATTACAGATGTTCAAAGGTCCTAACTGGGAAAGTGGACAAATGGTAATGCTGCTTCAGTGATGGATTCAGTGGATGCATTGTGAACTGGGCGTAACTGTTAGAGGAGCAAAGATTTCCCAAAAATGGCAATTCTGCACAAAATGCTTTCTAGCCTAATGCATAACTGGATTTGGCAATAATAAAAAAAAGATGTCAGTCCATAAATAATGACAATAATAAAGGCTGTGAGGATGCAACACTTTGTGTGTGAGAAAAACCCATGGGTTCGCCTGAGGAATCCCATACACACACACACATACACACGCACACACACACACACACACACTCACACACGCACTCACACATGCGCACACAATCCACGCGCACATTGAGCTGTTATCACACAAAACCTGATACATACCCAGCATGTATATTCTCTGTGGAAATTATTGTATCATTAGTTCTAAATGTTCCAAATCTCTGGAGTGTTGAACAACAAACCAGCATCAGATTATGTCATTGAATGCAGAACACGCTTATTGATTATCTATTATATTTTCATAGCATCTATTGTCTCTGTGCCAGAGTCTACCTTGAGGTGATTCCTTTTGGTGTTGGGGAAGATGGATATTGGTACATAGAAAAGCAGTGATGGAAGCCCAGAGCTAAGACACAGCTCTGTGTATTTGGGTTTGCTCAGCCACTCCAGGCGTAGTAGTATTGTTTCTCTCCACTGCACGTTCTGTAAAACACTAGCACACATTATAATTAACTCCTAAATGGCATTAGCCTACACCTGCTTCATTATTTGAATAGACTGCCTTTTGAATAAACCTGCACTTTTCCTTAATCACTGTTTGAAACATGTTAGGGGCACAACTTTCAAATCTTCATTTCCTGTGCATCCATGATTTTGCTATGTATTTGGAATAATGTTTTTTTTTTTTAAATAGGTTCTCAAAAGCAGCTGCATCTAAATGTGGAGTTTTTGTGGTTTTTCCAGCGGAGGTTCTTCCTCCTCAGGTTCCTTCTGCTGATGTTTTTCCTTGTTTGATTTTTGCTTTCAGGGTTTCCTGGACATGAACTTCACTGAGTTTAGTAAAGGTGGTGCCAACGTGACAGGCTTCCAGCTGATGAACTACACAGAGCCCATGGTTAGCAGGACCATACAGGACTGGTTGGAGTTTGACAGCAAAGACCTAAAGAGTCCTAAGAGAAGGCTTAAGGTGGGACATGCTGTCAGAAGTTACTACTGTTTTATAGAGAAGGCTCGCGACCAGCCGCACAGATAACAGTTAGTATTGTAGGAAATTACAGAGCTGGATTTCCATACATAGATTGATTCCACTGATGTGACTGATGAAACACTGACCCGAGTCCATCAGTTTTACTTCTGAAAGTAATGCTTGTGGACTTTTTCCCCTGTAACTAATCCTTTAATTATCAAATTGAACCAGAAGCCAGGCACCGCCCATGTGGTGTGGAATTCCATTCTGAGCTCTGCCTCATCCTCTCTCTCTTTGTTTGTAATACTGGCTGCTGTCTCTGTGTGCATGCATAGTATACGGGAGCTCTGACCTATGATGGCGTGAGCATCATGGCCACAGCCTTCCAAAACCTCAAGAAGCAGCGAATCGACATCTCTCGCCGAGGGAATGCAGGCGAGTGCCTGGCCAATCCGCCGGCGCCCTGGGGTCAGGGCATCGACATCCAGAGGGCCTTGCAGCAGGTAAGCCCATCCCTGAACCACCATGCAGGTCAAGGCCTGGGGCTGCAGGCTGGCGGTGGCTGCTGGGAATTCTGACTTACTCCCTGTTGGTGCTGTGAAACATGTGGTTAGGAGCACATTGGGCTTGCCAAATGGCAGGTTGAATTTAAATAACAAGTCTCTCTCCTGCCCCAGGTGCAGTTGGAAGGCCTAACCGGCCATGTCCAGTTCAATGAGAAAGGGCATCGGACGAACTTTACAGTCAGTGTCATGGAGCTTGGCCCAAATGGGCCCAAAAAGGTAATAAACACTTGTGCATAGAATTTTCTCCTTTTCAGCAACCATGGTGTTACACTATATATTGTATAAGATTATTACAATAACTGCATGTTAACAGTTGTGAACATATTGGGTATTAGGCCAAAGATCTCTGCATTTCCCTTGGCTGCCTCAGAGTCCGTAGGCTTGGGCGGGTTAACCATAGGCAGAGCAAGGCGTTAGTGTCTAGAGGGCTGGAATGGCATGCACAGTTGCACCTCTTCTTAACCCTACAATATGAATATTAATCGGCCCAAGAATCGCAGTGCCAGAGTTCTTCCTGCCATGATCTCCCCCCTCCTCTGACTGCAGGTGGGCTACTGGAATGAGAACGAGAAGTATGTGAGCACCGCGACGTCTGTCCACTTGCTCAACATCACAGTCGGCCTGCAGAACAGGACGTATATAGTCACCACTATTCTCGTAAGTGTCTCTCGCGTTGCAGCCATCGGGCTGAAATCAAAACAACCTCTGTGATCTGCTGCCGCGCGGTCTGTTTGGCAGGGCTACCCATCTAAAATCAAGACTCCCTGTTGTGTCTCAGCAAGGTCTGTCTAATTTGGTTCCCTCTGAATACTGTCTTAGAAAAGCACTTCACCCTGGCCACGTCCCACCTGAGCTCTATAGACCACTCCAGCTCCTGCTCCATTTTTCAAGGGCACAGCTCTCCTCAGAGGGATTTATTAGTTGCCAATGTTTGTCAGCAGCAAGGTGTATGTGTGTCAGGTTCTGCTTCTGTTTCTGTGTGTGTGTGTGAGTGTGTACATGTGCGTGAAAGACAGAGCCAGACACAGAGAGAGAGAGAGCAAGAGAGAGACAGATGACGAGAAAGAGGAAGCCCTGGCAGTAGCTATGCCAACAGAATGGCACTCCACACATTGGAGTCGCTATAGGTGAAAACACATGCTTGCTCTTTCTCAGGTACTGGCGCTGGCTTTAGATGAGCAGGGCTGGACTTACGTTTTCTACCCACTGCACTGTCAGTGGACATATCAAATGAAGCTCCTTCTTAACAAGGACCTTTTCTGTTCATTTGTTAATCCAGTATGTACCAGTACTGTACATAATTGAACTGAATTTATGTTTTTAAAAAGTGAGGCTCCACAATAAGTAAGCAGCATGTTTTTGAACTACCAGGCAAAGGCTAGTATGTTATTGGGTGTGTGTTTGGGGGGCTGGGTTTTTGGAGAGGTTGGAAGTATCTCTCCTCTCTCCATTTCCCTAACAGAGACAGCTGTATTTTTGATGACTCCTGGCCAGAGGCAGCCCGCAGGTGTTATTCATAAACCTCAGCAGTAGAGCTCACCTCTGCAGTGGAACAGCACAGGGCTATAAGCAGATGTGCACCTCAGAGCTTGACAGTTTTCCACTACCCTTGGGGAAACCTCAGCAGATCAGTGCCTCTCAACCCCTATGCACAACCCCTCACCCCCCATCCCACCACACCTGAACACCACCTCCACCAAGCCCTGCTTCACATGGCTTGCCGGGGCTACTCCTCTACCTGTTATGAGCACACTGTGCTGGCTTCACTCACTGTTTAGAGATATTAGATATCCCTCTTGGCAACAAATCAGCCCGTTCGATTCCACACAATGACCCCATTTAACAGAACCTAATTTCTCCTTAAGGATGGTTCATCACACTTCAGCACTTTAAAGGTCCCACATGACTCTCTGTGTTGTAGCAGTTGTATGGCCCTTTGGCCATAAATGATAAACCCTTATCTAGAAGGGCACGTCACCTCCCCAGAAGGGACAGGCCAGATGCCAATCTGGGTGCAAAGTCCATCTTGATCACATCCAGGACAGAGGAAAAATGGCCCCTGCCCCCATTAGAAAGAACGTCCACCAGGCCAGCATGAATGGTGAGCTTGCATCTCCATTGTGTTCCGCAACCCCCCCCCAACCCACGACCCCACAGGAATCCCCGTACGTGATGCTGAAGAAGAACCACGAACAGTTTGTCGGGAACGACAAGTATGAGGGCTACTGTGTGGAGCTCGCCGCAGAAATCGCCAAGCACGTGGGCTACCAGTACCGCCTGGAGCTTGTCTCGGATGGCAAGTACGGAGCCCGAGATCCCGATACCAAAATGTGGAACGGCATGGTCGGCGAGCTAGTGTATGGGGTAGGTGGCCATCCCCTGCATACAGACCATTCATGTTAGTAGCAATGTGCCTCTAATGCAGATATTAGAATCAGAATCAGAATCAGTTGTATTCGCCAGGTATGTTAGATGTACAAAGACCTTTCAGCTGTCATATAGGTGTACGATCATAGACCGTAGCCCCTCTGTGGCTATGAAGAGTTCATCTGCAACCCACAACACAATTCATCACTGGTCAGTTTCTGACCACGGGACCAGTGCTACATGGCAAGCCTCTCAAGAGGTCTCAACTCACTAGTGACACTGACAGGGGCAGGGTGGTGGCTGCTGGGCTGGTGGGAGTGCATCAGGCCTTGGAGTGTCCATAGCACTGCTGGGCTGGTGGGAGTGCATCAGGCCTTGGAGTGTCCATAGCACTGCTGGGCTGGTGGGAGTGCATCAGGCCTTGGAGTGTCCATAGCACTGTTGGGCTGGTGGGAGTGCATCAGGCCTTGGAGTGTCCATAGCACTGCTGGGCTGGTGGGAGTGTATCAGGCCTTGGAGTGTCCATAGCACTGCTGGGCTGGTGGGAGTGCATCAGGCCTTGGAGTGTCCATAGCACTGCTGGGCTGGTGGGAGTGCATCAGGCCTTGGAGTGTCCATAGCACTGCTGGGCTGGTGGGAGTGCATCAGGCCTTGGAGTGTCCATAGCACTGCTGGGCTGGTGGGAGTGCATCAGGCCTTGGAGTGTCCATAGCACTGCTGGGCTGGTGGGAGTGCATCAGGCCTTGGAGTGTCCATAGCACTGCTGGGCTGGTGGGAGTGCATCAGGCCTTGGAGTTTCAGCATGTGTCCATAGCACTGCTGGGCTGGGCTACTACCCAAAATCCTCCAGCCAAGATTATTCCTGTGGTGAGAACTTACCACTGATCACCACTGAGGAAACTGTATATGGAAATAGGGATATTGTCTCTAACTCCAAACCTACATGTCTCCTTAATACATTTCAGTTTTAAATAAAATGCTACTAGAATTTTATATTTTTCAATTGATTGTAATGGGCTTTTTCTGTTGTCTCATATCAGAGTCCTATTTTTTGGCTATAGGCAAACACGAGCTATTTTCTTGAATAAAGTGTATTACAGTTACTCTTGGCATACTGTATTTAGTCTGTTGTGACAGTTCCAGGAATGCTTTAAATGAAGGTAAATAATATCACCTACTAGGACTGACTCAGCACTGTGTAAGCCCGACAGGAGAGCCAGCAATCTCTTCTACGGGTCTTTGGTAACACAGTGGGCACATAATATCCTATGTGTTTCATGCCATAAATTCACCCTTTCACACTGGCCAGAGGGAGTCATTTCCACAGTCCCTGCAGTCTGTTACCTTGACACAAATCTCTGGTGAATAGGATGTGAAGAATGTGTGGGCCAGTGGTGCCCCAGCCAAGCCAGGGAGGGAGTGCACTGTGTCCAGCCTTAAAAGCAACAAGTCTGCAATTCTTTTCACCTGCAGTGCTGTGTGTCCAGGTACTTCGTCCACGGGCTTAACCCTGCCCTATCAAAGTGCATTCTAGCCATCTGATTTCAGCTATGCAAGTTCTGCAACAAATGCAGACCATTCTTTTCCATACAGGCTGATTAAAGGTTGAACAGTTTCAGGACTGGGAATGATCGGAGTCTTGAAAAAAAGGGACAGTCTTCACGAATGTTGATTTTCCTTTTCAGATTTTCAGATGCTCTTATAGTTCTCCCAGGAGGGTGAATGCAGCTGGGAGATACTGTGAAGACTGTGTCCCAGTCTTGTCTTGCAGTGTGGCTAAGTGCTTCCTTCAGAGAAGCAATCTGAATGAATAGAAAGCATGGCATTATTATTTAGCCTGGACAGCAGTGCTGGATGTAGGACTCTTCTGAGAATGCCTCTGCACTGAGTGAACAGGCTGCAGGACTCACACCAGCATCAGCCTTAATGCAAAGTAACATCCAGAGAAGACTATCGAATTAAACTGGAGTACTGTATATAGCAGTTCTCTCAAAAGTGTTTGATGATTTAGAGTTGTGATGTACTCGTGATGTACCAAAAGCAAGTGTTCAAACCTTCCACGGTGTATGTGCTCCTTGGGGTTAATACATCCTAATTACTGGGAAACCAAAATTGGGTTTAGGTAGATTTTAGTTATTATGAGCCTTATCGTAATTGCAAAGACTGTTTTGCTGTTTTAAACATCTGCCTTGCATGTATATAGAGGGGAAACAACATGTTTTAAATGTGGGAACGGTGACGTTCCATCTGCTGTGGTTTGTCGTGTGTCCATTGTGCAGAAAGCAGACGTGGCTGTGGCTCCACTCACCATCACGCTGGTGCGGGAGGAGGTCATCGACTTCTCCAAGCCCTTCATGAGCCTGGGCATCTCCATCATGATCAAGAAGCCTACCAAGTCCAAGCCGGGCGTGTTCTCCTTCCTGGACCCGCTGGCCTACGAGATCTGGATGTGCATCGTGTTCGCCTACATCGGCGTGAGCGTGGTGCTCTTCCTGGTGAGTCGCTTCAGCCCCTACGAGTGGCATGGCGAGGAGACGGAGGAGAGCGGAGAGCAGCAGGGACGCACGGGCACGCCCTCGCCCGAGGCCACTGGCCGCTCGCCGTCGCAGGGCCGACGCGCCCAGAGCCCCGCGCAGCAGGACAAGCAGGAGAAGCCACCCGAGCACACCAATGAGTTTGGCATCTTCAACAGCCTGTGGTTCTCCCTGGGGGCCTTCATGCAGCAAGGCTGTGACATCTCGCCCAGGTGAGCGCTGCCATCCTGGGTCTTCTACCCCCAGACCATGGGGAGGGGCATGGTAGTTACCAAGGCAATGAGGGCAGCCATGTTCCACAACGATGTCCTCAAAAGCAAAGAGTAGTTATAGAATTGCCTCAGATAAAGGTACAGATACAGGTAAAGCTATCAAACTGAAGGGAATCATTTTAAAGTTGCAAAACTCAAGCAGATAGTCAAATTCCATAAAGCGGATATTAATAAAACAAGCTCTACTGATTTGAATAAAATCGTTTGGCAGGCCCCTCCCCAGAGGCCAGGGAGTTGCTGGGACAGGGAAAGCGAAAGCAGCTGGACTGATTTAAGGAGAGTAAAGGTGTGGTAGACGTGTCATGATCAGAGACAGCATGACAGAAACGGAGCAGATAAAAGCAGCCACACCATGGGAATAATGTCTGAGTAATGAGCGCGAGCGCTGAGGATTTGTGGTTATTTTGAAAACCTCCGGCTGCAAACAAAACCTCCTGTTCAGGATTAATAGATCAGCTCTAGACACCGCATAAACACAAACAAGTCTGAGGATCAGGGATATTTGGGTCTTGACAATACTGCTGGGCCGTGCAGGCTTGGGAGGAAGACTGCCTAAGCTTTGCTAGGCCTGAAAACGAACATTAGTTGTGAGACAGTGTTCATTCTGTTGTGATTACCCGACCAGCTCCTGGCAAGATGAGTGCGATAAAAGAAGGACAGTGAGGGTTCAGTTCCTTTTACGCATCCACGATTGAGTTTCTTAAATCAGGGATCGTATAGCAGAGAGGCTGTTACATACAGGCGGCGAACAGAAGCAGACTTGTAATTAAAAGCTGTCATCCGTCTCGCTCGCAGCGCCTTTCGCTCCTCCCATTCGTATCATCATCAAGGTCTCCGGCTTCCAGAGGAGGCGTTTCCACTCCGGTTGCGCTCCGATTCCCAACGACAGCGCGCCCCCTCCCCTGGCCACGCATCCCCTGACCTTTCGTTTGGCACACTCCTGACCTGCGGCGCGCCCGGCCCTCTGGCTGAGCTGACACCCACGCTATTATTTTCCCTTGCCGTTAGTCATTACAGCAAGAGCACTGCCGGGTTAGCGCGGGCGCTAGGCTGCCTCCACCACATCTCCATCACCTCTTCTCTCTACCCTCATTATGGTCCCAGAGCCTCCGGAAGTGCTGGTTCCTCCATCACCGTTTGACATTTAGATAGGACATGCATGCCGTCAGGCCCGGGGAGACGGAGCTGGAGCGCTTGAATTAGACTCCGCTCGTTGAGGCAGCCATGACAGATGTGCTTGCGCGTGTCGTGGGTATGTGTGTTGTCTGTTCCTCCCAGGACCTGCTTCACCACACAAGCTGAACAGCTGGAGAAGTGTTTTTTTTTTTTTTTTTAATGTCCGGTTTTGATCGGCTAATTGGAGCTGAACTTGGTGCCAGCCAGAAGGCCCTAATGAAATCTTCACAGAAGCCTTTGATCTGTTCATAGTGGCCAATTACAAAGGGAGGGGGGGGGTGTTTCTCTGGACTTGTGTGAGCTGGGGTAGCTGCTCACTCACGCTGGTGTCACCTCGGGCGAGGATGAGGGGTTTGAGGGACTCTGGAGCCGGTTGACACGCTTCTGAATCATCTCCACTCTCAGCACCTCACGGCGAGCCGTGGAGATGGAGGAACTCACCAGAACACTGACTGTCTCTCTTCTGTGGCCCCAGAGAGGGTAATCTGCACATCCCCTTTGCTCGGGCTATGAAGCGCAAGAGAGCGGGCTCTGTGCATAGTGCGTTGCACGAGATCTCTCATGTTGTTGTTAGGCAGATTAATGGTGAATGAAGATTATTACTCTACAAATTATCAGCATGGTTTTTGCTGTATACTCATTGTTTTCCTATTCATCGTCTTTGTAGCGTGCAAGTATGGGCGAGCATTAGTACTCGATACCCGGGGCAGCATTCCGTCCCAAGTCTGACTCCAGCACTAAAACAGAAAGCACTTTGCGTGTAACGTGCGGTGAGCACACACAACAGACTGCTTAAAGTATTTATCTATGACAGAAAAAGTGTTTGTCCTTGATAAATGTCAGAGCTGCCACTCAGAGCCGTGCCTGCTTGCATTGTAATTCCTGTCAGCACACGCACACGGGGGCTTTATCATCTGGATAAAAACACTCCCCCTCCCTGGTCTGGTCACGTTACCTCAGTTAGCCTCTCTGATTCTCTGATTAGCTTTCTAATCTGTTAAGACACATGAATGGATTTCTTCTCACAAAACTGATAAAGGTGTCGAGGGGGGGGTCTGTGGCCCCCCTCCCTACCACCACCCCCACACCTGCTTCCCAAGAGAGACCGCAAATGATGAGTAACTGTAGCTACCGTGGTGGCGCGAGCCCTTCTCTGAGCAGAGGTAATGTGAGGTTGCAAATAAGCAGAGGAGGTGATTATGGGCAGGTGCTGTGAAACCTTTGCAGAGATAGCAGTGTGTTATCTTCTGTGGCTTCTGCAGGACGGTTCCTGTGCGCATGTTCTTCTGTCCTCTATGCTGTGCTCTGTTTTCTTTGGCTTATCTCCTGTCTTACTGTCACTGTTATGTGCACTAATGCATTTACTGCTGCCCTGCAAACACATTACTCACCTGCAGTATGTACTGCTGCACAGTGGAGTCTCTATGCCTGGTGCCTTAGTGTGTATTTATTTAAATAGTCTCTCTAGATATTGCATGCAGCTCATATTACCTCATTATTATTTTACCCCGTAAAGGTCTTAGCCAGTTGTTTAGGGTTTCACTAGTAAACAGAATGGTGGATTCCAATGAGAATGCCATAGAATTTTACTTTACACCCACACTTTGTTTCAGTATAGAAGCCCTAACTGTATGTGATTTATTTTCTATGCCATAGGAAACTGTTTGTTCTGACTAAACTTGTTTTATGGTAATGTTTGCATACATACATTATTCATCTAGATGGCCCTAACATTTTGTCATAATAAGGCATTGTGCAGTTATGCGGGCATTATCTTAACAGTGCAGTGCACTGAAATGTATGCAGCGTGAGCATAGATAGAGTAGGCTTCAGATTACCACAGGTGAACAACAGGGCTAGTGAATGCCAGAACAGCTGACACTGTCCCTGAGAGATTGTGTATGTGTGTATGAGTAAGGTTACAAACCCTGAGGAAGTGTTATATACAGCGTGCAGAGTGGATTGCAGATTGCAGTGAAGAGTGTGTGTGTGTGTGTGTGTGTGTGTTTGTGAGACAAACTTCACTACCCCTGGGACCTACAATCTGTAATTCAGCTTTCCCTCCCATATACTCTTACACATTCAAAAATACTCTACCTGTATTTACCTCATCATACACTGCGTGACACACCTACACCCACCAATACGCGCGCGCACACACACACACACAAAGACACACACAGACATCAGCCTGGGGCCCTTCCCACTGTGGAGGTGACCCTGCCACCATTGCCGTGTATAAATGTTCAGCAGCGTTAAACGTAACTGTGTCACTGGCACAGGCAGCAGTCATTAGCTTGTCACAGTCTCTTTCCTTCACCATATCCCTAATGGTAAAGACAGCAGACAGCATAAGATGAAGGGGCAGCTTCGGCATGAAGAGTTGTCTCTGTGCGGTCAGACATGTTTGATTGGATGTATTTTGTTAAAAATAGCATTTGAGCTTGTAATCTAGGAGGAACCAATGTTCAGGGATTTATTTAGTCCATTAACTGGAGGATATATGTTGTGAGATATGCTGCTAGATTCATGTGTCTTCTTTGTTAGGTCAAGTACGGTTAGACCACTCAACAATTAGCATCCTTAAATACTTGCCTATAAATCCCCCCACAAAATTTTGTCCACTTCTTTTTTAGCGATACCTCTTTTACTGCTGCTACAAATCTCTTCCTGCTGTAGCTCCATCCTTTCTAATTTGCAAATGCTTTACAAGTCCAGAGACATTCTCTGGACATCTACCAGCTGCTTTAGAAAAGAAAGAGGGAAACCAGCACTGCTGTACTGAAATGGATTTGTTGGCATTTGTAGAAATCAGGAGCTGGGGGGGAGTGGACCCTTTTTGTCCTCATCAGAGGCGAGCTGCTGCGTGATTGACAGACCAGCCGGATGCTGGAATGGGCAGATTCCAAATCCCCCTCACAGTGGCTGATCAGAAGAAGGAGGCAGAAGGAGGGCCTGGGAGCGAGAGACGGAAAGGTCGGGCTGCATCTGCCGGCAACAGAGAGAGAGGAGGTAGAGGGCTATGCTTCGTCGGATTTTGGCTCCTTTGGTAGGCGCTATCCGTGCGGCTGTGCCCTGCTGTTCCCTTTCTCCATCTGGGTTCCATCTCTCCCTGCCTCGCCTCCGTCTCCCTTTCTCTCCACCTCGCCTCTGCCTCACTCTCTGCCTGCCTCGCCTCCGTCTCCCGTTCCTCTGCTGAGGGTGTCGGGCAAGGGAGGCTGTTGGAGGAACATCTTTTCAAAGAAATGATGGCCATGAGACTCTGAGTTTGGAAAGAGGTCTGTGGGGGGCATTGTTCTCTTCGGTAAATTTAAATATATATTTAGGTATATTTTTGTCTGAAAAATCCTAAACGGGCCGATTTATCTGCACAACTTAACACAAAATGGCATACTTGTCTATTTTTACCTCCCTGTTTTTTATCTCTCTCTATCTCTGTAAATCTCTATCTCTGTCTATCTCTCTCTCTGTCTATCTCTCTCTCTCTCTGTCTATCTCTCTCTCTCTATCTATCTCTCTCTCCCTCTGTCACTCTGTCTCCTGTTAAGAGATGAGTCACCTTTGAAACATCCAGAAACAGGTCTCTTGTGTTTTGACACCATTTGTTATAGTGCTCTGAACTTTCTGTCTGCTGTTCCACTTGCTCAGGTGTTTTATGATTTGCACCTTTAGATGACGTGTAAGTCCGGTGTGAACTCCGAGTCCTACACTAAAAAAAAATTATTCCTGTAAGGCTGTGGCGATGTAGTCGGGGTGGTAAACTCCTTATTCTTGCAGACACTTCCGAAGGTTCAGCGCTAGTGAAGATTTCCTGCTGTAGCTTTCTCTTTTCACTCAGCAGGTACACACCCTCATGTTTCGGAGTTTGGAAACTCAAAATATCTAAAGT